>NC_141535.1:79881111-80185000 GCF_021556685.1 Rattus norvegicus
AACGTAGTCCAAGGGTTAATGTGGTTGATCTCAGGAGTATTTAATGGTGCCTTTGTTCATCGAGAAGTAATTTTCAGGAGAGGCCAGGGCCCATCTGTGAGTCATCAATGCTGACAAGCTTCCTATGTAAGGTCTATTGTGACTCACCCGACGAGTGGAAACTTTGCTCCTACCTCCCCGTGCACTGAAAGATACTTGCAGAGGAATTCTTAGCAGTACTCCTCCATATCTACCACCAACTCCTCAGTCGCTCCTCAGGCAGCAATGCCGAATCAATACTCAACTCCTTTGCCTTAAAGTGGAAAATACGACCCTGGGAAGTGGCTCTAAGACTCAGGACACAGAGGTAGGAGGAGCAGGAGAAACGGGCCAGCCTCTACATGACTTCTGGCCTAGCCTAGGCTATATCACACCCTGTCTCAAACAAACTGCAGAGGGTATAGCTAGCCCAGTGCCAGGTTCTTTTCCTAGCATATGCATAGTCCCAAGCTCGAGACCAGAAAGTTAGGGTAAAACTGCTGGTGAAATGACAACCTTCTAGGGGGATTTCAGCAGCACACTGCAGTCATTCTATTCCTGTCTTTTTTTTTTTTTTCCTTTTTCTTTTTTTCAGAGCTGGGGACCGAACCCAGGGCCTTGCATTTGCTAGGCAAGTGCTCTACCACTGAGCTAAATCCCCAACCCCTCTATTCCTGTCTTAAGCAAAGACCATGACCTTGCTATAGCCCAGCAAAAGCATTCTTTCCTTATTACACTGTATGTTTCCAGGCACTCACATCATAAAATTAAGATAACTATTTCTAACAGCCATGCAATTCTCCCCAGGAAGGGGGAAGAGAACCATTAAACATTGACTTACCACCTATTTTTAAGTGAAAAAAGGGAACAGTTTACAGAAACGAATTGTCTAAGTAATACTTTACAACTGCTAAGCTAATATTTGCTCCCAGCACCCTCTCTGTCCAGACAATACTAAAGAATTACCTATTGTATACAGCACTAGATAGTTTGAATTGTTCAGATTCTACTCGGTATTGTTTTAAATGATGAGTTTTGCACTTTGGTCAGGCTAGAGTGGGATTCAGTGCCTTCGAGTCACCACCCAGGGTTGGCAGCTCCAAGGTACAGTAGAGACCCTTCGAAGTGGTGCTTTGTAGTTGAAGGGATGAGAGTTCAGATACAATAATCCTTGCAGTGATCATCTGAGAACTCCTTTAATGCCAGGATTATTTATGTTTAAAAAAGTAGAAAGACAAATAGTAAGTGTGGCTTTTTCCCACAAAGCCAATCTACAGGAGGAGTGCCTTTAAGATTATGGAGAAGACTTGTGGATACTCTCTCGGGGTCATTGGTCAGCACGTGAGGCTCTGAATAATGCTCCTGCTGCTATGATTCCAGCCAGACTGACCACTCATCGTTTCTAAAAGATACGGGGAAGCTCTTTGGACAAAGGATCCTTTATTGTCTTATTAGACTGGATTGTATTAATACATCGGCAAGGTGTTAAAACAGTCTCCATCACACTACCGAATGCAAACGGAGAAAACGGTCCTTGAATAAGAACATATGTTTCCTGTAAGTTGGGCTCTAACAGTGAAAGCAACTGTATAATGAGAAGCGTGTTGCTTCAGTTGAGTCTTTTGTAAAAGAGGAATGGGGAAAGTCAGTCGAGCTCTTAAGGATGCTGCTGTTCAGGGCCTTCCCCAACACAGCTGAGGGGATCTCAGACATGACTTTGCCCTCTGGGACCCCAGTCCAGGTTACCAAGCCAGAGTTGATTCTGTATTCACCTCCTCAGTCTCACTTCCCAGCATAAGCAAGCCTTATACAGACAAGTGTTGGCTTGAATCACAGCTACCAGAGCAGTGGGGTCCATGCATGAAGGGATGTGTATGACTGAACCCACATCGCTAACAGTATCTGCATCCTGGCTCTGACCAGCAGAGGATGGCTTAATTGTACCCTTAAGGTAGTTCAAAGAAAGAGCACTCCAAAAGAGTGAAGTATTAGCACAAAAGAAAGGTTCACTGCATCTCTTTCCTTTTGAAGACTCTTGTGACAAATGACAGGTTGTAATACCTGACTGAGTGTGTGAACTATATACAAACACTATAACATAAATATAAATAAGTGGAGCCCTTGCCCTTGAGGGGCTTATATAGCCTGATTTATTTAATTTACTGTGTGTGTTAAATTTGTGTGTGTGTGTGTGTGTGTGTGTGTGTGTGTGTGTGCGCGCGCGCGTGCGTGCGCACCACTGCAGGCATAAGGAGTTAGAGGACAACTTACAGGAATTGATTCTCTCCTTCTGCTAGGTGGGTCCCAGGGACTGAACTCAGGTCATCAGACTTAGCTATAAGATGATGTCATTATGCAGGTGAAGGTAGGTACAGGATAGAAGGAGGCACGAGAAGGAAGGATGGGCACGAGAAAAGTTTTAGAGAGGAGGCCACCAGAGGAAGAGCAGCCAACAGAACATAAAGGCGGATGTAAAGATTCCTCTCTGCACATTTACAGGTTGTTATGAATATCCTTAAGGGATGGGTGTACGCAGGGCTTTGTATGTCTAGATGAGCAAACTGTATCTTATTTAGGTGGGCAATTATATCTTATCAATTGGATCAGAGGTTATTGTGCTGTGTGTTCTTTCATGTGGCGATTTAATTGAGTTCAAGAGAGTATGTGGTAGCAGGGCACTGGGCCTGCCACCAAATTGGGATGTGTATGTCTGGCATGGTGGCAACCTGCCTTGGGAACTAGATGGGTAGAGAGATTGTTGCCAGGCTCAGAGAGTAGCCATCAGCAGTGTGATATGGGATGGAGCAGAGCAGGTGAGATGCTTTGCTGACTGGGATGAAAATAACTAACAGGCGCCATATGGCACTACGATTCCGGCATTAGTGCAGGGTAAAAGAAGGCCATTATTATAATTTTACAGCAACACTTAGCAGCAAGCATCCTTACCCACTGAACCATCTCAGTGGCCCAAGTTTATGTAATTTAAAGGGGACACCAGTATGTGTCTGTGTTCTAAAGTAGGAAGATGGGAATAAGAAATATGGAAATGTTTTAGACCTGTGGAAGAAAATAGGGAAGGAGAATATTCCAGGACTGGAGTGGATGACAATAGGGTCGTGTCCCTTGTTCCCATGTGTTGTATGGAATTGAGTTCAGGAAGGAAGGTTGGTCGGGAGAGACTGAGTTGGGAGGCAATGGCTAAGCACAGAGTAATGAAGGCCTGGGCCAGGTGGTAGCTCTGGAACCGGGAACACCCAGCAGAGGCCTCTTAGAATAAACATGTGTTCGTGTTATTCCCTGAAAACACAGAAAGGACAACAATAACATCCTGACCACAACAGACAAGCAGAGAAGGCAGGCCCACCAAACAGGGCCTTCTCCACCCTTAAGTGTGGCCAAGGAGCCAGAGACAGCCCGAGGGAAGCAGAGCCTGGCTTCTGGCTCCTTCCACTTATGTCCTACCATGCAGCTGTGTCTGCTTAGGGAGACTACCAGCATCTACCAGGTGAGTCACATGCATCATATCTTTTTGGGTGGAGAGCAAGTTCATAAAGGAAGAAGACATCAGGCTTGACACAGGCTATCCCTTTCATAACGAAGTGGTAGTGTCAATAGCAACAAATGCTTGCAGTAGACAGACATTTAATAAGCAGTTCATTTTGAATTTCCAATATTCACAGTCATCTTTTATTTTCAGGACTAGAGGAAGAACCCAGAGCTCCATAATATGATAGTCAAAGTGCTCCTCTACGTGTCCAGCCCTTTTCAATTTATTTTAAGACAAGGTCTATGTAGCCCAGGTTGACCTTAGACTGGTGATCCTCCTACCTCACTTAACCAAGTTCTAGAATTACAGGTATGTCCTACTTCATCCATCCAGCAGCAGTCCTTACGGTTTGCTTGTGAAATAGCCCTCACAGGCTCTCGTATTTGGCATTTGGTCCTGAGCTAATGGATGTTATGGAAATGTCTGGATGCTGGAGACTCTGATCTAATCAGCAGACTAACACTTTAATGGATTCGCCTTCTCAGATGGTAGAAACTGGGAGATGGGGCCAAAGTTGGAAGCGGCCATTCACCAGGGGCACAATCCAGGAGGTGGTGTCTTGCCCTGGACCTCTCCTGTCTTCTGCTTTTTACCTATTATAGTGTGAACGTCACCACCCTCTCCCTACCGCAGCACTCCTGACACCTTTGAAACCATGAGCCAAAATAAATTCTTCTTTCCCCTTAAGTTGTTTGTGCCAGGTATTTGGCCACAAGGACAAGAAAGGTACAAACGCAGGTGAGTACTACCACTCTGTGCCTAAATTGGCAAGTGTTATTTTCCCTTTTAATATGGACATGCCTGGGAACTGGGTGTCTCATAATCAGTATATGCATTTAATGTAGGAGTGAGTGTGAGCAGATTGCGGGTGTGGGGAAGGATTATATGTTTTTATTATTTATTTATTATTTTATTTGTTTCATGTTTTTTTCTCACTAAAAAGTGACTAAGTGATGTCATGCTAAAGTCTATGATGTCGTAGGATGAAGGAATTGTAAAGATATTGTCTCTGATTTAATGGGACCCAAAAGTAATACAATGCTTCATCAGTGGGATAGAGATAGATAGATAGATAGATAGATAGATAGATAGATAGATAGATAGCCTTCAGCATCCATATATGTTCATCTGTCCATCTATCTCTCATAGCCTCCTCTCTTAACAGCATTCTTTTTTTTTTCTTCTAAAAGAGAACATTTAATTGGAAGCTTGCTTACAGTTTCAGAGTTCAGTCCATTATCTTCACAGCAGGAAGCCTAGCTACATGCAGATAGGCATTGGAGCAGTAACTAAGAGCTCCCTTCTGAACCATAGGCTACCTGGCTTGATCTTTTGAAATCTCAAAGCTCACCCCAGTGACCCACTTCCTCCAACAAAGCCATGCTTCCTAAAGCTTTTAGTCCTTCTAAGAGTTCTTCTTCCTGGTGACTAAGCATTCAAATATATGAGCCTGTGGGGACCATTCTTATTCAAGTCATCTCTGGTGTAGTCCCTTCTCCAGTAAGTAACTCTTCATCTGTGTTGGGTAGACTCATTTCTTTGATTTATCATTGCTTCATTCTCTCAGGTGACTGGAAACAAAGTCACTCAATAGACTTATCTTCAGTGCTTTGGTTCACCTTAAGTTTGTACTTTTCCCTTACAGGTATCTTGGAATAGCTTAATAATATTATTCTTAACAGCATTCTTATATGGCATAAGAAATAGCCACCACAGGAAGGGACTGCATACTACATACGCAACCACCATCCATCCAATCATGCATCATCAGTGGTATTAGGTCAGTATTCCAGTACCTGGTGGGTAATTGTTCAGCAGCAGTCTGCACAGCACTTAGCTGGCAGTCAGGCTCAAGCTAGTAAGAAACAGAAAGCCCTCCCCTCCCCCACTTCATGTCACTCACACACAAATGAGAGACTAACATCAAACATGAACGACCCAGATAAACATGGGCTTAACTGCAGAGCATCCAATAGAAACCACCAGGTGCTCTGATAACATAAATCAGAGGCCAGACGCTGCCTGGGCCACTGGGGACAGAGTCTCCTAAAGCTATGACGCTTGGGTTCAGTTTGACAGTTCTAGTTAGACTTGGGTAAGGAGAGGGGTGGGGTGGGAGCTGCTGAGTCGGGAGCCATTCCGGGAGGAAACAATCTATTTTAGGCAAAGGTATTAGAGTGTGCAAAGGCCCAGAGGCCAGTGGGAATATACTGGCTTCCAGTCTAGATGGTTAAAAGGAGACCTGAAGAAGCGAGAGCTGGCAAGTCCATAGTGAAGAAGTCACTTATCCTGAGAGCCAAGGGAGGCTGCTGTACTGTTAACTTTAAAATGCTGAGGGAGTAGAAATCTAATGGTGGGGAATGCAAGTAATCCCTGCTTTCTGTCAGTGTACATACAAACACAAAATCACAGTAGTTCATCGTGAAATGCTTCTTCGGAACAGTTGAGGTCAGGCTGGCTTCGTGGATAAAATGTGTACCTGAATTCAGTTCCCAGTACCCACATCAAGGAATTCACAATCACCTGTAACTCCAGATCCAGGGTCTCTGATGCCTCCAGCCTCTTTGGGAACCTGCACTCATGTACACACACACACACACACAAAACACACACACACACACAAAACACACACACACACACACACAAAACACACACACACTGAAAAACCAAGCAAATCTTTTTAAAAATATATGCGCTTATTTCTAATAATATCCTAGAAGTATATACATAGGTTGTGATGGTTAATTTCAATTGTCACCTTGGCCAAACATATCTGGGTGTATCTGTGAGGTGTCTGCAGGGAAGGCTTAACTGGGAAGAGAAGAGCATGTGGGTAACACTCACTGCCCATGAGCCAACATCCCTGACTGAACAAACATGGAAGGCGGAAAGTGTTCTGTACATCAGCACCTCCCTCTCTCTCTCCTTCCCCCCTCTCTCTTTTCCCCCTTCCCCTCTCTCTGCCTCCCTCCCTTTCTCTCTCTCTCTCTCTCTCTCTCTCTCTCTCTCTCTCTCTCTCTCTCTCTCTCTCTCTCTCTCTCTCTCTGCCTCCTGACTGTAGACGCAGTGTACCAGTCACCTCCCTACCTGTCACCACAGAAGAGAGCAGCCACTCTCAGTGCTGTGCCTTTCCTATCATGGTAGACTACACCTCCTCAAGCTGCGAGCCCAGATAGCTCTTCCTTAAGTACTTTGTATCAGATATTTCACCACATTAATGAGAAAATGAACTAAGCAGTACTTGAGCTATAACGCATACACCACATGTAAATTAATAGGGCTAGTGTAAGTTCATCACTAAGCCTCTTGAGACCGCCTGACTGCCCCCTTTATCTGGATCAGTTTCAGACACGGAAACACGCTCCATTTGGATGAATTTCCAGCCCAGAATAGTGAACATCAGAGCCATATTCTAGCATTTAAAGAGCAACGGCCACTTAGTGTGGATACATGGTTTTACTGAGTATATTGTTCCTGGTCTCCTATTGATAGAAGACAGCCACAACTACAAAATAACAGGCTGTCCTTCCCCTGGGAAGGAAGATTGTGTCTGTGTGTTAGCCACAGCGTAGGAGGTGCTGAACCAGTCAGGTCTTCCCCCTAATGACTGGAAGTGACTGAATGCAGCCAAGGGAGGGGGCCAGCTCTGTGGTTCCCACAGGAGCAAATATTAGGGAAATCGCCCACCAAGCCTGTCCTCCAGCCAAAACCACTCCTTTCCTGAATTTTGAGCCCTGGTAAAGGAAATCCAAAGGAAAACAGACTCTGAGGACCAGGAGAAATGAATTGCTACAGAAGCTGAGTGAACTTATGAGTCTTGATATCCAATTTAAGAGACAGGGGCACGCCTATAATACCCAGTTCTCAAGATCCTAAGGCAGGAGGATTGCAGGGACTTCAAGATCAACAGTAAGCATCCCCTACACCACTGAGAGTATGGAGTGGTCTGGCCTTTCAGGAACCAAACTGTCAGTCTATAACAATGGGCTTACAGATGTGTAGACATTATCTATAATTTCTTCCTAGAAATTTATCATAGAAAACAGTCAGAAATAGACAATATCTACATATCTTATTATACACAGTGACCAAAGCTGGAAACAGTTCATGTAGCCAGCTTGACAACTGAGAGATTAAATATTAGTGTTGGCACAGATGAATGAAAGTCACCAGTAATCATCAATTTTGTTAAGTGTATTTTATTTCAGACAACCTACTTGAGGTTTTTTTTCTTAAGAAACAATGCCCGATTCCCAAATATATTATAATCAAAATATACACTGAACTCAAAATAGCATCAGCCCAATTTGCCCTAATCCCAGAATCATAGGGTTCTGGGCAGGCCACACCTGGTTATGACAAGGGGCAATAGATCCAAGGTAACTGCCAAATTTGTTTGTCTTTCCATTTCTAATCCACCTTAAGGGAAAGTATAAAGGTCAGTAGTCGGGATGTTGAGGCAGGAGGATTGCTATGAGTTCAAGGCCAGCCTGGATACAGTGTGAGACTTGGCCTTTCAAGAAAGGGCGAGAAACCGAGTGAGCAAGTGGGAGATAGAGGAGGTCCCACAGTCCTCACTGTGGTCCACGGAGCAGGCGCTCCCTCTGACTTACGCGCTTCTCGACAAAGATAATAAAGATCCCGTAAGGTTTGGTTTTCATTTTCTCCTTTCCTGTCTTTTTGTTTGTCTGAGTCAGGGTCTGGCTATGTGGCTTAGGATGGCCTTCACTGTGTGGTCCTCCTAGCTCTCCCTCCTGAGTACCAGAGTTCCAGGCTTGTGCACAGTACCCAGCTTAGACCTGGCGGTTTGGTAAAGAATGTATATACCTTCCCTGAAATTCTTTAGGCAGCCCTGGCCCTCTTGGCATACATTCTGTGGTCCTCTGTGGCACTCGCTTTGCTTTGCGGTGCTGGTACTTGAAAGCAGGGGCTGCTTAAGCTAGGCAAGTGGTTTGGTGGCAATTCAACACCCCGTCTCTCAGTCCTCCACATAAAATTTTATAATGCCCTTAACACAGCTCAGCACAATAAACCCAAGGCCAAATTCGCCTGGCTTCCTTCCATCTCTAGACCTTTAGGAATTTGGATATACAGTTTATATCATTCCCCTACCGCCGTCATTCCACCCCACCCCAATCTGATGGATCCAGACTGGCCTTGAACTCCATATATAGCCAAAGATGGCCTTTTGAGGTTTTGAGTTTGATCTTACTGCCTCTACCTCATAAATGCTATGATTATGGGTACACACTGCTAAACCTAGTTCATGTGGTCCTGGGACCTCATGTAGGCTACACAAGTATTCTGCCAACTTCTGTTTCAGTTGTTGTTGGTGGTGGTGTTGGGGTGTGTGTGTGTGTGTGTGTGTGTGTGTGTGTGTGTGTGTGTGTGTGTGTTGATTGCTAGGTTGGAGGATCTCATTATGCGATTTATGATGCCCAGGCTGGCCTTGAACTCCTAACTGTCCTGTTTCAGCCTCCGGAATAACTGAGACTGTAGACAGCTCCCAGCAGGAATCTGGTTTCTTGCAAGTTCATGATTTGACAGTCTCAATACCAAGACTGATCATGCTTTGCCTGTGGGCTTCAACTGAGGCATTTTCCCCCAGCATGAGCCCCGGCTGTGTGGCCGCCCTGCTGATCATCTCCTCCTCTTCCTCCTCTTCCTCCTCTTCCTCCTCCTCCTCCTCTTCCTCCTCCTCTTCCTCCTCCTCTTCCTCCTCCTCCTCCTCCTCCTCCTCTTCTTCCTCCTCCTCCTCCTCCTCTTCCTCCTCCTCCTCCTCCTCCTCCTCTTCCTCCTCCTCCTCCTCCTCCTCTCCCTCCTCCTCCTCCTCCTCCAGACACAGCCAAAGGCAAGCATCTCATTGTAGAGTGGTGTAAATAGACCCTGGCAGTTGGAGGGAGGCAGTGCCCCTGCTGAGCAAGGGTTCAGAGCAAAGATGAGGTGGAGAGGCCTGTAATCCCTGCCTTTAAAGAACATTTAATGACATGGGAAGTTACAAGTCACTCCGTTAAAAGGCATATTCTAAAACTGTCACAATGACACTTCAAATCCACACTTAGACACTGCAGCAAAGGACGATGGTTATTTCGAGATAGCCATTGTCGAGAATACTTCTTAAAATACTTCTTACTTGGTAAGATTTCTACAAAGGGCATGAGGTTTTGTTAGGGGAAAGTACAGGACATTAGGGACTTTGCCTCCCAAAATTAACTGTTGTTTTGCTTCAGATATTTAATGAAGGACTAGAATATTATACACGAGGCTCAGGTCATATTTTTTCTCAGCCCCGAGCCTGGTAGATATCCATTTACTGTTTGTGTGTGTTGGGGAGTGAGGACTTTGATTTATTTTGTTTCTAATTACATACGGCGGGTAGTATGTGTACATTAGAGCATGTGCCCATGGAAACTAGAAGAAGGAAGCAGATCCCCTAGAGCTGGAGTTACAGACAGTTACTAGCACCCAGCATGGATGCTAAGAAGTATATATACTCTGGTCATTGGCAAGAAGAGTAGGCACTAACCATTGGACCATCCCTCCAACCTGTTCTTTTTCTTAAGCTCCTGCTTTCAAGGACATCATCTAATTCTACTTTTTGTGTTCTTCTAATTTTACAGGAGCCGAGAGCTGGAGAGATAGCTCAGTGTTTAAGAGAACTGACTACTCTTCCAGAGGTCCTGAGTTCAAATCCCAGCAACCACATGGTAGCTCACAACCATCTGTAATGGGATCTGATATCCTCTTCTGGTGTGTCTAAAGATAGTTACAGTGTACTACATATATAAAATAAATAAATATTTCTTTAAAAATTTCACGCACTTTGCCACACAACCATACTTTCACTTAGAATTAGATATCTGCCTGCCACGTAGGTACTTGTAGCAAACCAATTCGCTTATTTATTTTAACTACTAGAGAATTCATAAAACTAAGGTGGCATATTGTATTCCCCACAATTCCACAAAAGCAAAATATCCGGTGATAGCAACATAAGCAAGGGGAGGATTTACATTAGCTCTGCGTTTAGAAGGAATTCAGTCCATCCTGGGCATGGTCTCAGCGGTGGGAGGTGGCGGACTATTTTGTATCTGCAGTCAGTAGGACTAGGTTATAAAAGCCCAAGCCCCGCCCCCAATAGCCCACTTCCTGCAGTGAGTCTCCACCCCCTTTAGGTTCCACACCCTTCCAAAATGGCTCCACTAGCTGAGAGCGGAGTAAGTAGAGTAAGTATTCAATACAGGAGTTTACCAGAGATGCTTAACATCCAAACCCCAATGTATACAAATCTACCCGTTCCTAATTAGGTTCTTCCTAACTTTTAACGATTACAAACAGCGCTGCAGTGATCCCTCTTCATAGTCAGGAAAGACTAAAGAACTTAAGAAGTCCTTAGGTTCAACACACCAACAGCTACGTGAACAGGGAAATAAAGATGGTGAGAGATACGGCTTTGCCTGGAGAAGAGAACATTTCCTAGGCTGGAGTTTCCTTCTCATCTTTTAGGGAAGAGAGGGCCCCCCAGAGCCCATCCTGATGCTCTCTGATGTCTGTGTTCTAAGGGTCCACTGACAGGCACCCGAGAGCTGGGCCTATACCTTTGCGCGGCTGACTTCAACTGCTGGGCATGCGCATAGAGGACTTCTGCCTTGTGTCTCCTCCAAGCAAGAACTCGAGTACTGTTTGGAATATGTTTGAAATATAACCCACCTCATTTGTTTCATCATTACAAACACCTCAGGTACCATCACAATTCCCATTTTTAGTTGGGAGGCGGGGCACAGAGAGGTCAAGGAAATTCCTCAGCGACACACAGCTAGTAAGAATGGAGCTGGATTCAAACCCAGGCAGTATGGCTCCAAAGTCCACATTCTTAACATCTGTGCTGCCTTCCATAATTTTCCATTAGGCCCAATCCTTATCTCCTTTTCCTTTTACAGCCTTGCCTCTCCCTTGCTTCAAGGGAAAAATAGCAAGGTTGCCCAAGGTCTGAACTCTGCCTCTTTTAGCATAGTTACCCACCACTCCCCACACTTCTGCAAACAAATGTTTGTATTTGCAGGTCGGCTCTTACATCACCTAGGTATTTCTTTTTTTTTTTTTTTTTTATTTCAGATTTTTTTTTTTTTATTAACTTGAGTATTTCTTATATACATTTCAAGTGTTATTCCCTTTCCCGGTTTCCGGGCAAACATCCCCCTCCCTCCTCCCCTTCCTTATGGGTGTTCCCCTCCCAACCCTCCCCCCATTGCCGCCCTCCCCCCATAGTCTAGTTCACTGGGGGTTCAGTCTTAGCAGGACCCAGGGCTTCCCCTTCCACTGGTGCTCTTACTAGGATATTCATTGCTACCTATGGGGTCAGAGTCCAGGGTCAGTCCATGTATAGTCTTTAGGTAGTGGCTTAGTCCCTGGAAGCTCTGGTTGCTTGGCATTGTTGTACTTTTGGGGTCTCGAGCCCCTTCAAGCTCTTCCAGTTCTTTCTCTGATTCCTTCAACGGGGGACCTATTCTCAGTTCAGTGGTTTGCTGCTAGCATTCGCCTCTGTATTTGCTGTATTCTGGCTGTGTCTCTCAGGAGCGATCTACATCCGGCTCCTGTCAGTCTGCACTTCTTTGCTTCATCCATCTTGTCTAATTGGGTGGCTGTATATGTATGGGCCACAGGTGGGGCAGGCTCTGAATGGGTGTTCCTTCAGTCTCTGTTTTAATCTTTGCCTCTCCCTTCCCTGCCAAGGGTATTCTTTTTCCTCATTTAAAGAAGGAGTGAAGAGGGGCTGGGGATTTAGCTCAGTGGTAGAGCGCTTACCTAGGAAGCACAAGGCCCTGGGTTCCGTCCCCAGCTCCGAAAAAAAGAACCAAAAAAAAAAAAAAAAAAAAGGAGTGAAGCATTCACATTTTGATCATCCGTCTTGAGTTTCCTTTGTTCTAGGGATCTAGGGTAATTCAAGCATTTGGGCTAATAGCCACTTATCAATGAGTGCATACCATGTATGTCTTTCTGTGATTGGGTTAGCTCACTCAGGATGATATTTTCCAGTTCCAACCATTTGCCTACGAATTTCATAAACTCGTTGTTTTTGATAGCTGAGTAATATTCCATTGTATAGATGTACCACATTTTCTGTATCCGTTCCTCTGTTGAAGGGCATCTGGGTTCTTTCCATTTTCTGGCTATTATAAATAAGGCTGCGATGAACATAGTGGAGCACGTGTCTCTTTTATATGTTGAGGCATCTTTTGGGTATATGCCCAAGAGAGGTATGGCTGGATCCTCAGGCAGTTCAATGTCCAATTTTCTGAGGAACCTCCAGACTGATTTCCAGAATGGTTTTACCAGTCTGCAATCCCACCAACAATGGAGGAGTGTTCCTCTTTCTCCACATCCTCGCCAGCATCTGCTGTCACCTAAGTTTTTGATCTTAGCCATTCTCACTGGTGTGAGGTGAAATCTCAGGGTTGTTTTGATTTGCATTTCCCTTATGACTAAAGCTGTTGGACATTTCTTTAGGTGTTTCTCAGCCATTCGGCATTCCTCAGCTGTGAATTCTTTGTTTAGCTCTGAACCCCATTTTTTAATAGGGTTATTTGTTTCCCTGCGGTCTAACTTCTTGAGTTCTTTGTATATTTTGGATATAAGGCCTCTATCTGTTGTAGGATTGGTAAAGATCTTTTCCCAATCTGTTGGTTGCCGTTTTGTCCTAACCACAGTGTCCTTTGCCTTACAGAAGCTTTGCAGTTTTATGAGATCCCATTTGTCGATTCTTGATCTTAGAGCATAAGCCATTGGTGTTTTGTTCAGGAAATTTTTTCCAGTGCCCATGTGTTCCAGATGCTTCCCTAGTTTTTCTTCTATTAGTTTGAGTGTGTCTGGTTTGATGTGGAGGTCCTTGATCCACTTGGACTTAAGCTTTGTACAGGGTGATAAGCATGGATCGATCTGCATTCTTCTACATGTTGCCCTCCAGTTGAACCAGCACCATTTGCTGAAAATGCTATCTTTTTTCCATTGGATGGTTTTGGCTCCTTTGTCAAAAATCAAGTGACCATAGGTGTGTGGGTTCATTTCTGGGTCTTCAATTCTATTCCATTGGTCTATCTGTCTGTCTCTGTACCAATACCATGCAGTTTTTATCACTATTGCTCTGTAATACTGCTTGAGTTCAGGGATAGTGATTCCCCCTGAAGTCCTTTTATTGTTGAGGATAGCTTTAGCTATCCTGGGTTTTTTGTTATTCCAGATGAATTTGCAAATTGTTCTGTCTAACTCTTTGAAGAATTGGATTGGTATTTTGATGGGGATTGCATTGAATCTGTAGATTGCTTTTGGTAAAATGGCCATTTTTACTATATTAATCCTGCCAATCCATGAGCATGGGAGATCTTTCCATCTTCTGAGGTCTTCTTCAATTTCTTTCCTCAGTGTCTTGAAGTTCTTATTGTACAGATCTTTTACTTGCTTGGTTAAAGTCACACCGAGGTACTTTATATTATTTGGGTCTATTATGAAGGGTGTCGTTTCCCTAATTTCTCTCTCGGCTTGTTTCTCTTTTGTATAGAGGAAGGCAACTGATTTATTTGAGTTAATTTTATACCCAGCCACTTTGCTGAAGTTGTTTATCAGCTTTAGTAGTTCACTGGTGGAACTTTTGGGATCACTTAAATATACTATCATGTCATCTGCAAATAGTGATATTTTGACCTCTTCTTTTCCGATCTGTATCCCCTTGATCTCCTTTTGTTGTCTGATTGCTCTGGCTAGAACTTCAAGAACTATATTGAATAAGTAGGGAGAGAGTGGGCAGCCTTGTCTAGTCCCTGATTTTAGTGGGATTGCTTCAAGTTTCTCTCCATTTAGTTTAATGTTAGCAACTGGTTTGCTGTATATGACTTTTACTATGTTTAGGTATGGGCCTTGAATTCCTATTCTTTCCAGGACTTTTATCATGAAGGGGTGTTGAATTTTGTCAAATGCTTTCTCAGCATCTAATGAAATAATCATGTGGTTCTGTTCTTTCAGTTTGTTTATATAATGGATCACGTTGATGGTTTTCCATATATTAAACCATCCCTGCATGCCTGGGATGAAGCCTACTTGATCATGGTGGATGATTGTTTTGATGTGCTCTTGAATTCGGTTTGCCAGAATTTTATTGAGTATTTTTGCGTCGATATTCATAAGGGAAATTGGTCTGAAGTTCTCTTTCTTTGTTGTGTCTTTGTGTGGTTTAGGTATAAGAGTAATTGTGGCTTCGTAGAAGGAATTCGGTAGTGCTCCATCTGTTTCAATTTTGTGGAATAGTTTGGATAATATTGGTATGAGGTCTTCTATGAAGGTTTGATAGAATTCTGCACTAAACCCGTCTGGACCTGGGCTCTTTTTGGTTGGGAGACCTTTAATGACTGCTTCTATTTCCTTAGGAGTTATGGGGTTGTTTAACTGGTTTATCTGTTCCTGATTTAACTTCGATACCTGGTATCTGTCTAGGAAATTGTCCATTTCCTGAAGATTTCCAAGTTTTGTTGAATATTGGTTTTTATAGTAAGATCTGATGATTTTTTGAATTTCCTCTGAATCTGTAGTTATGTCTCCCTTTTCATTTCTGATTTTGTTAATTTGGACGCACTCTCTGTGTCCTCTCGTTAGTCTGGCTAAGGGTTTATCTATCTTGTTGATTTTCTCAAAGAACCAACTTTTGGTTCTGTTGATTCTTTCTATGGTCCTTTTTGTTTCTACTTGGTTGATTTCAGCTCTGAGTTTGATTATTTCCTGCCTTCTACTCCTCCTGGGTGTATTTGCTTCTTTTTGTTCTAGAGCTTTTAGGTGTGCTGTCAAGCTGCTGACATATGCTCTTTCCTGTTTCTTTCTGCAGGCACTCAGCGCTATGAGTTTTCCTCTTAGCACAGCTTTCATTGTGTCCCATAAGTTTGGGTATGTTGTATCTTCATTTTCATTAAATTCTAAAAAGTTTTTAATTTCTTTCTTTATTTCTTCCTTGACCAGGTTATCATTGAGTAGAGCATTGTTCAATTTCCACGTATATGTGGGCATTCTTCCCTTATTGTTATTGAAGACCAGTTTTAGGCCGTGGTGGTCCGATAGCACGCATGGGATTATTTCTATCTTTCTGTACCTGTTGAGGCCCATTTTTTGACCAATTATATGGTCAATTTTGGAGAAAGTACCATGAGGAGCTGAGAAGAAGGTATATCCTTTTGCTTTAGGATAGAATGTTCTATAAATATCCGTTAAGTCCATTTGGCTCATGACTTCTCTTAGTCTGTCGACATCACTGTTTAATTTCTGTTTCCATAATCTGTCCATTGATGAGAGTGGGGTGTTGAAATCTCCCACTATTATTGTGTGAGGTGCAATGTGTGTTTTGAGCTTTAGTAAGGTTTCTTTTACGTATGTAGGTGCCCTTGTATTTGGGGCATAGATATTTAGGATTGAGAGTTCATCTTGGTGGATTTTTCCTTTGATGAATATGAAGTGTCCTTCCTTATCTTTTTTGATGACTTTTAGTTGGAAATTGATTTTATTTGATATTAGAATGGCTACTCCAGCTTGCTTCTTCTGACCATTTGCTTGGAAAGTTGTTTTCCAGCCTTTCACTCTGAGGTAGTGTCTGTCTTTGTGTCTGAGGTGTGTTTCCTGTAGGCAGCAGAATGCAGGGTCCTCATTGCGTATCCAGTTTGTTAATCTATGTCTTTTTATTGGGGAGTTGAGGCCATTGATATTGAGAGATATTAAGGAATAGTGATTATTGCTTCCCGTTATATTCATATTTGGATGTGAGGTTATGTTTGTGTGCTTTCATTCTCTTTGTTTTGTTGCCAAGACGATTAGTTTCTTGCTTCTTCTAGGGTATAGCTTGCCTCCTTTTGTTGGGCTTTACCATTTATTATCCTTTGTAGTGCTGGATTTGTAGAAAGATATTGTGTAAATTTGGTTTTGTCATGGAATATCTTGGTTTCTCCATCAATGTTAATTGAGAGTTTTGCTGGATACAGTAACCTGGGCTGGCATTTGTGTTCTCTTAGGGTCTGTATGACATCAGTCCAGGATCTTCTGGCCTTCATAGTTTCTGGCGAGAAGTCTGGTGTGATTCTGATAGGTCTGCCTTTATATGTTACTTGACCTTTTTCCCTTACTGCTTTTAATATTCTTTCTTTATTTTGTGCATTTGGTGTTTTGACAATTATGTGACGGGAGGTGTTTCTTTTCTGGTCCAATCTATTTGGAGTTCTGTAGGCTTCTTGTATGTCTATGGGTATCTCTTTTTTTAGGTTAGGGAAGATTTCTTCTATGATTTTGTTGAAGATATTTACTGGTCCTTTGAGCTGGGAGTCTTCACTCTCTTCTATACCTATTATCCTTACGTTTGATCTTCTCATTGAGTCCTGGATTTCCTGTATGTTTTGGACCAGTAGCTTTTTCCGCTTTACATTATCTTTGACAGTTGAGTCAATGATTTCTATGGAATCTTCTGCTCCTGAGATTCTCTCTTCCATCTCTTGTATTCTGTTGGTGAAGCTTGTATCTACAGCTCCTTGTCTCTTCTTTTGGTTTTCTATATCCAGGGTTGTTTCCATGTGTTCTTTCTTGATTGCTTCTATTTCCATTTTTAATTCCTTCAGCTGTTTGATTGTGTTTTCCTGGAATTCTTTCAGGGATTTTTGTGTCTCCTCTCTATGGGCTTCTACTTGTTTATTTATGTTTTCCTGGAATTCTTTCAGGGATTTTTGTGTCTCCTCTCTATGGGCTTCTACTTGTTTATTTATGTTTTCCTGGAATTCTTTCAGGGATTTTTGTGATTCTTTCAGGCATTTTTGCGATTCCTCTCTGTAGGCTTCTACTTGTTCTCTAAGGGAGTTCTTCACGTCTTTCTTGAAGTCCTCCAGCATCATGATCAAAAATGATTTTGAAACTAGATCTTGCTTTTCTGGTGTGTTTGGATATTCCATGTTTGTTTTGATGGGAGAATTGGGCTCAGATGGTGCCATGTAGTCTTGGTTTCTGTTGCTTGGGTTCCTGCGCTTGCCTCTCGCCATCAGATTATCTCTAGTGTTACTTTGTTCTGCTATTTCTGACAGTGGCTAGACTGTCCTATAAGCCTGTGTGTCAGGAGTGCTGTAGACCTGTTTTCCTCTCTTTCAGTCAGTTATGGGGACAGAGTGTTCTGCTTTCCGGCGTGTAGTTTTTTCTCTCTACAGGTCTTCAGCTGTTCCTGTGGGCCTGTGTCTTGAGTTCACCAGGCAGCTTTCTTGCAGCAGAAAAGTTGGTCTTACCTGTGGTCCCGAGGCTCAAGTTCGCTCGTGGGGTGCTGCCCACGGGCTCTCTGCAGCGGCAGCAACCAGGAAGACCTGTGCCGCCCCTTCCGGGAGCTTCAGTGCACCAGGGTTCCAGATGGTCTTTGGCTTTTTCCTCTGGCGTCCGAGATGTGTGTGCAGAGAGCAGTCTCTTCTGGTTTCCCAGGCTTGTCTGCCTCTCTGAAGGTTCAGCTCTCCCTCCCACGGGATTTGGGTGCAGAGAACTGTTTATCCGGTCTGTTTCCCTCAGGTTCCCGCGGTGTCTCAGGCAGGGGTCCTGCCGCTCCTGGGCCCTCCCCCACGGGAGCCCAGAGGCCTTATACAGTTTCCTCTTGGGCCAGGGATGTGGGCAGGGGTGAGCAGTGTTGGTGGTCTCTTCCGCTCTGCAGCCTCAGGAGTGCCCACCTGACCAGGCGGTTGGGTCTCTCTCTCACAGGGTCTGGGGGCAGAGAGCAACCTAGGTATTTCTTAACCCACTCTGATCACTGCATGCTGGCCTCTTTCTCCCACTGGGGATGCAAGTGTCATGTCGTCCCAAGCAGAAATAGGAAAAGCAGGGAGCATCACGTCGTGTCTACTCTGCCTCTCCAGGAATCCACATAATCAATATAAAGAAAAATCTGAAAATAATATGACAAACTTTGGAAAGACTTGGGGGGTGCCATGCACATCTGGGGGCCAAAAGGGTGGCATGATTTTTCTTTAATTGTTGAGCTCATGGCTGTGTGTGTGTGTGTGTGTGTGTGTGTATGTCTGTGTGTATGTGTGTGTCTGTGTGTGTGTGTGTGTATCTCTGTGTGTCTGTGTATATGTCTCTGTCTCTGTTTCTCTCTCTCTCTGTGTGTGTGTGTGTGTGTGTGTTTGTGTGTGTGTGTGTGTGTGTGTATGTGTGTGTGTGTTGGTGACAACTTGGGAAACGGCAGCAGCCAAGTGACTTCCTATGTTTCCCATGCATACCGAGATTGCTTTCTGCCTGTGTATTCTGTCCGCACTGAGAAAGCTGTGTTGAGAACAGCCGCAGTTCAGATATGGTCGTCTTGCTTCTCCTTGCAAGTTGTGCCAAGTTTCCCTTCGCCCTGTTATCAGTTGTCTACAAGTTAGGATCATTCCGAGATCCTTTTGAATAGCTTATTTTACCTGCTGACAGAGCTTACTTCAAAGTCTACTTGACCTGACACTAATGGAGTCACACAGCCCTGCTTGGCAATGTCTGAGGTTTACAGTCTTCTCTTTACAATGTGTCACTCACAGACCACACTCAAGTGGTTTCTCCTCCACTGTCTTACCCTTACTCTGTGCATTCCACATCTTGGATCCCCAGACTGTTAGAGCGAATGACCCCAACCCCGGCACCACGAAATGTCAGTCTGTTCCTTAGAGGTCTGGGTGCTTGAAGTACAAAAGCAAGGGGCTGTGACCACGCACATTAAACACAGGACTTCACTGGAATTCTTTCAAATCTGTCTCTGCAAAGCTTTTGAGCTCCTCCCCTCATAGCTGGATTGCCTTCTTCCTGGTTCACTTATGGTACCCAAAAAGAAAGGGAAGGGGGCAGGTAGAGGTCCCCAAACTCAGCCACTGTGGTCACTTCACGGGGAACATGGAAGAAGAAAGACTGCATTTGGTACAAACCTACATTTTATGTGTTTGCCACATGATCTTCAAAAAACAAACAAACAAAAAACACCTCAGGCAAAGGACTAATGAAGACTCCTTGCTCTTGAATATTTTCTTGAGTTACTAGGCCTTAGCAAGTATACACAGCACATTTTCCACCCAAGAAAGCATGCTGCAAGGCAGAAAGCCTTGAACTTAATGAGAGCCTGCCCATCCAACAGGTGTAGTACAGAGGGAGTCATTTTTCCTTGGTGACCCTCAGTCTTCTTGGCCATTGTCATTTCTCATCAGGATAGGCTCCCAGATGACACTGTTCAGGTTGTTAGCCAGGCGTCCTTAGCCAGTTTAAAAAAACAAAAACCAAAACCAACCAAACAAACAAACAAAAAACCAGGCCTTTATCATCCAAACACTTGAACCAAAGTATTTTCTCTTAAGCTCTGAAAGTTCTCCTAAGAGAACTCTTATGCTACCTGCTTAGCACCAACCCTTAGTTGAACAGTGCAGAACTTTCCACTAGACTGCTGCAGATTCAACATTCATCTCACCACATCCATTCTTGATGTCATTAAAAGAAAAAAAATAAAGGAAGAAGGGAGAGGGAGGGAGGGAGAAAAAGGAAAAGAAAAGGAAGGGAGGAAGGGAAAGAGAGGGAGAGAAAGAGGGAGAAAGGGAGGGAGGGAGGGGGGAGGGAGGAAGAAAATTGCTCAGTAGGTAAAGTATGCTCACTTGCCCTGAAAGCCTGATGACTGTGAGGAAAGTCGCACACTGCAGCTCAAGCATCTGTGATCTCTATGCATCCCTATGTTGAGATGAGAGATCAAAACAGAGGTCTTGTAGCTCTCACCTGCAAGTTTAGCTTGTTAAGGCATTTGGGGGGGGGGGGAACCATTTAACTTAGTTTCTGCTAGTTTGGAATGTCTTTGTAAGAGTAGGGTTGGCACCAAAGCAGTATGGAAGGCTAGGAGATAGGGGTCGCACGTGCTGTGTTCCTATGGAAACTTTGAATATTTTATGTGGATTTTTATTCACTTCTCAGACCTGATACTAATGAGTGCCCCTGAGCTGCTGAGCAAGCATTTAGCTTGTACGTTGGCAGAATGGGCCAAAAACTTAGGTTGGGGCCCATTTTGAAAATAAAGTATCTTGAAATAATAATAATAATCATAATCATAATAATAATAATAATAATAATAACAGAGATCTTGAGAAACTCATGGGCCAGCTAGCACGAGTTACACATTGACAAAGAGACATGCTTTTAAGAATAAACTGTAGGGGTTGGGGATTTAGCTCAGTGGTAGAGCGCTTGCCTAGCAAGCACAAGGCCCTGGGTTCGGTCCCCAGCTCCGAAAAATAGAAAAGAAAAAAAAGAAAGAATAAACTGTAATGGTTTTAACTGACACCCAAAGGTGACCCTCTAATTTCTAAGCATACACTGTGAGATGCATGGACACAGGGACACAGGGAGACACACACACACACACACACACACACACACACACACAGATGCATGCACACATACACATCAAATAGGCATATTATTTATCTATCCAGTATGGGCTTCCTAAGGGCTTGTGTTTCTTGAACTGCAATGGATACTGTTACAGATAGAAGGAAGCTGCATTTGCAGAGGCCTTGGACTGTGAAAAGGTAAACACAAAAGCTTGGGTTACAGCCCTGCAAGCAAGGAAGTCTTTAAAGAGGGTAACTCAAGCGGGAAAAGGACAGAAAGCTCTTATGTCAGTACAGGGTAGAAACAGGAGCCTGTGGAGCCCAGCCAGCCAACAGCTTCACCATGGCAATCACAGATGCTTTTTTCCATGGAAGAGCCACTCTGGAAGGGCACTGTCACCTAGAGGTCAACCCCCAAAGGCAGGAGCAAGCCATTGGGCTGTCCAGTCTCCCTGTTCATTTGCAGACCCCACTGCAAATGGAGGTATCAGGTCCCCCACTGTCTCACAATTCAACAGAGGCGTTCATGTGTGGACTAGGGAAGAGAGACTAGTGGTCTCCCCACCTCTGTCCTCATCCCAGAGGCTCACCGAGAAGTGTTGACATTATCTGAAATATTACTGGTCACCCTTCTTGTTGCAGTGATGTGTATGAAGTTCTGAAGGAATAAGTTAAAAAAAAAAAAAAAAGACCATACATTTCAAAACCTATCTGATGCAAAGGGAGATTAGGCTCACGGTTTAAGAGGATACGTTATGCCCACAATGGAGGCTTGGAGGCAGGAACTTGACCACATCTGGGTAAAGAGAAAGGAGAAAGGTGGCCATTTGGCTTTCTCTTGTCCCACCTTTCATTCTGCTTGGAACTCCAGACTATGGGGATGGTCCTTCCCACATTTAAGGCACATCTTCTATCCTGCTTTAAAATTCTCTCACAAGTGCATGCCAAAGGTGGGCTCCAATCTGCCCGCAATGTCTCACAATGCCTTAGTGGTTCTTTTTTTTTTTTTTTTTTTTTTCTTTTTCTTTTTCTTTTTTCTGTTTTTCGGAGCTGGGGACCGAACCCAGGGCCTTGCGCTCGCTAGGCAAGCACTCTACCACTGAGCTAAATCCCCAACCCGCCTTAGTGGTTCTTAAATCCAGTCTAGTGGCCTGGACCCTGCCACAATCCTCTTGTCTCAGCCTGCTGGGTGTTGGGATTGTAGGTGTGTACCACCACACCTAGTCCTCTGGAATCTCGGCCTCTGACTCCTGAAGGACAAGGCAGGACTTGAACAGCATAGCTGAGCATTCTGTGATAAGACAGGCATGATGGTGTTTGCTTGTAACCACAGCACTGAAGCAGAAGGGATTGGCTGCAGTTCAAGGCCAGCCTGGACTAGATGGGGAAATCCTGTCTCCCAAAATAAAAGAACACCAGAGGCACCCTGAGGGTTCTACAAGAGGTGGGATGGTTCCATAAATGAGAACATTCCAAATAAATGGCTCCTGGACCTCCTCAGAGCCCAGGGGCTAGGTGTACCTGGTGTGCAGTAGTACTTAATCCGTCAAAGCCATCCTCCTGTACTGGAGATCAGCTGCTACCCGCTTAGCAGGTATGTACAAGGCCTTTAGTTCAATCCACAACACCAAAAAGAAGGAAGTGGGGAGCAGAGAGTTGTGGGTTATCCACCAGGGTTATTAGATGTGTTTTTTTTTCTTTTTCTTTTTTTCTTTTTTCTTTTCTTTTTTTTTTTTTTTTTCGGAGCTGGGGACCAAACCCAGGGCCTTGCGCTTGCAAGGCAAGCGCTCTACCACTGAGCTAAATCCCCAACCCCTTAGATGTGGTTTTAAGCCAATACAAAGTCTGTATTAGCTGGCTGGTTGACTACACTGTGTATTTCAGGACCCAGGTATAGCCGTGAGCCTTTTCAGAGGTAAGTTTTTAAGGGCGAAATCCTTTTTCAGTGTCAACATACTTCAGTTAGCAAGAACAGTGAGCCAGAAGTGGAAGTACGAAGCCAAAAGGCAACACTAGTGCTTCTAGAGAGTTTCCCAGAGCTATGGACTTTGATGGAGAAGGCCCCTCCTTCCACACTGACAGGCGGTGTTGCCTCAGTGCTGAGCTTTATGGCCTGAAGGTTCCTTCCATCATGGTGTCAGCTGTGCTAAGGTGTGGAGGACCTGTTACAGGAGAAAGAAAAGGGAGGGAGGGAGGGAGGGAGGGAGGGAGGGAGGGAGGGAGGGAGGAAGGAAGGAAAGAAGACAAACAAGGACTGAGGAAATAGCTCAATTGAGAAAAAGTCACACAAGCATGAGAGAGCCCGACTTCGATCCCCAGAATCCACATAAAAAGCTGGGCACAGTGTTGCGTCCTTGTTCCTTCAGTGCTAGGGAGGTAAAGACGTGTGGATCTCTGGATGCTGACCACCTAGACACCCACCTCAAAAGTCATGGCGGATGGCACCTGAGGAATGACACCTAAGTTTGCTGACCCCTGGCTTCCACAAGCATGCACAGGCATGCATACACAAGAAAAGAAGATACAGCCAAATACTTCTGTCTTCTCATTTCTAATGCTTCTAATGTGCGAGTGATCAAAGGAAAGGTATTACTTAAAAATCCAGGAGGGAGGGTACGTCCCAAAGGAAGGGTTGCTTTATTTACTTATTTTTAACCAATAAACCAATATGTTTCTGTTTTAACAAAAAGAAAAATGTGTCAACAGTGCTACACCCTCCTGCTAGGCCCAAGGGAAGAGCCCATCCTTGCTTCTTCCTAGATTCAAATGGTCTCTCCGTTCCTGGGCTTTCTACATCCTGACACCAGCCCACTGTCCTGTCTCCCCTCTGCAGACAATCTAAATGTTCCTTTCTTTTAAGGCCCACCTGTTCCAGTCTGGCTTCATCTGAATTTAAATATATCTAGAAAGATCTTCCTCCAATTCAGGTCATATGCAGAGCCATTGCAGATGAGGGCCTGGACTACAATCACCTACATAGAGCATAACTACAGATGCTGTTGGAGAGGAGTTCCGGTAGGTACCATGCGGTGGAGGCATGAGGTGCATCTTCGTGTGGTTTTTACAGAGTACAGTTGTGAACATAAGCAAGCTTCCCCTTCTCATCAGGAGTGGAGTTAAGCTGGCCCTTAGAAAGGATTACATCATCTGTTCTCTTCTGTTTTGTTTTGTTTTTCCAAACTATGGAGCAGAGCCCTGGCTATTCTAGACTAGCTTTGTAGACCAGGCAGGCCTGGAACTCATGGAGATCTGCCTGCCTCTGCCTCCCGAGAGCTGGGACTAAAATTGTGCACCACCATGCCCGGCTGTCACTTGTTTTCTTAATCTTACCCATTTTGTGTAGTCTAGATATTAATCCTCTCTCATATGCATAGCTGGCAAAGATTTTTCTCCTAGTCTTGGGCTTGATTGCTTTATGGATACTTGTAGTTTGATGAGGTCACATTTGTTTATTATCAGCGTTACTTCCTAAACAAGCAGAATCTTGTTTAGAAGGTCACCCCTGCCTCTGTGGTAGAGTGTGCTACCAGACTCAATCTCAGAATCTCAGGCTTCTTATTGAAGTCACTGGTCTAGTTGGAGGCCATTCGTGTGCAGGAAGAGAGAAGGGTCTAATTTCATTCTTCTACAAATGGACAGTTTCCCCAACACCATTTAATGAAGATGCTGTCTCTCCTCCGGTGTGCATTCTTAGCATCTCTGTGGAAAACTATGATTATACCTGCGCAGGTTTGTGTCTGGGTCAATTGATGTCTGCTTCTGTGAGAGCCTGGTACTTTTATTGCATTGCTCTGTATTCTAACTTGAGATCAAACATGGTAATCCCTCTAACATGGCTCCATTTGTTCAGGGTCGATTCAGCTCTCTGGGTCTTTTGTGATGCCATATAAATTTTAAGATTTTTTTTCTGTGTCTGTGAAGAATGTGTGGGGGATTTTGATTGGATCGCATTGAATCTATGGATTCCTTTGGATAGGATCATCATTTTCACAATTTTAATTCTACCACGCCATGAACATTATAGATCTTCCTATCCTCTAGTGACTTCCTCAATCTCTTTCTTCAGAGATTAAAAGTTTTTGTGGTAGGGATCTTGTACCTCCTCAGTTGGGCTTTTTCCCATGCTACTTAGTTATGAGTCTACTATGAATGGGACAGTTTCTCTCACTTCTCTCTCATTAAACTCGCCATTGGTATATTTTTGTGAATGGACTAGTTTCTCTCACTTCTCTCTCTTCTTCTGCCATTGGTGTATTTTTGCAGCTGGTTTTTGTGAGTTGTGTGTCCTGATACTTGCTGAGAGCACTGGGGATTTTCAGGTCGAAATGTGGAATCTCTTATGATAGTGTCACACATCTGCGAACAGGGACAATGTGACATCTTCCTTTCCTATTTGCATCTCTCATCTCCTTCTCAGTGTTGTTGCTCTAGGGAGAACTCCCGGCCCTGCATGGCACGGGAGTGAAGAGCGTGAACAGCCATGTCTTGTCCTGATTCTGATGGATTGCTAACGTTCAGGATGATGTTCAACATGAGCTTGAGTTTATCATATGCAGTTTTTATTATGCTGAGGTATATTTTTTCCAGTCTTATTCTCCCCAGGACTTTTATCATGAAGGACTGTTGGGTTTTGTCAAAGGCCTTTTCTGCCTCCAATGAAATGATTATATGGTTTTGGTCTTTAACCCCATTTATATAATTTATTGCATTTATCAATTTGTACATTTTGAACCTTACCTAAAGGCTCTGGATAAAGCTGACTTGATTATTGTGGATATTTTGATGTGTGTCTATAGTCAGTTTATAAGCATTTTTTTGAGAATTTTTAAATCTATACTCATAAGGGATATTGGCCTATAGGTCTCACCTCTCTTTCTCTCTGTCTCTGTCTCCCTCTGTCTCTCTGTCTGTCTCTGTCTTTGTCTCTCTCTGTGTGTCTCTGTGTCTCTCTGTGTCTGTCTCTGTCTCTGTCTCTGTCTGTCTCTCTCTCTCTCTGTCTCTCTCTCTGTCTCTGTCTCTCTCTCTCTCTCCCCCTGTCTCTGTCTCCCTCTGTCTCTCTGTCTGTCTCTGTCTTTGTCTCTCTCTGTGTGTCTCTGTGTCTCTCTGTGTCTGTCTCTGTCTCTGTCTGTCTCTCTCTCTGTCTCTCTGTCTCTGTCTCTCTCTCTCTCTCCCCCTGTCTCTGTCTCCCCCTCTCTCTCTCTTTGGCACTGAGCTGAAAACGTCCTCCTTGTTGTGCTAGGGGAGGAGAGTCATCAATAGTTTTATCTACTGAACCATGAGCTAGAGTAACAGCAGGTCTGGCAAGTGTGCTCATTGCTGCTATAGTGGCGCAAATGTTGCGGGGGTAACCAACAGCTTTCTACTCGGACTTAGGAACTACTCCACAAAAGGTAAAGGCTTGGACTGTAAACCTTTGCAGCAGAGGTCATAGGCCCTAGTGGGGAAGCTACTACTATGATTTTACTAAAGGAACATAGTGTTAAACTGCTTCTGCTGCTTGTCCTCACACTCAGAGATAAGTACAGCTCTTGCCTCCATCAAAGACGCTCCGTACACAGTGGATACGGAGATTTTTCCCTAGTCTAGTACAGAGATTAAGTGATTATGGATTGCTCAGCCCTAACTGGGACATCTATAAGATAATGCCCCCTCCCAAGGCTTATGCAACATCATGGAAGTGGGAGGGCAAGAACAAACCAAAGAGGAATCTATGAAATGCTGCCTTCTGGGTCATTGCGCTCATGACCTCACAGCAGCTGTGGTTGTCTATGCAAGACCTACCCAAGAACAATCTAGTTAACACTCCAGTATGGATGGGAGGGTCTCATGAGACCCCACCTCTAAGTGAAGAGCTTTTGGCAGGTGATAGCTTTTGAGAGAGTCAATTTTCTTCAGCACTTGGAAGAAAGCTGCAAGGGAGTAGATCCAGGAGGAGTTAGATTACCAAAGAGGGTGGGATCCGTAGGGAGAGCTATTTCATACTTGTAATTACAGCACTCAAGAAGCTCAGAAGCTCAAGGTCTTCCTTAGCTACATAGCAAACTTAGGCTGCTAGAGATCCCTTCTTAGAGAAAGAGAAAGAGGGGGAGAGAGCAGGGGGGACAGAGAAAAGGGAGAGGGAGAGGTAGAGGGGGAGAGAGAGAAAGAGAGAGCAGCAAGGAGGCTGAGGTATTAATTTCACTAGTTCTAGACCTGCTTTTAAGGTTGCACTGTAAATTGGAGGCTTTAATGGCCAGTGACAGTTAAAAAGTTACCTAGTTTCAAGGGGAAAACAATGAAGGTCTGAACCCTGTACTCCCCTACTCCTCTATCAATAAACTCGGGCTTACACCTTGGGTCCCATCTGTCAGAGTAAAGAAATATCCCTGGAAACGCTTGCCTCCTTACTGTGACTGAGGAATTAGCAGATGTTAAAGTCTACCAGATTGGAAACCTAACCATTGTTAATTCCAACATCATCTGGTTTGAGGGGCGGGGAGCTATTACGCAGCAGACACAATAAATCCATTACCTAGCGAGATAGTTCTAGTGGCTTTAATCACACAATCTTTCAGATGTTGCCCTGAGGCCTTTTAAATTTTCAGCTACTTAGCAATGTGTGCCGCCATTACTATCATGATGACAAATGGTGAGTGTCACCCGGGGGACAATATAGATGAGGTCAGCCCCACACAGAGCCCTCCCTCCCCTCGTGGTTCCTGAATAATTAGTGTTATCTCTAATAGTCTGCTTATTTATACAAGGAAACTCTGCAGTCCTGGGGATCTGGTTGATTCTGGTGCAGGGACAAGGAGATGCTGATCATGGGGTCTGACCATGGCGTGCCATGTGGGAAAGGAAACGGCTGTGATTTCCGTATTTACTGTGCAGGTCATTCTGATCATCTGGTAATCACATGATGGGCAGGGTGACACGGACAACCCATGTGAGCCTGTTCCTCCTGGATTTGAGAAAAGGAGAGTGGCTCATCTGCCACCCTCAGAAAGTGATCTGCTTTTGGCGATGTCCTGGGTATTCGGAGTGTGTTTGTGTCTCTGCGTGTATTTTGGTTGGTGTTTGCCTTGATGAATCACCAAGTAAGATGTTCCTTTCTCTTCTTTCTGCCATTTCTCTGTTCAGCACTCCGCTAAGGCACCCCCATTGGTTTCTAATCCTGGTGCAGTCACAGCACCACTAGAAATTCTAGCCGTCTTGCTCTAGAAACCCATTGCTCCCTAAGCGAGAGTCTTGTATACTTTCAAAAAGAATCCAATAGTTGTCTGCTATGGCCTGGATCTTTATATTCTCCCAAATTCTTTTATGAAAAAAAAACTAACCTCTACAGTTACAGCAGCAGGAGGAGGAGAATTTGGTAAATGATTCAGTCAGGAGGGCTCCATCCTGGTAGATGGAATTGTGTTCTTATAAACCAAGCTCTGGAGGGCTAGCTTCACTTCCACTTTGTGAGATGCAGCAAGGGTGTGTCCTCTTTGCACAAAAGAAGGACCCTTCCCTCAGCCTTGAATCTCCTAGCACACCGATCTTGACTACTGGTCCTCCAGAACAACGAGCAGTAGGCTGCCCTGACTGAAATTCCTTCACTGTAACAGTGAATTAAGGAGCCATGCTAGTGGAGGGAAGCAAACAGCACCTCCAGACCTGCTCCCACCCAGCCTACTCCCACAGGCTGCCTACTGAAACAGAGTCCTTTAAAAAAAGAAAAATCTCTGAACCATTTTGCTCAGTTCATAGCTGTAGGGTCTGATAAGAGATTTTCAGAACAAACTGGGTGTGGCAGGGGATCACACTTGCTTTTTTGCCAGGCAAAAGCTCCCCTATTCATTGTGCTTCGATGCCTCTAGAGCAGTCAGTCATTCCTCCGCACTGCTGTTTCACGAGGTCTTTAAAGAGAAAATGATTCCAACCTTGTATGCAACAGTCCACTTCGTTAAGAATCTTGGAAAACATCCAATGTGATTGCTATTGTCTCAGCCCGTGAAGGGAAGATCATAGCTATCTAAAGAGACTGGCTAAGGCTGAAGAAATGGGTCAGTCAGTGAAGTGCTTGCCATAAAATCATGAGTTCAAATCCCCATCACCCAAGTAAAAAGCCAAGTGTGGTGAAGCTCACCTGATCCCAGTACTGGGGAAGGAGTGGTAAAGGGTCTCCGCTGAGCAGCTAGTCTTCAGGAACTGGTGAGCTTAATGTTCAATGAGCTCAAAAGCAAGGTACAAAGGGTCAGAGAAATGGCTCAGCAGTTCAGAGCACTTCTTGAGGAGGGCCAAGGTTCAGTTGTCAGCACCCATGACAGCTTACAGCCTCCTGTAACTCCAGTTTCAAAGGATCTGATACCCTCTTCTGACTTCCATGGAACTCTGCATATATGTACACTCACACACACACATATGTATGCATAAAACAAGGCAATTTTTAAAAATAAAAATAAGAAAGAACAATAAAGGGGGACAGTCAAAGTCTACTTCTGACCTTCATATGTGCTCACGTGCACACACACACACACACACACACACACACACTCTCTCTCTCTCACACACATACACCACATACATACACATGCTACACATCACACACACACTCACACCACATCCACAAACACACCACACACATACACATACTACATCTACAAACACACCACACACACATACACACACACATATATACCACACACACACACACATATACACATTCACACACCACACACATACATTCACACACACACCACACATATACACACCATACGCACACACACATGCACATTCACACACCACACATGCACGTCACACCACATACACACACACACACACACACACACACACACACACACACACACACACACACAGAGACTGGTCAAAGCCAAGCGAGGTAGCTCACTCCTGTAATTTCAGCATACCATGACATTCAAAGCCAGCCTGGACTACACCGTGAGTTCCAAGTCAGCCTTGACAGTGAGATCTTTTCTCAACATCAGAGGAAAGAAGAAACATTACAATGAGCATTGTTATTCTTTAAATCAAGACATGGGACATGGGTCCCTGCATGGCTTGGGACAAGTCCCTTGAGGTCTCCATGCTTGAGGCCACAGCTGCAGCTGGAAGAGCCAATACTTGAGTGGTTTTAAGGGTTAAATGAGGATCAGGAATGAGTCTTAGCTTCAATAAACCCATAGTTATTGTTATTGTTTAGTTGGTCGGCTAGAATGGTAATTTGTAACTCTAACCATCCCTGGGCAAGGTGTATGTGCTGGAGAGCCCCTAAGACTGAGTTAAAGTCTCCACATTTTCCTTCAAAGAGTTCACAGCCACCAGGATGCCCAGTGAAAGAAAAGAAGGCCAAGGACAGAAAAACCACCACTGTAAGACAGAGAGACTTCCCTGGAGGCCAATGGGATGGCAGAGGTCTGACAATCCTGGAAAGGAAGGGAGTGAGGAGGCACCTCGCAGAGGTCAGGTCTCGGGGAGATTAGGGAATGAAAGACCTGAACAAAGGAATAGGCTAGACTGTGACCCGGAACTAGACGGAGTGACAGTGACGTGTCTAGTCTGTGCAGGTTAAAGTCCGGCAGCCTTCACTCTTCCCATCCCAACCATCCCTGGTTATTGATTGAAGAGCTGACTTTCACCAGAGCAGTTGTTTCTCTTTGCTATCCCACCTGTTTGTTAGGGCAATCCTAGAGAAAAAAGTCTGTTTAGTGCTGACCTTGATCTAAGGGAGTGGAGTTTCCAGGAAGGGAGGCATGGGGGTGAGGGGGGACAGAGAGACAGAGAGAGATGCTGCAGCAGACAGCTTTCAGTAGATCCTGTACAGAGCTGTTGTCATCACAGTGCATGGGTGACAAGGTCCTAGTTGAGCACTTGAAGCTCTGTTAGGTCCTCTGATGAACACCATGGCATCACAGAGAACTTGGGGGCAGCCACAGGGCTGGTGGCAAGTCTATGTTTTAACCAGCTCCGCAGGGCAATGGTAAGAGAGTGCACTAAGATACGAGAAGCACTATATTGGCCCAACTCTGTAAATAAAAGCCCAGAGGTGATGAGTTTCAAAGCCCTCCATGATGGCTTGAATTTGTAGCACCCACCTTAATTTGATCACCTCTTTGTTCACCTTTATTGTTCACCTCTTATCAAAGATAACAGCTGCCAACAGACAGGAGCCTTATAGATGCCCCATTATGTTACTTGCAAAAGAAACCACTGCCCCACCAAGACATTGATATTTCCAATAACCTATAGCCTCCAAGTTTCTCTTTGTTTGTGCTTTTATAGGAGAGCTCAGAGACCTTGGACGGGTTACCTGGATTGCTCAGCTTCAAGCTCAGAGCTCCTCCATGACATCACAAAGGCCATCACCTGCTACAGCTGAAGAGAAGATCTACATGGGACACTCAGATTCCTGGTTGCCCAGGACCAGTTAGTCACAAGGGCTGTATCAGGCTCCAGGGCCTTTTCACCGCCCCCCCAACTTCAACAATCCATTCGGTCCATAAATTCTGCAATAGGTCTACTCCTATCCTCACAACCTTTACTTATTTGCCTTTTAAATCCGGTTTACATCTGCCAGAAACTCAGCTCTGGGGCTGGTCCATTAATTAGCTCAGAGATGTTTAAGTCATCACCTGGGGTTATCTTGTCCTATGTTTGGGGAACCTCCTCCAGGTCTCATGGAGCCAAGTGGTTGCTGAGACTGGGATCACGGAGGTTTCTAAGCCCGTGGGAAAGGGCACTGCACTGCGGGAGTACAAGCAGTGAGAGCCGGAGCTAAGTGGGCCTGAAGCATCCTTAGGGAGCAGAGGCCTTGGCAAGCCTGGCCCACAGAAGCAAGAAGCAGGGAGCTAGCTCAACTCCTCTGTAGCTGAGGGCTCCAGGGACTACCATTGAAAGCTGAATTGCACCAGGAAGGGGATGTAGGCATCTGGCTCTACATGGGCAGAGGGGACATTGACATTTGTCAGATCATCTGGTCAGTGTGCTAGGGTCATCACACTCGGCACCTCATGGTTCCCAGTGACATTCCAATGTTAGTTTATACTTTCGAGGTTACACAAGGAAAGACTGAGGCCGGGCTGGGGAAAGTCCTCAGAACCAGTTGATGGCAATCACTTCTCAGTCATGAATGCCTGACCCTGAGCAACCTTCTCTCCCCCACTCTGCTGGGGGATGCACAAACCCATAAGGTGGGAACAAAGAATAAGTCACATCAGCCACGATTCCTCAGCTGTTTCTGCAAGCCTCTCCTAATGTTTGTGATTCAGATTGAAGAGCTGGAATCTGAAATCCAACCTCTCCCTGCAGCCCCCTCTGTGTGTGTGTGTGTGTGTGTGTGTGTGTGTGTGTGTGTGTGTGCACATGCGCTTATATTTGTGTATTCATACCATAGAGGCTGGAGGTTGACATCAGTGTCTTTGTCAAATGATCTCCACTTTACACTTTGAGGCAGTGTGTCTCTCATGAAGTCTAAAATTCACTGATTTGTCTAAACTGACTAACTAGGAAGCTGCTGGGATCCTGTCTCCACCTTCCCAAGGCTGCTTTTTGTTGTTGTTTTTAATGAGTGGATTTAAAAAAAAAATTCTTCACTTTACATCCCAATATCACTCCCTCTCTTCTCCCAGTGCCCCTCACACAGGTCCTCCTCCATTTTTCCCCTCCCCTTCTCCTCTGAGAAGGGGGAGCCACCCCACTGGCTATCACCTCCCCACCCCGGGTATATCAGGTCCCTGCAGGACCAGATGCATCCTCTCCAACTGAGGACAGGCAAGACAGCCCAGTTAGAGGAACAGGATCCACAGGCAAGTAACAGATTTAGGGATGGTCCCTGCTCCAGTTCTTGGGGGACCCACATGAAAACCAAGCTGCACATCTGGTACATATGTGCTGGGGGCCTAGGTCCAGTCCATGCTTGCCCTTTGGTCACTGGGAGCTTCAAGGATCCAGGCTAGTTGACTCTGCTCATCTTCCTGTGGAGTTCCTGTACTCTTCAAGACCCCAAATCCTTCCCTTTCCTTAACTCTTCCTCAAGACTTCCTGAGCTCCATCAAATGTTTAGCTGTGGGTCTCACATCTCTTTCCATTGGCAGCTGGGTGGAGCCTTGCCAAGAGCAGTTATGCTAGGATCCTGTCTGCAATCACAACAGAGTATCCAGAGTATCATTCGTGGTGATTATTAGGGATTGGTGCTTGCCCATGGGATGGGTCTCAACTTGGGGCACTCGTTGGTTGTCCATTCCCTCACTCTCTGGTCTATCTTTGTCCCTGCACATCTTGTAGGGAGGACACATTTTGGGTTGAAGGTTTTGTGGGTGGGTTGCGGTCCTTTTCCCTCCACTGAGAGCTCTGCATGGCTATAGGAAGTGGCCACTTCAGGATCCATATCCCCCACTGCTAGAAGTCTCATCTAGTGTCACCCCCATAGGCACCATGAGGCCTCCCCCCATCCCAGGCTCTGGCACAGCCTAGATATTGCACACACACACACACACACACAAACACACACACAAACACACACACATACACACAAACACACACACAAACACACACACATACACACACACACACACACACACACACACACACACACACACACACACAGGCAATTTCCATTCTTTCTTCCCTGCTCTCCATACACCTGATCCCTACAACCACTCCCCTCCTCATCCCCTCTCCCACCAGTTCCCTCCCTCCCTCCACCTGTGATATCTATTTTATTTCCCCTTCTGAGAAAGATTCAACCATCCTCCCTTGATCCCTCCTTGTTATATGGCTTCTTTGGGTCTGTATATCATAGCATGGGTATCCTGTACTTTATGGCTAAAATCCACTTATAAGTGAGTACATACCATGCATGTCCTTTTGAGTCTGGATTACCTCACCCAGGATAATATTCCCAAGATTCATCCATTTACCTGAAAAATTCATGATGTCCTTATTTTTAATAACTGAGTAATATTCCATTGTGTAGATGAATCACATTGTCTTTATCCATTCTTCAGTTGAGGGACATCTATCTAGGTTGCTTTCAGTTTCTAGATATTATGAATAAAGCTGCTCATAGTTGAGTAAATGTCTTTGTGGGATGGTGGAGCATCTTTTGGATATGTGCTGAGGAGTAGTATATCTGGGTCTTGAGGTAGAACTATTGCTAATTTTCTGAGAAACCAATGGATTTCCAGATTGGTTGTACAAACTTGCACTCCCCCCAGCAATGGAGGAGTGTTCCCCTTGCTCCACATCCTTGCCTATGACTGGCCTTTTTATGTGGGTTCTAGGGGACCAAACTTGGGTCCTCATGTTTGCCCAACAAGCATTATGAACTGAACCATCACCTCAGCTTTCCAAAACTTTCTAAATACTGCAATGATAATATAGCACTCAAAAAGTTTCTAATTCTGAGGTGAATGTGGTAACACCTGCCATCCCAGCATCTGTGAGGTAAAAGCAAGAGGATCGGGAGTTCATGGCCAGCATCATCCCATTAGTGAGTTAGCTCCTAGCCAGCCTGAGCTACACAAGGTCCAGTTAAAAAAAAGTTCTAAATTGTGTGGTCAAGCATGGTGGATACACCTAGAACCCCAATATTTAAGAGACTAAGACAGGAGGATTACAAGTTTGAGGCCATCCTCACCTACGTAACAAGCCCGTCCCTAAAAGGGGGACAAGATAAAAACTGGGGCAAGTCTATAGGGTTAGGCGTGTAGCTCAATGATACCTCATGCTCTCTGGACTTGAGGCCCAGCATCAAAAAGCAATTTTGAGCTTAGGAGTATTTCAGTTTTGGTGGTCAGAAATGTGCAGCCAGTAAAATCCATGTAATATTCTCAAACCGAAGAAAATACCAAATTAGGAACACTTCTGATCCCCAATCATTTTGGATTAGGGATGCTCAGCCTGTCGCTTGTAAAAGTAAGTGTGTGCACAAACATGGATGTGGGCATGTGAGGAAGTCCAGCTGAAAGCCCCCATTCCTTCCCACCACTTTGCGCCAGGATGCTCTATGGTGGAGTGGGCGGTGACACCCCAAGCTTCACGGATCAGATCCTTGGCCTCCAGCAGGGAGTGTGATCTGATCAGTATTTTCTACTTTATTTTGCTTACCAGATACTGCTGGGTATCTCTGTGTAGTCCTGAGCTGGCTTTGAGTTCACAGAGATCCTCCTGCCTCTCCTCCCAAGTGCTGGGACTAAAGCATGAGCCACCACCTCCAGCTGTGGCCATTCTTTTTAAAAAGGAAGGCTTGCAGACAATGAAGCTAGTGGTCTGAGAGAAGTTCTTCCTGCATTAAGGGTACTTCCTAAGTCTCATCACCGTGTCCTTTCCAAAGAATGGGAGGGGAGGGAGGGGAGACTTAGCAAAGATTTAGCCAAAGGCACGTGGAGACAAACGGAGGCTGGCCTCTGCACCAACACCAGGAAGACCTCTAGCCACATCAAGTTGAAAGAGAAAGGGCACAGTCTCCTCTGAAGCCCTCAGAGTGTGTGGCAATCACTTTATACTTCAGGTCTCTCAAACAGTGACAGAATAAATTCCATCTGGTTTAAGACACTGAATTTTTGATTACTTGTTATGGGCCCTGATGAAATAAATTTAAACCGAAATGAACAGCCTTTCATGTTTTATGTATGACTTTAAAAACGCACACAAAACCAAAACCTTTATGTCTTTCTTAGTTAGGGTTTTATTGCTGTGAACAGACACTATGACCAAGGCAACTCTTATAAGGACAACATTTAATTGGGGCTGGCTTACAGGTTCAGTCCATTATCACCAAGGCAGGAACATGGCAGCATCCAGGCAGGCATGGTGCAGGAGGAGCTGAGAGTTCTGCATCTTCATCTGTAGGCTGCTAGCAGAATATTGGCTTGCAGGCAGCTAGGATGAGGGTATTAAAGCCCATGACCACAGTGACACACCTACTCCAACAAGGCCATACCTACTCCAACAAGGCCACACCTCCTAATAGTGCCACTCCCTGGGCCAAGCACATACAAACCATCACACTTTATCTGTACTAATAGCCTGTACAGCTTATTCTAAGCCCACTTGACTTTGGTCTGAAAACTCCAGATTTGAAAATCTATGTTCAGAATATTAAGTAATTTTAAGAACACACAGCCTGAAAATAATATCTATGGAATAGGGAAGTTCCTTGTTTCCTTTGTTCTCAAGGAAGAAAACACCTCTCACTTCTAATAGTTTTCCGAGGACTCGATACCCTGCTACAGGGCTAAGGGTTATTTATGTTAACCTGATAGTATTCTGATCAGTGTTTTTCAAAAAAAAAAAAGTGTAATAAGTCTGAAAGAGAAAGAGAGAGAAGGAAATAAACACAAAAGAGCTTAGATTTCACCCACAATCTGCATTGCTGCCTCGAATTTGTGAGAGGGGCTCGGAGCCTACCCTGCAGTTTTTGGAATAAACACTTTTATTTTGAGCCATTTTCCCTCTCTCATGCTAATAGGAAGTTTTTCAAGCAATCTTGAGCTAAAATGGAAGCTAAGTGGTAAAAACCCACTGCTTAACAGGCCGCGTTTATTCTTTTCCCAGTCTCATTTGAAATGACTCTCTGATCATTCTGCACTGATCTGCAATTCTCCAGATGGAGCTTAGCTAGGCTTCTTTGTGGAAACCCTGCCGCAGTGTACACAGCAGTTGGAGGAAGGGGCCCTGGACTCACAGTCTGGGTGTAGGAATGGCACTATGAGGGCAGTGGTCTAGGTCACACAGCAGGAAGCCTCGGGGGCCAGAGAACCCGAGTTTGAGCTCTGACCACATCATTTGACACTGTGATTTAAGCTAGGTTCTTGGGCAGGTGGTACATTGTCTGGCAGTAGAGCACAGGCTTAGAAGTTGGAAAGCCCTGTTTTTAAGGAGCCAGAGAGATGGCTCAGTGGTTAAGAACACTCGCTACTCTCACAGAGAACCCAGGTTTGATTCACAGCCATCTTCAAGGGATCTGATGTCCTCATCTATCCTCCATGGGCACCTTCATGCCTGTAGTATGTAGTATGTATGTGATATGTAGTAAATACACAGACGAGTGGGCACACACATAGAAACATAAATACAAAATTTTAATAATGCTTTAAGTTCTATGTTTGGTGCCAGGACCAGGCATAGTGCCATATATCTATAATCCCTGCTGAGGCAGGAGGGTTACCACTAATGTGAGACCGGCACATATAGTGAGTTCCAAGCCAGCCTCAAGTCCCGTCCCCAGAAACAAAAGGAAAACTGTGTGTTAGCTGGAAGTGTGCCAAATGCTAGTAACCCCAGTGGAGGCAGAAGATCAAGGCCAACCTCTGCTATTGACCACTTCTTTAAAAGAATAAAAGAAAAGGAAACCTTTTAAACGATTAAGGTAATTATGCATTTTATTGGTATGACACAATGTTCTGCTATATGGTTATACCGTGCAATGTTGAATCGGCTTGTAGGATGTATGCAGTATTTCACAGTTATCTTCTGTGGTGAGAACAGTGCCTTATCTCTTTTGAAACATGAAACATTACACTAACTGTAGTCACCGTGGTGCACGAGAGATTTGGGGTATCTCTGGCTTTGAGTTACTTACACTCAAGGTATCGGGATCATAAGCAGGTAGCGCCCTGCTTGGCTCTAAAACATACCCTTGTAATTTGTGTATGTATAAGAAGCATGCGTGAGGGTGGACTTGTACTGTGGTGACATCATGGAGGTCAGAATTGACCTTAGGGGTCAATTCTGGCACTGTCTAGCTGCTGTGGGATCCTCAGGCCTACACAGCAAGCAATGGGTGCTCTACCAGACTAGTCAGCTCACCTGCTCCATAGCTTTCCAACACCTTCCTCTTTCTGTAGCTGAAATTTCATGTCCTTCAGACACAGCAACACTCCCGCCATGCTATTTCCTGATTCTATAATTAACACTTTTACACTCTACAGTCAAGTGGCATTGTGAGGTGTTTTTCTGTGCCTGGCTTATGCAATACAATGTACTCTGGGTTCATCCATGTTATCCTAGAAGGTTGAATCCTACTTTCCATTCCATATTTACACATCCTCTTTAGCCAGTCATCAGTTGATGGGTGGTGGGTTCCTTCTATATCATTGTTACTGTGGCCAGAGTTGCAGAGAACACCAGAGGACTGAGGTCTCTCCATCAACTGACTTCACATGCTCCAGACATTAGCCACTGCTGGCACGAAGGGTCATATGTTTTTAATTTTTGAGGAACTCCCAACCCCGATTCCCATCTGGGCAAGTTACTCAGCCTTTTTTGAGTCTTAGCTTCCTCATTTCTAAGACGAGAATCATCATCTTGTTGGCTGCATAAAGTCTTAAAATCCACATTGCGGTCAGTTCTCCGTCCTTACTTCTCCAGCTCCTTAGCCCTCTTAGCCATGTTCTCCATTTGCTATTGAAATAACCATCCCCTAAGCTAGGTATAGTAGTACACAATGCAGTCCCAGCACTGGGGAGGCTGAAGTGGGATTCAGAGTTCAAGGCCAGCCAAGGAAGGCTGTAAGTAAAGCTGTCTCAAAAGAAAACATATTTTTTCTCCCACCACCCTGAACTCCTGGGAGTGCCCGTCCCCCTTCCCATGTGCGCTTTGGGGAAGAGGGTTTGGTTCTTAGACTTTAAACCCATTACTCTCTTATGATCTGCCTTAGCAGCTTCCTGCTGAAGGTCCCAGAATCAAAGCTCAGCACTTGCTCTCTCTCAGCTTCCAACCACTAGATCCACACACGTCCTCTCGTCCCCTCCTGGAATCCAGCAAGCACCCTAAAGCTGACACAACCCCTCAAGTTCTTGGTCTCCATCTCTGGACCTGCTTGGCTGCTGCTTCTCTGCTGCCCAGATTGAGAAACGATGCCCTTAGTTTCAGCCGAAGCCAAACCCTGAGCTGCCACTTGCGCTTCCTCCCTCACTCTTAGGACACACAAATCTCTTACGTCAGAGAGCATCCCAAGGCCACCACTTTGGGTCAGGGATGTAGGCCCATTGTTACAATGTTTGTCTGGCAGGCACATAGCCCCAAGTTGCATCCCTAGCACTGTATAAACTGGGTGTGAGGTGCACGCTTGTAATCCAAACACATAGGGGGTAGAACAGAAGAATCAGGAGAGTTTAATATCTTCAACTTCAGAGCTACATGAGACCCTTCAAAAGTCCCCGTGATTTTTATATACAGGCAAAAATGTATATAAAACATATCATCTCAGATGCTGAAATGCAGCTTTTCCTCTCTGGTGGGCGGGGGCTATAGTGAGGATAGAGTGTAGAAGCTGATTATGGGTGGTGAGGACAGTGAGTACTCCACAATGAAGCTACAGCCCTCTCCCTCCCCTCCCCTCCCCCTCCCCCCTTTCCCCTCTCCTCTTAAGACAAGGTTTTCTTATTTAGCCTTGGCTGACCTTGAATTCTTTTGGAAGCCCAGGCTGATTTTAAACCTATGATTTTCCCATCTCAGCTGACCTTTCAGCCATGCACAGGCATTCTTAATCTGAATGTTTTCCTTTTCTTTTCCATTACTATTTTTCAGAAAACAGATTCAACTATATTTTTAGAGATCATTATGTTGGGGCTGGAGAGATGGCTCGGTGGTTAAGAGCACTGACTGCTCTTCCAGAGGTCCTGAGTTCAATTCCCAGCAACCACATGGTGGTTCACAACCACCTATAACAGGATCTGATGTTCTCTTCTGGCATGCAGATAGAGCATTCATGAACATAAAATAAATAAATTTTTAAAAGATTATATGGATTACATAAGCTTTAGAGTGTAAAATGTTGTGGGAGAAAGTTAGGTAAGCTCTGAGAAAGGCAATGGAAACTAGACTAGAACTCTTAACTAATGATTGATTTACCCTTTTTTTTTTAACCACATGATCTGACTGAGAGCATCAGGACAGCCCATCCTCAACAAATCTGGCAAACACACATGAAAGTACTTAGCAGAGTCCTTGCCAGGCACAAGAGTGAGGGCAAGATATCTTTTGTTACGTCCTGGCTGGGACTGTCCACAGTCAGTTCTCTGGGCATGTAGGTGACCACACCCTGGCAGATAAGAGCTGGCTGGCTGTCACCAAGTTCACAGGTACCTGCTATGTGCACACAGTTCTGCTAACTGGGGCTGACCAGTTAGATGAGTCAAGTTCAAAGCCAGTGCCTACCTGTAGCCCCAGTGCCATGACAGATCTGGAAAGTTCCTACACTGGGGACCAAAGGGACTGGTACCAACTCAGAGGTAGTTGCAGCTCCATCTGCTCAAAGGGCAAAACACTTTTGGAGACAAATTGGCAGAGTCCTTAGACAGTAGGAGACCAAATTACTGACTCAGGGAAACCAGACCCTCTCTGGAGGGGGCTGAGTCTTTAGAGGGATGACTGGAACATTCTTGGGTGGGGCATTTCACTGAAAAGCAAACAGCTTGGCACTTCATCTCCATCCAAAACAAGTCTCCCTTCAGGCAGCCCAGCTGTAGCAGCCACCTTGGGTCTGACCACACCTGAAGGCTCTTCCTGAGCCCTGTTTTTCCCAACTCCTAGTCTGCCTCAACCCCAGCCCCATTTTCACCCAAGGCCATTATGCTGCTTCTGCCTCTGGTCCCAGCCTGTAGCCTGAAGCAATGTCTGTAGTCAACACCAAGGAGCCAGGGAGACTAGCAGTGCAGAGAACTGACTTTAGGATCAGAGACTACAATCTTATTTCTACCATTTGCCAGTTGCGTGGACAAGCAGGGCTACCTACTGACTAACTATGGGCACTCTCCATGTTTCTACGTCCTAGCAAAGATAGTAGGACCCAAGAACTCCGCCCTACCAGACCACTCCCTCCTCTCCTATGCAGCTACCAGAGAAAGAGACTTCTGAACTAGCCAAAGTCTCCTGGGACCAGACAGTTGACCTTCCCAACCTTCTGGGCATCTGGCACCAGGCTTAGAGAACCAGACAACTGAACTAGGGTGTTTACTTCTCTGGGCAAAGGCACTTCTGTTCTACAGACGGAATGATCCTAGATGGGGTCCATTGACTAAGACTTAATCCCATGGCTAGTGCAGCCTAAGACCAGCCAACCAGACATTGAAGAGAACCAGGCACATGTGTATACATGCAAGACTTTGAACACTCATAGGAAAACAAAAATGCAAAGCATCTCATTGATATTTGCATATTTAGTAGCTGTTATAATAAAATCTTGAAATATTTGGTTAAAGAAAATACATTAAAATTGATTCCACTATCATTTCAGTGAAGTGATTTTTACAATCACCTAATTATATGTTCCAAATATATCCACTTGCTAATTCCTACAACTAAAGAATATCAATTTATAAGATCAAAGAATTAATGTTTCTTTATATGGAAAATGTCAAGATTGAATGTGCACCCTGGTGTTAGGATCTGAATGTTGCTGAGAGGCTGGATGTAACCCTGGGCTGCCGTTTATTTGCAGAGTGTGGAGTAAGTATGCAGTTTTAAGTGGAAAAGTTGGGCCTTCTTAGGCAGAGTATCTTTGAAAGTCTACACATGATACAATGTGTATATACAATGTGTATATACAAAGCTACGAAGCCATGTATAACACACCAGCTGAGAGGTACACGTGGATATCATGAGTACCCAGAGTCACGGCATGACCACACCTCCCGACTAATCCCCAAGCTGAACTACTCAGGGGCCCCTTTGTTCAAATGTAGACATAGTAGCAAAAGAGACCTAAGGACACTATGAGATGGGCATTGTCCCTGTATGCCCATGATCTGGACCAGATATGTAGATGATAGCAGGATGGGGTGGGAAAGAGGAGGAGGAGGCAGCAGAGGAAGGGGAAGAAGCAAGGAGGGGGAGGAGGAGAATAAATGGTGATTGGGGATGCAGAGAGAATCCTAGCCACATCATGTTACCTGGCTCAGATCCCTTCCCTTCTGAAGGCCGCTTTGTTTTTGATGAGTTCCACAGAACATGCCTGTACCTTCGAAATCAACCTCTCTTCTTTACATTAGCCAGTCTGTAAGTCTGTTTTCTATTTCTATAAGGACATGCTTGAGGCTAGGTGTCCTATAAAGGAAAGAGGTTGATTTGGGTTCATAGTTCTTAAGATGGAGAACCTAAGTCTGGTTAAGGTCTTATGGTAACAGAGTGCCAAGATGACCACAGGGCACATCACTGCAAAAAGAGAGGGAGCACACAAGGATTCAGTGGAGGACCAAACCGATGATCTTATCTAACCCTCATCACGTAACAAAAGCATCATCTATAAACACCAAAGCTGATCTAAACTTTTCCCCTTTCTATTTTCACAGTGGGGATTTAATACTAACATGAGTATCAGGAGAGACAACCTGTATTCATACCCTAACCAACTATTTAAACTGATTTCTGACATGGTAGCCAAAGAACCAAGCAAGATACCTTCGTGTAGTTGAGGAACAAACACAATTGTTATATAGAATTCATTTAAATGATATGCACCATTAAACTTGGCAGAGGGCAGAGGGCAGAGGGCAGAGGGCAGAGGGCAGAGGGCAGAGGGCAGAGGGCAGAGGGCAGAGGGCAGAGGGCAGAGGGCAGAGGGCAGAGGGCAGAGGGCAGAGGGCAGAGGGCAGAGGGCAGAGGGCAGAGGGCAGAGGGCAGAGGGCAGAGGGCAGAGGGCAGAGGGCAGAGGGCAGAGGGCAGATCCCTGTGAGTTCAAAACCAGCCTGCTCTGCTCAGTGAGTTCCAGGCCAGCTAGAGGTATATAGTGAGACTCTGTCTCAAAATAAACAAACAAAAGAACAAAATAATGATAATAACAAAATAAAGACAAACATTGGAGGCTGGGTGTGGTGTAATTCCAACACATGGAAGGTGTTCTAGCAAGGTCATCTTGGGCTATACAGTAAGTTCAAGGCCAGCCTGGGTTACAGGAGACCCTGTCTTAAAAAGAAACAAAGATGCAAAGTGTTCTAGTTTCCTTTCTGTTGCTGTAGAAAAACAAAATAAAACAAACAAACCAATACAAACCTGTGCTTAAAAACAGATTAGGGAAAGAATTTATTTGCTTACGCCTGGGAAACAGTGCCAGTCACTGTGGACTGGACCCTCCTACATCAGCAAAGACAAGAAGACAACTCCCCACAGACTAACCGGAAAAAGATAAATGATTAAATTAGGATTCCTTTTTCAGTTGATTCTAAGCTAAGTCAAGTGGACACCTAGTGCTAACAAGGATAAAAAGCAAACTCCCAAACCAACTCAAAGAATCCGTCACCAACGATGTAGCACTGATGAGAAGGTGGCATTGTGGTCACTGTGAAAGCCCCTTGTCCCATCGCTGTTCTGGCTGGGGGCCTTGCACCGGCACAGTCTGACGTCAGCTGTCTCTTCTCCCAAAACGGCAGCACAGGCAGTCTGAAACAAACGAAAATGAAGCGTACCAGCCTTTGTAAAGTAATTCCTGTCAAGTAGTAAGGTTTGGGAGCTTGCCTCTAACCTCTGGATCTTTCAGTTTTCTTACCTATAGGATGTCCCCCTCCACCCCTCATGGGGTCTTGCAAGGATTGTATGTACTCATGAGTGCAGTGTGAACAGCAATTTTCCTGGGGAAAATGACTCATGAGTTACGTCATGATAACAATAAAATGGGAAGTGAATAGTTTTGCCCTCACATCTCTCACTAGTCTCTGTGAACCTTTGCTCATTACCATGAATGCTCTCAAGGAGTGCCACCATGGAGATCTGGACTTACAGTGCAGGCTTGGCTTGACGCCACACCCCCCAACCCCACCTCTACACAACTCTCACCCAGGCTGGGCAGCTGGGTGCATGACACTCCCGCAGGCCCTCTCCACTGAGAGGATCTGACTCTTAAGTTCTGCTCTGGGCTTCACAATGGGACCAGCCTTTTATGATACCTCTTCCCCTTTCAGCGGTGGATGCTGCCAGTCCCTCCAGCCTCTCCCAGCATCTGACTAATCTGCTGGTGATTGAGCTATCTCGAAGTTTGCTTCAGTGTCAGGTGCTTGTAATCCCAGAAGCACTTGGGAGGCAGAAGCAGAAGGAGCTTAAATTTGGGACCAGCTGGGTTTAGTTATACGAGTATCATCCCAAAACAAGGACAACCTGGGCTGCATAGCAACTTTCAGGCTATCCTGGGCTACAAAGTGGAATTTAGAAAGAGGCACCACTTTCATAAAACTTTTATCACAGTATATTCTTACAATTATTTCTACTTTGTTATTGCTAATTTCTTCCTGTACCTAATTTACAGTTAAGTGTTATCACAGGTATGTGTGTACGTCAAGGATGAACCAGTGGATGTAAAATTCGGTGCTATGTGAGGTTGCGGGCATTTGCTGAGAGCCTTAAGGTGGTTCCTCTGTGGACAGAGAACTCCTGCATGCACACAGAAACATACAGCCCGTGTATCCATAGTTTCCTGAATGCCCAGCCTCAAAATCTCCTGGCCTTCTTGTAAAAATGGCACTTCCCCGGAATGAACCCTTTCTGGAGTGGGAGTGACAAACTGCGGGGAAGAACTGAAACTGTGCACTCCAAATACACGAAGCTTAAGAACCCTGGAGAAACAGTCGCGGTGTTTCTCAGGTCGGGAATACCCTGTTTGGCGTACTGCTTTGCTGCCCACCAGCATAACACTTTGGGTTGTTTGTATTTGGTTTCTCTTTGTACTAATGCCCCAGCCTACACATACAGAGCAATAGTGCGGTTCTTGTAGGATTATTCTGAGGATTAATATGATGTATTGTAGTCTATGACTTTGGTAAGTGTGTATATTATTAGTCTGACAGCTTCCTTTGGGGAGTTCTGGGACTTTCTGTGTAAATTATCTCATTATCTGCAAATAAAGAACTGAGGTTTGTTTTACAGCATGCTCTTGATGTGCAGTCTCCTAACTCAGCCTCCTGAGGGCTGGCATTGGAGGTATTTGCCCGGTTCAGTGAATTAGGGTTTTGTTTTTTAGCCCCTAAATGCACACCTTTTATTTCTTTCGAATGCCCAGTTGCATTGACCAGCACTATCACTGAGTTTTGAAGTAATCAGAGAAACGTCATTCACCTTTTTCCCATCTGAAAGGAACTGTGTTTTGTCCAGTACCATAATATATGTACCCAGTATCTTATAATATATGTACCCAGCATCTTATAATATATGTATCCGGCATCTTATAATATGCCTACCATACAGCAGACACACAAAAGATGCTCCTAGATGAGCTATAACAAGGTTAACTGATCCACAGTGACTTCATTAGCACCTTGACCATCTCTTTAGACACAAACAAAACCTGTAATTAGTAGGGAAATGATGCATTGAAATCAGGAATAACTTCAAGTATGAAAAGGCTGTCTGGTGGAGTTTAGGGACATAGGGGTGAACTGTGTGGTATGCAAGTGACATAGTCTGCTGACATCACTCATCTGATGAACTGATACTATTTCTCTTAGAAATGGTAGCTCTAAAGAGCAAAAGTAGATCAGGTTGAAATGCAGTGCCCAGCCAAAGAGCCTGTGTCTATGTCTTCTTTCTTTTTTTTTTGTTTTTTTTTTTTTGTTTTTTTTTTAAAGATTTATTTATTTTATGCATATGAGTACACTGTAGCTGTCTTCAGACACACCAGAAGAGGGCATCAGATCTCATTACAGATGGTTGTGAGCCACCATGTGGTTGCTGGGATTTGAACTCAGGACCTCTGGAAGAGCAGTCAGTGCTCTTAACCACTGAGCCATCTCTCCAGCCCCTATGTCTTCTTTCTTAAGATGACCTGGAGGGATGGCTCAGTGGTCAAGAGCGCTGGCTGCTCTTCCAGAGGTCCTGAGTTCAAATCCCAGCAACCACATGGTGTCTCACAACCATCTGTAATGGGATCTGATGCCCTCTTCTGGTGTGTCTGAAGACAGCTACAGTGTACTCGTATATAGTAAATAAATACATCTTTAAAAAGAAAAAAGAATAAAGTCTTAGAAACTGGAGTTTCTAGGGAGTCTTTCTGTGTGTTATCATAAGACCGCAGGAACCTGATTAGCACTAACCGAGTAACAGAAACACTTTGTTACACGGGAGATTACCCATAAGACAATTTAAGGCAGACTCAATTCAAACACAAATGCGTTCACTTCTCTTATTATTCTAGGGCATGGGGAAGAATAGGAGATGCTTGGAGAATCACGGCGATTAAGTCCTGCATCGGAATGGAATACTTTGTGCAGAATTATGCATTAGGAACAGGGACTGAAGCAGCTCTCTTTATCAAATACAAAACAGAAAACATGATCGAAGTGAGTTACACAAGAAATCTGTATAAAAGTCATGTCGCTATCAAAGAACTTAAAAAGCAATAAGCCCCAGAGAGACAGCAAGCTCTCAAACATAAACAACGTCCTTGACTATCTTAAACCCCAGGCATTTTAAATGTTGTGGTCAGTGAAACACTGAAGGTGACTAAAGAGAAGAAACTGAAGAACTGCACGTCTGTTTCAGGGTCCATCTCTGTCCCGTTCAGTCCATAAAGAATTACCAGAGCTGGGGTCTATGGAACCAGGAGTCCCAGAAGCCCCTCCTTTACTTTTCTCCAGATGAGCAAATCTGCAACTGATCAGCTAACTTACCTCACTTCCAAAGTCCTCAAAGTCCTTGACAGGACATCTTTGAGCAACAATAGACTCTACCCCTAACTGCCTTTTGTCTTACACCATTGTTAAGGGCAGGAGTGGGTTAATAGTTACCAATACACACAAAGCCAACTGGTTGCATCATTAACCTAGCAAGAGTCTCTCCGAATGTTTTGCCGGTTAACAATTATAGAGAAATAAAAAAAAAAAAAATCCAAGACAGTCATCTAAGCATATAACTGAGCTTTGACTGGAGTTACCCTAAATCCTTTTCCCAGTGGGGAAAAGGGGATAAACAAGAGGTTTTGCTTTCTATCCATATTTTTTTTTCTTTTGTTTCTGGTCCTTCAATGTATAAGACTGGAAGGTTTCCAAAGCCTAAATCAGACAATAAGGTGCGTTTAGGGAAGCCTTTCTTCCATTCACTCTACCCCGGTCTCTTTCTTCCCTCACACACATTTAATTAATCTTGGGTTTTTCTGCCAGCATCAATTTGCAAATAAAAGCAGGCCCACTTGCATATAAATACTTCCACATAGTTTCTCCCCCTTTCTCTCTTCCCTCACCCCACTTCTCCCCCTCCCCCTTCCCTCCTCCCTCTCCCCCACTGCACCCAAGTACTTGCCAGTTTTTTTTTTTTTTTTTTTTTTTTTTGCACCTTGCTTTTCAACTTAACAAATTCTGCTTCAGATCACTTCATACCTGTAGGTAGAAATCGTCCCCATGGCCTTTTAACAGTACAGCAATTTGAGGCATCTGTGTGGTCCCTTAAATATTATTAAAGAAGTCGTGAAAAGTGGGAACTGTAATTTAGGCTTAATTTGGCTACTTCTGGCTTATCTGCTTCCAATTTTAATTTGGGATAATCTGCTACTCCCCTCCTGCCTCCAACTACTGGCACACACTAGGAGCACAAAACCTAATTTTGATCATTCACTCAGGTTAATTATCAGGCCGTGGCCTGGAACAACAGGATGACAGCATGCATGAAATTTCCAGCTGGGAAGAAGCAAACATTCTCTCTTTTGTCTCTGGACACTGAGACCTGGGCAGTAACCTTCCCCAGTAGGCGGATGCTTATATGAACACAGTCTACAGAAATTGCCTCTTCCCCCGTTTGAAATCAGCCGTGGAGCCCGTTGGCACCCGGCCCAGCGGAATGTATATCTGGTCTCCTCTATTTTAGGGTGCATATGACTCACTTGAATACCAGGCATCAATCCCTGGGACTAAGTCTTCCATCAGAGCAAACGGCTAATTTGGTTATGCTCAACACAGGGCACAGCATGGTCGTGATGACCGACGTCGGTGACTCCATAAATCAAGCATACGCAAGCCTGCATGGCATCTGCTGCCAGACTGTCTTCATTGTTATCATCTCAGTGTGATGTCAGGAGACCCCTGAGGGAAAGGATGCTCAGTCGCATAGCCCCCACCCCAGATAATCAACCTTAAGCATGGTATTCAGTCAGTCATTGCAGCAAATGTTTTGCGGGATGATTTGAACTTACAAATTTAAGATTAATTCAGGAAAAAAAAAGGCGAATCAGATGTGTATGCAGCATTTACTCTTCTGCACTAGCTTCTTTTTTCAGATCAATTAGTACTACATATAGGCACTACAGATGGTAATCACAGCACTCAGGAGACCAGACGATCATGAGCATGAGGCCAGTCAAGGCTACATAGTAAGACTGTGGACTGAAAAAGAAATAAAGGTGTGGGCTTAGCAATAACCTTATGCCATAATGTTATATCACTAGTCACTTAGGAAACTCTTTTTTCAAAAAAAAAATAAAAATAAAAAACAAAAACAAACAAACAAACAAAAAAACAAAAACAAAAAAAACCCCAAAAAAACCTAGTCCCTTACTCTAAAAGCAATGCTGCCTTGCTCCTCCATGTTTTCTGTGTATCTTTGATGTAAGTCCCTTATCTGTTGTTGTTACTAAATACTGTGGCCTAGGAAACTTAGAGAAGGAAGAGTTTATTTGGACTCACGGTTTCAGAGGCTGGGAGTCTACCACGGTGGGATGGCATCGCAGCAGGCCATCCTGGTGGCTTAGTAAGAAGCTGAGAAACCTGTGTCTGGCATGGTGAGCTAGGGAGAGAGACCTAACAGGAAATGGAGGGCGAGACCCTCCCCACCCCCAAACAGCACCACCAACTTGGGACTAAGAGTTCACATATCTGATCATATGGGAACATTCTCACTTGGACTGCCATACCTTTTTTAAAAACCATTTTCTCTTTACAGATTTATACATGCTTGTTTTGTTAAAGACAGGGGACTGGAAGAGGAAAACAGTTCCTGCTCAAACTCATACCATGCAAATGCAGCTACTGTTTAACCACTGATCCTATATTCTCTCTCAGGATACCTTTTTTTCTATAAACCTTGTGATGACAGTGGGCCGGAAGTGATCAGATCTAAGAATTTATAAATAAAAAAAGAAAAAGCTGTACCTTTCTGAAGATAGCTTCTAGATATAGCTGACATAATTCACGCTGAGGTGTTTTAGCCTCTGCATAATTCAGAGAACTTCTTACCGCCATCCCTTACATTTGGGGCTTTCGTGTCATATTGTTGACAACATGGCAACTACCTTTACAACAGGGCAGGGGCAAGGCTTCCTTTTTCAATCTGTTATTTGATTGTGATTCTATTTTTTAAATATCTATTTTCTTTTTAGTTATGAGTGTGCGTGCACTGGGGGAGGGGCACTGTGCACACGAGTGTAGGTGCCTGCAGAAGTAGAAGATGCAGGCAGTGGCATGCCATCGTCAGACTTGGTTGCTGGGAACCAAACTGGAGTCCTCTTCCAGAGAGAGTCAGCACTGCTGAGCCATTTCTCAACCCCCTGGCTGTGATACTTTAGTGAAAAACAAAACAAAACAATAAACAACAACAAACCAATTAAATACTTCATTTCCTTTTTTAAGTTTCCCTGGTGTTAGTTGAATTTATATTCCCTTAAAGTCTAAAAAAGATATCCTTGTCCTTAATCAACGATGACACCAACATACTCATTAAGGAGACATTTAAAAATCACTCAAAGGATAATGGCCTTTGACTGATTTTTCTCACCATCCCCTTCAGACCGAAGTGGGTGTGCATGCCACTGTAGCAGCTGAGCTGTGGCAGCCCTCATCCAGAGACCAGCGAGAGCAAACTGGCCTTCAGGTGCACTGATCCAGGACCTCATCAATTCACATCCCGGACAAAGGTCAGCACAAGCAGATCACTTTAATTGGAATGAGCTTATGAAAAGCTAGACTAACAGAATGGGTAAACTACCAGAACATATTTGCTTTAGAACAGAAGTCTTTCTCCCTGCGTGAACTCCTTTAAATAGTCCGGTTAGCTTAATAACTGACTACACAGAAACACACCTTTCAGGAATTGCTCCTGGGGAGGGTGTTGTACACAAGAACTTCCTGTTTTGCTGGAAAAAAATCTCTTTTAAGGGCAACTGTTTGACATATTAAACGAAATGAACAATGACCAAAGTTTTGTTTTAATTCTAGGTGATGTAATTTGGGGTTACACGGTCCTTTGGGTAAATTGGTTTCCTGATTTTTAGGGACCTCAATCACAGTGTATAGAACCGAAGGGGATAAAGGCATCAAATATGGAAATATTTAATACTTGCAATGCAGTTGGGAAAATCTGCACCAGAAAGTTAATGTCTCAAGCCATTATTTATTTGCTTACCTATGTATTTAATTAGTTTTCAAAGGTAATGTCTCTCTTAGAGTCCTAGCAGGCTTGGAACTCCTTATGTAGCCAAGACTGGCCTGGAACTTACAGCAATCCTCCTGCCTCCAATTACCTTCAAGTACAATATTAACATGAGCCTTAGAGATAATCAAAGGGAATGGGTTTATTTCTCAGAACAAAATACTCGGTTGTTTTAAGCAATACATAAGTTTAACCCCATATGCTTATTTTAAAAGATGCATAGGAAGAAGATAAGAGGAGAACAAACTGCCTAAATTAACTGCAATAGAATGAAAACCCAAGACCCCCTCGTTCAGAAATTAATCATTTCAAGAGGGCATCTCTGAACACAGAGATGGTTCAGCAGTTGAGACCACAGGCTGCTCTTCCAGAGGACCTGGATTCCATTCCACCACCCACATGGCAGCTCACAAAGTTCTGTAATCCAGGAGAAGATCCAATGGCCTCTTCTAGCCTCTGTGGGTGCTGGGCAAGTATAAGATACAGAGACATACATGCAGGCAAAAAAAAAAAAAAAAAAAAAAGCCCACACACATAAAATAATAAAATAAATATTAAGGTAAAAAATTAAGGTAAGAACAGAGAGTCAAAGCAAGCACAAGACCTGCGACCTGCTATAAAGTGGCTTTTTGTGACTGTATGCTTCTCATGGAGGCCAGCCCCGCCCTGCTTAGAATGCTTCTGTCACTGCCTTGGAGCCTTTTTTTCATACACTACACTGGGACACCGGCTGATGCTGGCTTTGTCAAGTTGTTCAGGTTTAGGTAAGAGTCTCAGCTCAGCAAACGATTTATCAGGAAATCACTGGGGGCATATTATAACACAGCCGAGCAGATTTTCTCCCCCCCCTTCTTTTCAATTTAAAAGCAGATTTACCGGTTGGCTTTAAAATAGGTAAACAGTTGCACGTTACTAGCAAAAGCTGGAAACCCGTGTGGAGCATCACAGAAACCCAGCCCCGGGCGGTCAGTCCCTACTACCCAGTGTATTTTCCCCAGGGACCCCAGGGGCCTCAGATCTCCATCAGGAGAGATGCTCCTTCGGGTAAACCTTCCTTCTCTCCCTCTGATGCAGCGATATCCCCATCACCCTAAAGCAGCTTCTTGCCCGCCTAGAGGCCACCCAGACGCCGGGGCCTTTCCAGCCCCGCAGTCCCCGGAGCTCTGCGCCGGGTTCCCAACTCTGGAGACGGCGCTCACGCGGCCTTCCCGGACGCTCTTCACCGGACGGCGTGGGGCGGTCGGTGTCGAGTCACCCAGGCGGTGCGGCCCCGAGTCCCCGCCCGCCAGCCTCCTCGCTCCGCGCGCCCGGCCCAGGCGGCGCCCGGGTCCCACGCGGGTGCGGACTGCAGCGGCCCGTGCGAGCGCAGCGCCCCCCGCGGCCGGGCCGCGCGCAGCGGAGCCGGGAGGCGGCGCCCGGCCGGCCCCCTCCCCGGGTCGCCAGCGGTGTCGCGCCTCCGCCCGCCCCTGATTTCCTCCGCGCGGCGGCGGCGGCGGCGGAGGCGCCTCGTGCGCGCGGTTATTTATTTATTTCCGGGCCCAGAGCGCTTATAATGGAGCCGCTGTCAGCAGAAGCCTCTGCTGCCGCCGCCGCCGCCACTGCCGCTGTCCCTGTCCCTCCTCTCTTTCTCCCCGGCAGATCTTTGTTGTGTGGGAGGGCAGCGGGGATGGACTTGAGCTCGCGGCTCTTCTGCTAGAGCAGCCGCGCTTGGAGAGGACGCCGCCGCCGCGAGCAGCCGCCGCCCCAGGCCCCGCCAGCCGCGGCCTCCGTCCCCGCGCCGCGCTCCGCGCGCCTCCCAGCACAGTGCCCTCGCGGCGGCAGATGAGTGTGGGGTCAGCCCACGGCGGGGACTATGGTGAAATTCCCGGCGCTCACGCACTACTGGCCCCTGATCCGGTTCCTGGTGCCCCTTGGCATCACCAACATAGCCATCGACTTCGGGGAGCAGGTAAGCCCGGCCGCGCCCGGTGCGCCCCGCTCGCCCAGCCTCGGCCTTGGATGCCGGGCGCTGAGGGATGCGGGAGGAAGGGAGTCACCTGCTCCGAGCCCCCTTTACCCTGGACCATTTGACACGGCTTTGCAGCTTATGAGGATGACTTTTGCAGCACCCCATCTTCTCCCTTCGCAGATATTGGAGACTTTTCCAGCGTTCTTTGGAAAATGGCAAGCGACGGGATGATGGGGGAACTTCACCTATAGAAGGGGGTTTCGTGCTGGGGATGAGTATTATGTAATTTGTGATTATGTAAACCTGGGGCCCAAGAACTCCATGTAGTTTCTAGTAGCATTTAGTGCTGGCTTTTTACTTGCACAGGGTTGGTGATGGTGGTGATGGTGGGAGAATTTGCTCTACAATGGCTCCAAGTAGATTTCCCACGTACTTCCAAATTTACATATTTGCTTGTAGCCTAGGTAAGGATTAGGGGTGTCCTGAAGGTACCTGGCATAGTGGACCACTGACTATCTCTTTACTTTAGTCTCTCTCTCTCTCTCTCTCTCTCTCTCTCTCTCTCTCTCTCTCTTTCTCTCTTTCTCTCTTTCTCTCTCTCTCTTTCTCTCTTTCTCTCTTTCTTTCTCTCCCTCCCCCTCCTTTTACCTTCTTGGACCGGAGCACATTTCTAGTGCTGCCTTCTCGTCCTTTCTTTTTTCATGCTATCTCCATATGGCGTCATTCCCTATCTGGTGCTGCAGGCTCTCCAGCGGTGAGGCACTGGTACCCTTTTGCAGGGCTTCCAGGCAGTTGCAGTTACATCCGAAGGCCCGGGAGAGGATTTTTGGGATGGGAGCTGTATCTTTTCAAAAGTGTAAGATAGAGCTACTTTTGCAAATGGGCTATTTTTTTCCCCATTCAAAGCAGTGGGATAAATGCTCTTTTGTTCATTACGGGGCTCTGTCTGTTCAGGAGTGGAGGCGGGAGTGAGGAGTTTTAGACAGTCACTGGATGGCAGGTGTAGTCCACCTCTCCGTGGGGAATGATGTATGGAGTGTTTCTTGAGTAGGTTTTGTTTGTGAGTATAAAGGCGAGTTTGCGATTTACACAGAGCCAGTGGCAGAACTTTGAGGGTAGAAATTTAGATTCCACTGAAAAGTGTGGTCACTGAACATGGGTGATCACAAAAAGGAACCACACAGCAAGTCTCAGATCCCCTTAAGAGACCCATAAGTCTATTCTAGTTCCCTGATTCACTCCATAAACATTATGGAGTTCTCTGTCATTTTATAGCTGGTTGGGGAGGTGATACAATGGAGCATTCTGGCAATTACAAAACCTGTTTTTCATCCAGGTGTGGATTTAATCCCAGCACTAGGGAGGCAGAGGCCGGTGAGTCTCTGTGAGTTCCAGGCAAGCCTGGTCTACAGAAAGGGTTCCAGGTCAGCCAGGGCTACACAGTGTGACTCTGTCTCAAAAACAAACAAAACATGTTTTTAAAATATCATACATAAGCATTATAGCAAAGAAATATCTATTTTCACTTTTCACAGAAACTGCTTTTGATTATATACATATACATATACATATACATCCTTTTATTCCCAATTGTTACTGGTTGATAGTCTAAAACATTAATCACTTACAGTCATTGATTATCAAGTACATGGTTAAAACATCATGCTATGTTTATGCATTTTGTATTTGAGGGATGAATGAGAGGTCTAGGCACGGTGAATCTCATGTCCAAGAACTACATAGATAGTAACTGGCAGACCTGAATTTCAGGTCTACACCCACCTTGGCCCTTGCAGGTTCTGACGATCAGCCTTCACCAGTGAAGACTGCTCAGGGATATTTTCCCAGGATTCGTTGAAACTGAGAAATAAGTTCTAGCTCCCCAGATCTCACCCTAGGCCGAAGTTTAATCTTTGCTGTCATATTTTGGACCTTTACATTTTTTATTACATTTATTTAGTGAGAAAGACAGGCCACACATACACCTTTATCAGCCGAGCCATCTGGCTAGCTCCATATTGTGAACTTGAAAGTCCCAGTAGATAAAGAGAGATTGTGAACGTATGCTCCCGGGAAATGGAGACTGTAACCCAGAAGTCCATGTTGGAAGAGATGAATCATTCAGATAATTCAGCGGAAACAATACTTAATTTTACTAAGGTTGGATTAGGCCTTGGTTGAGGAGAAAGCGTAAGAAACAGCCAATACCTTCTTTATAAAGCTGTTGAATGCAGCCTCTACCACAGAACAATACAGGTTACTAAATAAAGAAGCAAAATGTTAGGGTATAAAAAAATGCTAGGGTATATTTTATTATAGAATTTTATTTACTGGTCGGTGTGTGTGAGTGTGTGCGCGCGTGTGCGTGCACGTGTGCATGTACGCGTGCATGTGCGTGTCGAGGCACATGTGTGGAGGTCAAAGGGCAACTTTGTGGAATCACTTCTTTCCTTCCCCCTTTGGATGGCTTCTTGCCGCCGGGCTTGTTAGCAGAACTTTACCCACTGAGCAGTACTGCTCCGACCCACCCCCATCCCCACCCCCACCCCAGCATATATTTTAAACAGCTTGTTTCTTTCTTTCTTTTTTTTCTTTCTTTTTTTCGGAGCTGGGGACCGAACCCAGGGCCTTGCGCTTTGCTAGGCAAGCGCTCTACCACTGAGCTAAATCCCCAACCCCCAGCTTGTTTCTTTTACACTATCTAAATGTCTTGTTTGATCTACTAGGTACAAAAAGTCCCTGATTTTCTTGAAGCCAGGATCACCAAGTACCTTAGTCAGGGTTTCTATTGCGGTGATGAAACACCCTGACCAAGAAGAGCAAGTTGGGGAGAAATGGGTTTATTTGGCTTACACTTCCACATTGTAGCCTTCACTGAAGGAACTCGGGGGGGGGGGGGGGGGCAGGAACTCAAACTGGGCAGGAACCTGGAGGCAGGAGCTTGGAGAGGTTGTGAGGGGTGCTGCTTACTGGCTTGCCCCTCAGGCTTGTTCAGGCTGCTTTCTTACAATAGAACCCTGTATTACAGCACAGAGATGGCCCCACCCACAGTGGTCTGGACCCTCCCACATCAATCAATAATTAAGAAAATGCCCTATAGGCTTTCCTGCAGCCTGATCTTAGGGAGGCATTTTCTTAATTGAGGTTTCCTCCTCTCAGGTGACTTTAGCTTGTGTCGAATTGACATAAAAACCAGCTAGCACATCAAGTTATATAGAATAAATAACTATTATAAAAGGTACTTAACAGCACTTAAAAATCTTAAGGGCAACTTGAGTAAAAAATGTTGCAGCAGTCTCAAGCTGAAATTTATTCTACTTAGTGCCAGATTGTCCTTCCCTTCCCCAACTGAAGACAGGAGTTTGTTATGTAGCTCAGGCTTGACTTCAACTCTTGATCCTCCTGCCTCAGCTCTAAGACTACAGGTAATGTGCTCCTATGCCAAGCAGGTATTTCAAATGGCTGTAAAAGGCTCACTGAGTTTTGTAGAGTTTGCCACCTGATGAAGGTGCCAGGAACTGTATTCTGGTCCTCTGGAGGAGCAGTATGCATACTATACTACTGACCCCTGTCCCCAGATCCAGCACAGCCTTTCTTAAGAAAGCCCTTCCTAGTGTAGAAAGCCTAGAGTTACATTTCTGAGTTAAGGATGTCCCGAGCTATCATCATCAAAAGCAGAGGAGGAGATAATGAAAGGGCCAGGAAAAAGAACTAGTAAGTTGTGGTGGTTTGAATGAAAATGGCCCCCTTAGGATCATAAGAATTGGCGCTGTTAGGAGGTGTGGCCTTGTTAGAGGAAGTGTGACATTGTTGGAGGAAGTATGTCACTGGGGGTGGGGCTTTGAAGTCTCAGATGCTCAAGCCAGGCCCAGTGTGGCATTCTCAGCTACCTCTACAGCACTATGTCGGCTTGCATGCCACCGTGCTTCCCACCACGACAATAATGGACTAAAACTCTGAGCTGTCCACCAGCCCCAGTGAAGTGTTTTCCCTTGTAAGAGTTGCTATGGTCATGGTGTCTCTTGACAGCAGTAAAACCCTATTGCAGAAGTGTTCTTCCTTTCTAAAATATATCTTCATTCCTTTGCAAAATCGTTTTCTTCCACTGGACCAAGAGGGATAGGGATAGAAAGGGCAGGAGTCAGTGTGTGACTGAGGCCTCTCTTGGAAAGGACTCTTCCTTCATTCAGGGTCACTTCACTGAGCCATTTGGGAACCTGCTAGGTGGGTTTGTCTGATGTGATCTGACAACCTATGGGTACCCTGTCAACGTGCCAAAAAACTCAAGTGCCAGTCTCAAGCTAAGTTTCTAAAGTGACAGTAGGAGAGACCCCTTGGGTTTGTTCTGTATTAGTGAAATTTTCTAATTATAAAAGGAAAAATGGCCAGGTACTTTAGGACATGCCTGGAACCCTGGCACTCAGAAAGCTGAGGCCACATCATGAGGATGAGTCTCAATTCATAAAAAGGAAAATATGCTGAAAATCAGGGGCTAGGAGAAAGGTACTTTTAATTCCACTACGAAGAGAAAATTTTAATGATTTGGACATCTCTTGCCAACTAGTTTTTTAAATCCAGTTGAGAGAGATGGGAGTTGGGGGGTGTTGTATAATGTTTTATAGAATACAAAAACATTTTCTCTAAGTAATTTAGAAGTATTTATAGGGCTGGGAAGGTGTCTCAGTGATGGACTGATTGTGTAGAATACTCAAAGGCCCTGTGTTCAGTCCTCAACTATACCACCACAACCACCCCTAAAAGAAAGAGAAAAGAAAACCAACTAAACAAACAAAAGCCCTAAATGTGTTTAAGTATGGCTTTAAATGGCAGCATAATATTTCATTTGACATGAACTCGTATTCAGTCTGTCTGTTGTGTGTAGCTGCGTTGTTCAAATATTGAAGTTTCTTGTTTGTTCTTTTGCAACCTAAAGTTTCAGTAGACGTCTCTGTGTAGCAACTGCATACTGTGCTTTGTCTAGGGCCCTGGGCTCGCTGCCTGGCATGCCTTTGTGCCTATTTCAGCTTGTCATTCTTACATAGAAAATGAGGTTGCACTTTTCTTACAGTCCATATTTAGTCAAGGACAGTGTGGCCACCTTAGTGTTCTTGCTCACTTGTCTGCTGTGCTTCCAGTTCTCTTCAGCAGTACGTCCGCACTAAAGCACTTCTCTTCAGGTTACTTGGGAAAGCGGGCTGTTTGGAGATCCACCAAGGTGTAAGCCGGCGGTTGGTGGGTCTCTTCCTTTACATGTTGACATGGTTTGGTGAGCAGCGTAAATGGCACTTTGCTAGCTTGCTTCTTTCCATGCCTGTCCTTCATACATGCCGATCATATCCACGCCTCTTTCTAGTAATAGATCAAGTTCTTAACAGTGGTTTTGTGGTGTAGAGTATAATGTCATTTACCATATGGGAACCCTTGGGAGATGGAGTATGCTCCACTGTATGCTAGTGGTAAGTGGTCTGGTTTGCATTCTTTCTACTCTTCCTTGTTTGGTTTGGGATGATGGAGATGGTCATGATGTAGTGGGGAGGGTACGGTGGGGTGATGGAGGTGGTCATGTTGTAGTGGGTGTGGCAGGGTGATGGAGGTGATCATGCTGTAGTGGAGGGTTTGTGGGTGATGGAGGTGGTCATGATGAGGTGTATGTGTGGAACGGACACTTAACTCCTTATGGTCATATGTGAATGGAGGCAATAAACCCTGTAAAATTCCCAGTATATACTATGCCAGAGAGATCTGGGGATACTGGGGATGTCTCCCTTTAAAAAAATGTTTTGTCAGGTGTTTGAGTACCTGTGATGTCAGGTGTTCTGTGAGTACTGTGATGTCAGGTGTTCTGTGAATACCTGTGATGTCAGGTGTTCTGGGAGTGCCTGTGATGTCAGGTGTTCTGTGAGTGCCTGTGATGTCAGGTGTTTGAGTACCTGTGATGTCAGGTGTTCTGTGAGTGCCTGTGATGTCAGGTGTTCTGTGAGTGCCTGTGATGTCAGGTGTTCTGTGAGTACCTGTGATGTCAGGTGTTCTGTGAGTGCCTGTGATGTCAGGTGTTCTGTGAGTACCTGTGATGTCAGGTGTTCTGTGAGTACCTGTGATGTCAGGTGTTCCTGTGAGTGCCTGTGATGTCAGGTGTTCTGTGAGTGCCTGTGATGTCAGGTGTTCTGTGAGTGCCTGTGATGTCAGGTGTTCTGTGAGTGCCTGTGATGTCAGGTGTTCTGTGAGTACCTGTGATGTCAGGTGTTCTGTGAGTACCTGTGATGTCAGGTGTTCTGTGAGTACCTGTGATGTCAGGTGTTCCTGTGAGTGCCTGTGATGTCAGGTGTTTGAGTACCTGTGATGTCAGGTGTTCTGTGAGTACCTGTGATGTCAGGTGTTCTGTGAGTACCTGTGATGTCAGGTGTTCCTGTGAGTACCTGTGGCTCTACTAGTCACCTTGGAGATTAAAGAAAGGCTTACTTTCTTTACTGTTATCTGGGTACAGGTGTCCCACACTAGCAAAATTTTTTAATAACTGAAGCTTGTCCTTTTAGGTACGAAATATTTTCTTAATTATGAAAACTAATCTAATTGAACAACATATGTCTGTTTTTCTACATTATGAATTGTAGTTTACAAAACCTAGTTTAGCATTTTTGGCAGTCTGTGAATGTCTGTCTTGTTCTAGGCAATCAAGGTTGCCCATGACAGTGACATTCAAAATACTCTACAATGTCACGCCAGCCATTTGTGGGCACTACTCTTTTGAACTTTGGAAACCCTTAAATGCATCTGCTGCTGCTGCTCTTCCTCCTTCTCCTGTTTTAGGTTATGTATCTGCTGTTCTCATTGTTTCTCACCAGACATTTATGCAGTGTGCCTACCCAACCTCTTTAATAACACCGACAAAGTGCAATTCAAATAGCCAGTTTGTCGAGTTTGCTTCTAAATTTTCTGCCTTGGGTCCAGTCTGTGTCCAGGAAACCAAAACTCATTAGACTGCCAAGCAAAATAAAGAATAAATGATTTTGGTCGCCTCTAGTGACATGGATTCTTTTGTTCATTGTTTTTATTCTAGAGAGGTCTAAAGTCATTGTCAGTGAAGTAACTGTTTTTTGTATTTTAGTCACACACACACACATACACACACACATGTCAGGTATGTATGTATGTATGTATGTATCCCTCCCCCATGCCTCCTGGATACATCATTCCATCCCTCCCCACTCAACTTCCTGTCTAAATCTTTAAACCACCAAGTACAGTTTGTGGTACCCATACACTCTTAGATGTGTGGCTTTCCACTGGAGAGTGGTCAGACCACCGACTACTGTGGGTCACTATCATGAAGAAACTGACTCTCTCTCCCTGTCAACTGTGTCCATGCTGGGATTTAGTCTATGCTGAGCTATCGCAGGTCTTGCACATACTGTCTCTATAACCACACCGACTTCATGTGTGCACTTGCCCTGCTGTGTCCAGAAAACACTTTGTTTATAGTCCTCCATTGCCTCAGACGCTTACACACTCTGTCTGCCCCTCTTCCTGAGCTCTGGAAGAAGGAGTGTAATATCAATGTCCCATTTGGACCTGAGCATTCCACACTCTCTTGTTTTCTGCACCTTGACTAGTTTGGGGTCTTTGAGTGAATCACTATTTACTGCAAAAGAAAGCATCTCTGATGACGGTGGTTGAAAGGTGAGCTAATCTATAGCGTAACAGTTTGCCCTTAGGAATTGGTTTACTATACTATGTATATTTAGCAGTAATAGTAATAGGCTCTCCTCTAGTGCCTATGATCTGTCTAGACACAGGTTCTTCACCTGATAAGGGTGCCAAGTATGAGTTTTATCTTGTGGAGTAGGACTTGGATCCAGTCAGAAAGTAGTTGACTACTGTAGGACACTCTTGCCGCTATTGTACCGGTGGATGTGTCTTGCCAGGTTGGTCGTTGATGTAAGTCATAGGGGTCACAACTGGGTAAGACTGGTAATTCATTCTCTCCCTGACTACTCTGAATAGCACCTTCCAGCACAGTGAAAGCTAGCCAGTAGGAATAAAGCTTCCTGGTGAGTACCCGGTAAATCTCTCCACGTTCAGTGACTCAAGTGGATGGCATCTTCGGCAGTAGGGTCTCACTGTCAAGTCCTGGAGGATAACAAAGGGTGCTGGAAAGTCTGCAATGTTTGGGAGTCTGTGGTACTTCACTGACAAACAGCTCCAAAGGACGTAACTGCTCCGAGCGAGCGTTAGAGTTTTTATTATCATTCTAGAGAAGGATTATATTGTTGACCCGTTATAGGGTAACTCCATTTAAACTCCACATATGTGTATATGTGTGTATGTATTTTATATATATATATATATATATAATGTGTGTGTGTGTGTATATATGTATATATGTATATGTGTATATATGATAACTTCTGTAGTAGTAGACTTTTTTGAAATATTTTTGATGTTACTTACCCCTCCCCATGTTTCATCACCAGCCTTGCCCTTCTGTCTGCCTCTGCATTAAGCCCTTCCTGTACCATTAGTCCCTTTTAACCTTTATACCACTGTGGTTTTTCTCACCTCCTTTAAATCCCTCCTATGACTCCTTAGTTATTTTCAGAGTTTTGCGGGTATTCTAAGTGCAATGCCAGACTCGGATATTCTGAAAAGGAGCCCCCCATAAGCACAAGTAGTAAGAACAACAATTAGCCAGATGGTGGGGATCCTAGCACTCGGGAGGTAGACACATGTGGATCTCTGCGTTCAAGGCCAGCCTGGTCTACAGAGTGGGTTTCACATATGCACTTGCATACACACACATGCACTTATGCGCATACACACACATGCACTTATGCACATACACACACACACACACACACACACACACACACACACACACACACACACACACACAACTAATACAAAATAAATGACAGGTAAACCACCTGAAACGCCTTTGCAGTCAGAGTAGGCTATCTGATAGGGCGGCACAACTTAACTCCATGCTGCCCAATCAGACAGCCTGGATGACAGCTGAGCACTCATCCGGTGCCTGAAACAGCAAGATGTTCGTCTATAGCTCTCCCCAACATGAGGTGCCCCCCACCCTCCCCCTAAACACTCCAGAGGTAAAGCCAGGTGACCGTGCGGGTAGATGCAGGCTTCAGACCAAGCCTTGCAGACCTAGGTTCAGCTTGATTTGCTTTTGCTACTGCCAAGGCTCTGGGAGCGTTCTGTTCCTAGTACAGCCTCCAAACTCCACAGTGATGCTGTGAGAACAGACAATTGAAAAGGACATTGGCAACATTTAAGAGTTATCTCAGTCAAGTAAGCAGGGTTTCAGCTTTCTCACTGGATGTGGGAAAAATCACTTCTTCATGCCAGAACTGATTTTGAAGTCGGTCCTGAGAAGGAAAATAACCTGACTGTTTGTCGGAGGAAAGGGGCTGTTTATTCTGAGATGAGCAGTCACCTTGCAGAATGTGTATCTAGATCAGGAACTGGTCCAGGGTCCTTGGGAGGAGTTGACAATTATTTCTCTGGTTTTAGAGTTTTGCTTTTTCATTGTTACGCTTGTTTTGTGCTGTCTTGGTACTCACATGCTTCCTGACTCGGCCGGCCCTCCCCAGCCCTGAGATCATGCACCACTACACTCAGCTCCGGCTGTGTGTGTGTGTGTGTGTGTGTGTGTGTGTGTGTGATTTTTTTTAAATAATATTTTCATAGGAATTAGGTTGGTGAGATTCTCATTGGTTGTAACATCCTGGGTCCTTGTTCAATGAGAATCTACTCACTAGTCTTTCAGCATGGGCTGATTTCACTGTCCCAAGGGCTGACAAAGGGTACAGCTTACCAGGGAGAACAGGAGATGTGAGGCTCCGCCCAACCCTTCCATACGGCCACACCCTTGCTGAGATAGGGGTGGTCTTTGTGGGGTGGGGATGTAAAGAGTGGGGATCCTGGATTAGACGGTCCAAGCATAGCTAGAAAAACTACACCGAGATTCTTCAGGACAGAGTTGAAATTGTGTTTGGGAAACAGGTCTGAGCCTAGAAGCTTTTCCCCCAGAAGCGAGAGGATACAAGCACGGGAGGGCAGAATTCAGCGGCATGATTATCCTGATAATAATGTTGAGAATGTGGGACCAATATGGCTTATTTTGAGGCACCCAGAAGAGAGTGGTTTTGCCCTGAGGTTTCAGGTTATGGGAGCCTTGGGAGCAATTCTCCGTGAGAGCCGGCTGCACAGTGGGTCTTCAGCTCAAACGATAGTGTGACTTGTCTGTAGTAGAAAACTCTCCATCTCCACGGCTCTCTTTTCAAAAATAGAACAGTGGGGCAGGGGAGCATGTGAGTCCCTGGCTGGCCTCTTCTGGTTTGCCTTTGGCCTCAGGGGCAGCTGTTCTGTGTTTCCAAGACTCTTGACTTGAAGATAAGAAGTTTGCACTTTGGCATAAACAAGCTTCTGATTGTCAGCCCCTGGGTCCTGCAGTGTGGAAGAGAGTTTACACAGCAAATTGGAAAAAAAAAAAGGTCTGACTTAGGAATGGTTCACTACTTAGATTAACAGGAAACTCGTCCTGGCTAGGTGTGGTCTAAACTTGTCATCTATGGAGACATATTGCATACAAAGGCATCATGTAGCCAGAGTTAGTAGGAAAAGAGGTAGCATTCATCACTTCATGATTTGAGCCATGTCCAATGCCATGATAATAAAGGCCAAGGTATTGTTCCCTTCTCTTCAGACCTCACAGTCTGTTGTCCTAAGACTTGTTCATGGGTCAGGGGATGGCCTCAGACCCAGCATTGCATCATCAGGAACACCTGTCTTGGAGCCCGACTTGCAAGGTGATGCACCTCACTTCTGCTCCTGGGCAGGAGAGCAGCACGCTCTAACCTACCAATCAGCCTGGGCAGGTGTTGCAACAGTGTGGGTAGTTAGCCCACAGTGTGCTTAACAGATTTTCCTTGGCAAAACTGCGCTTATGCGGTGAAGAAAAAGGTCGCTGGGCTGAAATTTAGGGGTGCTAGAGACCCACTGCCAGCCCCCAAGGTGAAGGTAGCCGAAAGCATCAGAGGCTGAACTGTAGACTCTTCTTCAGAACTCCTCACTCTGCCTTTTCTTTCAGAGGGGCGGGGGAGAATGCTTTTCTCTCCTTCAGAAAGTGACGTGTAATTTATGCACACATGGAACGTACAACTCTTAAGCATATAACTCCATGCAATTTGACAAATGCATGCTTGTGGGGCAGATCCACAGCCATCAGGCTCCAGAACAATCCTATCCACTCAGCAAGTTTCCTGGTGCCCTTTTGTGTACACTTGCACTGGAAGCAGTTGCTATTCTGAATCCAGTATCGGTCCTTGTACCTGCTCACATGAATAACATGTATACATGTGTGCTCAGTCCCCGAATGAGCAGATTTGGAGCTACTTGTCTATGAAAATGTATACCGCAATTTCAAACTGCAGCTCAAGTTTGAAATGTATTTTGGAAATGCATGTGAAATACGATCTACATGTGTTTTCGTCCATCCACATACCACACACTATTATTTAGGCTTACAAATAAAGGAAATTATAATGGGTGTTGCATTTTGTAAAGTGAAATAGGCCAAACACAAATATAATTATGAGACTCCACTAATAGAGATACCTACCCTAGCCACAGCCATAGAGAGAGAGTGAGAAGGGTGGCCAGGGAGGCAGGGATTGGCCTGGTATAGTGTAGAATTTCAGTATGAGGTGTTTAAAAAAAAAAAAAAACTTGTGGGAATTGATCCTGGTGGTGGTTGTACAGTATGGATCTACGCCACGTTACTGACACGTATGCTTTAGAACCCTTCCAAGGACAACTTGTAGTAACTTTTTTTCTCAATGAAGAAGTTTAAATAAGCAGCATAAGCACTGGGAAAGTATGGGTCTCATGATCTCTGTTCAAGACCCTACCTGTTTCTTTTATTCACCTTTCAGAAACCCCTTTTATTATAAAAGAAGGAAAAGGCTGGTGTCTTAGTTTTTACTGCTGTGAGCAGACAGCATGGCCAAGGCAACTCTTATAAGGACAACATTTAATTGGGGCTGGCTTACAGTGTTCAGTTCATTATCATGTCCGAACATGGCAGCATCCAGGCAGGCATGGTGCAGGAGGACCTGAGAGTTCTACATCTTCATCTGGAGGCTTCTAGGAGAAGACTGGCTTGCAGGCAGCTAGGATGAGGGTCTTAAAGCCCATACCACAGTGACACACATACTCCAACAAGGCCACACCTTCTTCTAGTGCCACTCCCTGAGCTGAGCATATTCAGACCACCACAGCTGGGCATGGTGGTCTGGGGGGGGTGCTTTAATCCCAGCACTGGGGAGGCAGAGCAGGCAGGAGGGTCTGACTCCGGCCTCCCCACCCTACTTCCCACTCACCATCTACTTAGGGAACTCCATGCCAGCCAGGGCTACACAGTGAGAACCTGCCCTCCAAAGGGCAAGAACAGAAGCCAGACTTCAACTAGAAAACACTCATCTTCCGATGCTCCCCACCTAGGTCTGCTTCAGAAAGAGATGTACCGGGTGTCTTCCCCTTTCTACAAGGACAGGCGACTCCTTTTGGTTTAAATATTCATTGGAAGTCTGAAGGTTGGTGTTTCCAGCCATTGGTCATGTGGACATGTTGTAATTTATTTAACCATTCCTCAGAGGCTAGGTTGATTCTGTTTCATCCCTGTAGCTGGTAATGCTGTGAAAACTGTCTTGTGTGTGTGTAGAAGCCTTCGTGTACATTGATTATTTCTTTGGTCACATGCATGTGTAATATGTGTGCAAGGCCTCTGCAGTTGCCATGCTTCTCGGGAGCTGCCCTGTCCCTGGCATGGAGTCAGGGTTTCCTGCCTGAGAGCTACTTCATGGCCTGTGACTTCAACACCGAAACTCTGCATTTCAGCTGTCAAGCTACGTGGTCTTGAACTCCATGGTTCCTTTTATTAAAAGCACTTTTAAAATGCTGGTTGATTAAGGGTATCATATTACTTAAAAACCAATTCTGTATTTTCTTTCTTTTTAACCTTTTTGCCATGTAAAGGAACACTGCCGGTGGGGTCTCTGGGTCAGGTGCATTTCCCTGGAAGAGAGATGTAGGTGGTTCTGTAGAGAAGTACAACAGTGATATTCAGAGGAAATAGGAAGGGTAGCGTGTCCTCCTCCCTATTGCGATGAGTACTGCATCTTCTGCGTTTCCTGCGGTTGCCTCTTATGTGGGCTGGGAAATCGGGGAAGTGAAGAGTGGGAGCTTTGTACTGTGAAGAAGAGGGGTTTCCCATCCATGCCAATGTGACTGCTGCCCCTGCGGCCCTGTCCTTCCTTCCCTGAGAAGTGGAGCAGGTGGAACCAAAGAAGCATGTTGCATGGGAACGGTGCAGACTCCTGGGGGCCGGGACACCAGATTTCGACTTCTGCTTCTGTCCTCACCGGGTCTGTGACCTTGAGACATGAACTTGGTGTCTATGGCTTTCCCACTGTCAAGTGGTGGGGACAGAGAGGTGATCTAACTGTCTTGGGGGCAGAGCATAGCAAACAGATGACTACTGATGTGCTCTGAGAATTACGAGACGCTGTCCGTGTGGAGAGCAGTCTTGCCGAGACTTGGGCTTGTTGCTTATCTCTGCAGATAATTTTCCCCTCGTGTCCACCCAGTGGGTCTCGTTAAGGAGATTTCTGAAACTAGAGCCAGCTGGGCTAGGGGTTCAGGGAAGCAGGAAGTGCCAGGTGCTTGGAACATTTGGATATTACAGCATATTGGCTCCCTCCCCCAGCCTAGTGGAGAGGATATTTAAGACTGGGTTTTCTCATCTGCATGTGTGCTAATTGTGTTACTAGAATTTGAGTAATGTGATTTTTTTTTTTTTTTTTTGTGAGAGATCAGTTAAATTGAATTTCCTTTTCATTATAAGCTATCCTGTTTGATACAGGATTTGGGATGGCAGTTACCACCATAAGCCACCAGCCCTACTGTGATCTTCACTACAAATGTCAAGTGTTTCTGAATTTTATCAACAGTTCTGACAGGAACACACCAGAGTGCTTTGAGACATAATACAGGAGCTGCTTAATGAGCTAGAACCTGTGGCTGCCTTCCCGGGGCGTGTCAGGGGTTACTTTGGCGTGTTTTTGTTATTGAGGCGTGGAGGTTCAGAAGAGTAGAGGCTGTGAGTGTTTCTTGGATACTGACGATGTCCCAGGCAAAGAGATAGTCAGTGGCAGCAATGAGATAGCTGTACCATGGTCCCAGACAGAGCAGGAGGCTCTCTGGAGCCTAGGAGATGAAGGCCAGCCTGGACCGCTTAAAGAGGCCTGGTTTCCACAAGGAAAAGAATCCAGAAAGGAGACTGAAGCAGCCTTTGCCTTCAAGTGAGTCAGCCTAGTAGAGCAACCATCAAATAACAGAATCAAGGCTGAGAGAAGGGCAGAGAAGGGTGGGCATGCCCTAGGGTCCAGAAGGAGCCCTGCCTCCATCTTCAGAGGCAAGGAGGCCTTCTGTTCATGCCGAGACCTGAAGAGTATGGAAACTCTTCTGGAAGGCGACATTCCAGCTGAAGAATGACACGTGTCTACTGAATTTGGAGCTGGGCCTGCAGGAAGTGAGGATGGCTGAGGAATCATGGCTGGACTGGTGAGGGCAGGAGTGTGGACTTGACCCAAGAGTCTGACCTTTGTCCTGCACAGTATGGAACAAAAAGCATTCTTAGTAAGGGTTCAGTGTGTTTGGACATGCTTATTTGACATATCATTTTGGTTTCTGTGTAGCTGATGAGTGAAGGGAACCAATCAGGAAGCCACTATGGTTATCACCAGCTAGGTGGCTGTGACCTTATTGGGATCAGAGTGGCGGAGGAGACTGGAGGAGAAGCCAGGAGCCAGCTTCAGATGGACTTGACCATGGCTCTGCCTTGGACAGGATGGCTGATTGGGCCACTGAATTTAAAGAGAGCTAAGTGAGGATGAAGAGTTCTGTTCTAGGGCTGGTGACAGCTCTGTGTAGTCACTTGCTACCAACCAGATGGCCCAAATTTGATTTTTGGAACCCCATGGTGCAGGGAGAGAACTAACACTAGAAAGTTAAGCTTTGACCTACACACACACACACACACACACACACACATACATATACAGACACACACACACACATACATATACAGACACACAGACACACACACACACATACAGACACACAGACACACACACACACATCCATACAGACACACAGACACACAATACACACACACACAATTAAATAGGACTTGTAAAAGGGTTGTTCTATGCTAGCCATTATTAATTAATTAATAGATTTTGAAAATATTTTGTTAATTGACTAAAGGAATACAAATTATAGATGAATGATTGATGCTGTAAAGACACACTTAGTATCTAGATCTTGATAGCTCTCCCTCTCCTTCTCCCTCTCCACTATCTCCCTCCCCCTCTCTCTCATGCACACAAGCACTCAAGCACTCCACTACATTCTTCATAAATGTAAATGGGGTCTTTTTAGAGTTCTTTTTCCCCCTAAGTACAAATGCTATGAATATTCATTTATTCCTTTAAACTGTAAAATTGCTTTCCCAGGATGCACTCAGTTTCCAGCCATGGATGCCTTCATGAACAAATGATATGGAAGATGTGTAACTGTTTGTGATTATTTGGTATTGGGCTGTATTAGGACTTTAGAGCCTGGCGACAGCAGGGAGATACCATCTGGAATTAAGTCAGTATAGCTACTTATCTGTCCTTCTGCAGCCTAGATGCTTGTGTAAACAGCCGCTGGTGGGCCAGCCTCCGCGGCTACCCTTCCATATTTATTTGTCTGTATTATTTGCACCTTATGGTCTGGTTGCAATCATAAAAGTCATACAGAACACCGCCCCCACCCCCACCCCGGCTTCTTTCTTTTTTCTTTGAAACAAGGTCTTACTGTGGAGCTCACGGAGCTCCACCTGGGATTAAAGGTGTCTGCCATCATGCCTAGCTGTGTGACTTGGTTTCTAAGCCACTCTGCCGTGGTTGTGTGTTCTGACTGTTAAAGCCCAGCTTGGCATGGTAGCACTTGCTTATGATTGATCCCAGCACCGAGGAGGCTGACAGGCAAGGATCAAACGTGATCGGCCAGCCTAGGGTATACAGTGAGACCCTGTGACAACAACAAAACGTGCCGTGAGCAGCAGTAGAAAGCCCCACCATCAAAGGAGTCGGCCTAGAAGCAAGTAGTATTACAGAAGGAAAAAAGTTTGTCTTGTTCTTCTGAACCTGAACAACTAGTTTGATTATCATATGAGGAGGGTGATGGAGTCTGGGGAACCAGTTGGTGCCTGGGCTCATAGAGGTAGCATTAATTTAAAATCAGAATGCCCTCCGGATGCATGGAACTCACAGTTGTGACAATGATCATTTTAAAACATACACACATACACGTACTCACTTTACCTCTTACTGAAGTGAGTGGGAGGCAGCCTCCCAGGGGACAGGTCCACCAGGCTGGGAAGCCTGGAGGATGCTGGGAAATGGACCTCCCAGGAGGGATGGGGGTGGGACTGATTGGGAGCCTGGGAGGAGTATGGCCTCTGCACAAAGTTGCAAAACAGCTCCCCTGGGGGCATCATGCTTAGGTTGCTGGGGTAGGGCGGTTAGAGGGTTTATAACTCACTGCCTGTAACACAGCCAGCTTTTGGAACAGCATCTTTCCTGCTGCTGGGGTCACAATGAAGGGTTCAAGTTTCTTAAAAAAAAAACATATATATACATATAAATATGTATATATAGTGAGAGTATATGTATGTAAACCACGTGTGTGCTTTATGCCCACGGAGGTCAGAAGGGGGCCTCCGATCCCCTGGAACTGGAGCTAATGGATGGCCATAAGTCACCAGTGGAGGCTGCGACAGAAGCCAGGACCCCTGGAAGAGTGACGAGTGCTCTTACGCTAAGTGGTCTCCAGCCTTCCATTCAAGATGTTTTAACACTGAAAATGAATCTCATTTCTTAGAGACATGTTTGTTCTCGTGACCCCTGTCAGTAGCTACCTAGACATTGACAGTCACGTTCCCCGCTCTGTGACCTAGTCCTATCCTACACAACCAGCAGACTTCCAGGCCCGTGTCCCTCTCACATTTCCTCTTCCTCAGTTAGTCCTCAGGGGGCACTGGGGGTCTATTCTTATTATGTTATTGCTGTGTTTTTACTGAGAGTAAATGTAAAATGACCTGCTTGTGACCTTTGACTTAAGCTCACCTGTCCCTTTCCTTGCAAAAATAATGCAGAAAGCATCACCTGTAGCTAGATTCATTACACACTAGGAAGCTGGACAGAAGGAAACATTTTCTATAATTAGACCATATCCATTAATAAGAGGAATTCTTATACATGATATATATGATATCAAATGTAATGTATGATGTCATATATATGTAAAATCAATCATGTCACCTACAGTGGAAAAACATATATAAGTTTTCAGTTGCAGGCACAGAAAACAAGTACGGGTGTGTTAACTCACTCCTATAATCCCAGCACACAAAAGGCTGAAGATGAGAATTGCAAGTTTGAGGGCAACTTGGACTTCACAGTGAGCTCCGGGCCAGTCAGAGATAGAGACCCAACAGCCTGTCTCAAGAAGAAAACAACAAACAAGCAAACAAACAAAAACAAAAGCAAATGCTTACTGCTCACTGCTTTGCCACTTTAATTTCAGAAGGGATAGACAGTCTTTGTCTCATTGTTGTGTTTGGCTGAGACGGTCTCATGTAGTCTGGCTATCCTCAGATGTGCTCTGTAGCCCAGGATGACTTTGAGCTCACAATGATCCTCCTCACAATGAGCTCCATAATGAGCAAGTGTGGGGGGCTTACAGGTGTGTGCCACCATCCCTAGGGCATTATTTCAGTATGTGACAAAGTGTGCATTGTACTTCCTTGCTGGGCACACACTTCTTCTGTGTAGACCACTTCCAGTTTGCAAAGTACATTCTCAATGGCCTGCCTAGGGGTAGAGCTGTGTGCTTGCATATGTCTGTGTTGCACGTACCTGTCTGAATTTCCCTCTAAGACAAGAGTACCTTCACCCTGCATGATGCTCCCAACAGGGGCCCTCCAGGACTGTGGAGTCTGCTGACCAGTGCGATGGTACAGAGACCTGAGTCAGTGATCTCAGGTTGCTGATAGCCTTCTCTGCAAGCTAGCCTCCCATGCTCTTGGTGCCTAAGCCCCCTTCCTTCCCTTTTTTGGGATCATGGAAAATCATGATGAAGGAGGAGAGGGCTGCTCCAGGTCACCATTAAGGCCTGAGTTGCCCCAAGAACCAAGTAGCATCATTGCAGGCTCCGCCCCTCCCCCACCTGTCCTTAACATTCCTAAGCACGACTCTGACTTGTGCCCCATCTCTCTCTGCCCCTTCTTCATCCTCTCCTAGGCTAACGTGGGCACAGTTCCCTCTCATACGCAGCGTATGTACCACTTTCTTAAAATGTAATCGTAGTGTGAAAAAAAAAAAAGTGATGCGGGCTCTCTGGACTTTAATTGCCAGTTCCTTCTGGCACACAGCGCAGTCCCCTGCTTTTCAGCACGTTTTCATAAGTCAAGTCTGTTTAAAGGTTTTTTTTTTTTTCCTGCCAGGCATTCATTAGTTTCAGATTGAGTTGCCCTGGTTGCTGCTGTGATGAATTCCTTCCCTCTCCTCAGCAGCCAGCCCCAGAGGAGGCAGAGGAGTCCATTGATTCCACCCCAACCTTCTGAGAAGAGCAGCCGTGCCTCCGGGTTATAGGGACTGTTTTGCACTGTTCCTCCTCCATCTTCCCATGATGCCCTAGGGCAGGGCTGCTGTGTGATGTCGTCTGCACTCTCCTTGTCTGTAGAGGTCTTCTCTTATAGAATTCTGCACACAGTAGGAACTTCAGGTGGGCTTGCATAAGTTAGAGTGAAGGAAACCGTGGAAGTGTCTGGGACCAGTGTGATCTCACTGAGGATAGTGTAGACAGTGTAGGATAGTGAGATAGTGTAGACACATCTCTGTCACACAGAGCCCATTCTTCTCTATGAATGAAGGGTCAGTGAGCCAAACTTGTCAGATGTTTCCCTAAACAAACACACAGACACACCCTGGTAACCCCGGTGTGCATGGTAAGCTCAGGGTGTACATCAGGAAAGCCGAGGATACTTTGAGCAGGGAAGGATGGCCGGGACTTGTATGTAGGTCTGGCATCTGCTTCTAATGTCCGCCGAAACCGGCTGCTTTATGCAGCCGTTCTGCAACATGCACACAGCACACAGGGTCTAACGGTGTAGCCCAGGTTGACCTCAAGTTTGCCCCAGCCTTCTGAGGTTGCTGATCACAAATGTGGACACCGTACTTGGTTTGAATACAATTTTATTATTGTGTTCGGCGAGAAGGTTTTTCCAGTGAGGTAAAGCATGTGTTTTCTGAGGCAGTTTCTCTTGAGGGAAGTTCAGAGTCTGCACAGATTTTAATCCCAGAGGGTCCATTGCAGGGAAGCCAGGTAGGAGGTGGTGATGGATGTAAGGCTCACAAACAGAAGCCCTTCCTGGAGCTTCCCTCTCCTGTATCTAGTGTGCGCCTTAATAAATAAATGGCAGTCATTTTCTGTGCAGGCAACGTGAGCAGTGGTCTTCATGGGGACAGTCTGTGTGTGGGTGACACAGAAGGGACAAAAACCTCTTAGTGTGAGGATTCTATTTTCTCACTATTGCACAAAGAGAAAGAGGGCGGTCAGAAATAGAACCAGAGCACCCTCCCTCCCCCAGCTTCCAAGGAGGCAATGAAAGAGAAATGTATCTGGGACTCACCTGTGTGCCCATCGATCGGACAGAGCAGAAATCTAATATGCTAAGTTGCCACTAGGGTGCAGGTGCAAGTCTGGTGGGGGAGGGGCAGAAGTAAGTGTGGTATGTTTAAATCTACAGCTCTGTTTTGTAAACGGAAGCTCTTCTCCCTGCCTCATACTGTTTTAAGAGCAAATGTTTCCTTACCGAGATTATTAAGTCGTTGGTTACACAACCTTGGCAGCATTTTGGTGGTTTTCTTTTGAGGTCGCCATTAGCCTGAACTAAAATATTTATACACTTGGTTGAAATAGGCTAGATTATGTTAAACAAGGAGTGGGGTATAAAACAGACCTTAGAAAGGGAAGCATGGGTTTGCCCTGAAGGTGATAGTGAGACTTCTGAACTGATCCTGTAACCTTCCAGGAGACAGGGCAGTGGGCCAGCCTTACAGCAGCTCTGAATTCCACAGAGTTGCCTATGTTTGTGGTTTCCCACAATGAGGAATAATCTTATGTGTGTGCTGCAGTCTTTCCTGGGAGTAGACATCACAGAGGCATGAAAGAGAACACCTTTGTTTCTCTTTCTCCGGTTCCATGATGTGGGGGTTTGTGGAGAGGCAGGAGGAGGGAGTAAATGTAACCAGCCATCTTTCAACGGACTGAAAGTCATTTGTAACTCAGTCTTCTCCATAACACAGCAGTCTGGTCTTGGTAACTATTACAGCTTATTGCAGAAAGGTGCAATAAGTGATGAAGATTTTCTCCTTTCTAGAACCAGCGATAAACCGAAAAACTGAATAAAAACCCTTACTGGGTTTTCTACTGTCGATTTCCTAGAGTCTTGTAGTGAATGGTGGCTGTCTGAAAGCATATGTTCCTTCCATATTGAGTAGGAGAAAAATCTCTTTATCCTAAGATTGTCAGGGAGATGGGCTCCAGAGCAAGCAGACTCTTCCAGCCCCAAGGCTTTGGGAGCCTGGGCAGCGGCAGCTTGTGACTCCCCACCACGCCCACAGCAGTTGTTAGGATCTGAAGGAACAGACCTGCTCTGAGCCAGATGGCAGGAGGACCCAGGAAGCCTCTGCCTGCCTTTGTCTCATCTGTGTTCACCTTGTGACTCTGTGAGTGTGCTCTTTGCCTTTGCTGTAGGTGGCGGTCCCTAAGGACCCAAGGGTAGTTCCTTTCTTCTGCAGCCCTGCATGAACAGCACATCACTGGCCTCCACTACAAAGGAGTCTTTGTCAGAACCAGCCAGGGCCTTTTCTTTTCTCACCTTCCCCACGATTTCTGTTACTAGCCACCTATTCATTCACTTGGGGGCTTGCTTCTTTCCCTCAGTGTGATGGGAGCTCTGCCTTGAATGGTAATTGGCTTCTTCCTCGTCCTGGTGAACTGCACAGTGCTGATGAAAATGGGTGGATCATAAGACAGCCTGTAAGACCACAGCCAGAGCCCAGGGCTTCCCTTCTCATTAGGTGTCAGGACTGTGTGTGTGTGTGTGTGTGTGTGTGTGTGTGTGTGTGTGTGTATGTTGCTTTGTACTAGTAATTGGTGTCCGATGATATGTTTTTTGTAGAAATAACCAAAAACAGTATCGGTTGACTACCTAAGCATTTCTATTTACTCTGGGGTTATCATCCCTTGACCTATGCAAGAAACAATAGAAAGGCTGCAGATATTACCCAGCAGTAAAGTGCATAGGCTCGAGGCTCATTTTCCAGCAAGGAAGAACCAGAGGGAGGAAAGGAGGGAGAGAGAAAGAGAGAAGGAGGGAGGAAGAAATCCTTTTAAAAGTTGAGGGACTAGAAATTACATGCAACTGAGTTATTATTAGGTAAGCCCCCAGGTCCTTGTGTCTCAGCCCATTCTGCACTGGTCGCTGCTCTCTGCCCGTGCCTGAGACGTGTGCTGTAGACATCTCTGCTTCCTTTCTTCTCTATATAGCGTGATGGGAAATTCACACACAGTTAGAAATGCTGTCTTACACACCTGACTCATAGGAGTGATTTGCGTGTGTGTGTGTGTGTGTGTGTGTGTGTGTGTGTTGTTTTGTTTTTAAGACAGGATTATGTAGCCCTAGATAACTCTGAGTTTGCTATATCAATGATTTTAAACTCCCAATCTTCCCGCTTCTGCAATCCCAAATTCTGGAACTACAGGAGAATACCAACAGGCCCAGCTGGGAATAGTATTCCTAGACATTTGTGTGACAGACTTTAAACTTTTAAAATAACCATCTCCCTTCTGGTTTTCTTTGCACTGTCTTCTCTTCACAACCACTCTTAGTGTTTGCAGTGAACCAGACAGCCATGCTTCCTGGCATAGGCCTTTAATCCCAGCACCCAGGAGGCATAGACATTGGGTCTCTGTGGTCAAGACCATCTTGGTGTACTTAATGTGTTCTAGGACAGGTAAGGCTAAGTAGAGAGACCCTGTCTCAAAAAAGCAATGACGGCCTCACCCCTAGGTACAGTGGAGTTTCGGGTACAAGGAGATGGGAAAAGAAGCCTTAGACTTGCCTCCTCATCTGAGCTGAACTCTTCCATGTCTGCTAATTAAGTAAAGACATAGATCAGCACCTATGATCTATCTGTTTCTATCTGTTCCCAAGGTAACAGTGGAGTCACTGAGAGACATGTTTTTATCAGTACCATTAATCTGGATGCTAAGTGGTCAGATAACTTGTAAAGTCTTTGAAATTTGAGTTTCAGACAAAGGCTTTCTTTATTGGCTGCCTTCCATTCTCCTTCCCCCCTCGCCCACTTAGGTAAACAGGAGTAGAACTTCATGAAGAAATCAATAATATGTAGATGGGTGAGAATTTTCCCCTCCTGGGGGAAGTTTTTTTAAGGAGAAAATTGGTTCCGAACACTATGGCTCCTGTGTTCCCTGGAAGAAGCTTCCAGAAACACAGCTGTCTGAGGTAAAGACAGAGAGCTTGATCTACATCAGAACGGAGTTAGGAAGTCAAGGGGTACAGCTTTCAGACTCAAACAGGAAAAACCCTCGAAGTCCAAGGCATGTGTTAGAGTCCTGAACCAGGAAGGCCCTCTGCCACTATTAAACAAAAGGCAGAGAGGGCACGTCCGTAAGCCACAACCTGTGCCTAGATGGGATGGCTCTCATTTGTGATCAGGAATGGAGGAAATCGAAGGTCGCCTTTGAGCTCTCCGGTTTCTGAGCTGTGCCTGAGACAGATGGCTGCTTCTCCAATGAGCCGGTCTGCAGCCCAAGAAGCTGCAATGGAGCTGGAAAGTGCAGTAGTCTTCCTGGATAGGAAAGACTCCTGAACAGAACTTTGTTTCCTTTACCCTGGTGGCCAGGGCACAGAGGGGAGGAAGTCCTGTACGTTGCTGGAAACTCACCTTCAGTCAAAAAGTAAACTCAGAAATCTGGCAGGTGGGGTGTAGCTGTGCACTTTGAAAATAGGCCAGCCTGTTTGCTTACTGTCAAGAATGGCTGCTGTAGGACTCAGTTTCCTAAGGTTGCCAGCTAGGATGTATTTAAAATTTAAGAAGACTTTCGTCTACCTCCGAGTTCAGGGGAACGAGGCGATGGTTGCTTTGCAGTGGGAGGCGCATTGTGGCTGCCAAGTAGCAAAGCCGGTCTACTCTGTAGCCAAGTCTGTTGTGCTCCCCTGGGAAGGAGAACTTGACTCCAGGGGAGTCCTTGTAGGTGACTCAAGAACACTCTGCTCCTCCCCTCTATCTCTTCTTAGATTTAAAGGACAAAGGAAAGAGAAAGCATAGTGCCCACTCCAAGAGTTCACACCCCGAGTCTGAAAGAGTTCATGCCCAAGCTTGTGTTCCTTAAGTACGAGACACATGGTTTGTGGGCTGCCTGTCAGGGTCTCATTATTGTAACCCTTAATCTACACTCGCTGCACCTTTCTTCTTCCTGTGTTCTTTGGAGGGGTTTTGTTTTCTTGGCTTTGTTTTTGACACGGAGTCTCATTCACAGCTGCGGCTGAAAGAGAGCTCTCTCTGTAGACCATGTTGGTCTCAGACAGCCTGCCTCCTCATCCGGAGTGCCTGAATTAAAGGCACTGTTACTTTTTGTTTATCTGGGGGTGCAGGATCTTATATAGCCTAGGCAGACCTCAAAGTCCTGGTATTTTTGCCCCCACCGCCCTACTGCTGGCTTTAAGGTGTGAGTCACCACACCCTGTTCTTACTGCTCCTTATGTAATCTTTCTTTAATGGTAGCCCTATCTATCCTTCCTTCCCTGAAGAATAAGCCAAGAGCCAGGATCCCTTGAGGAAGTAAGCAGAAGACAGTGGGTCAGCAGAGATTCCTTACCTCTACACTCAGGTGATCTTCTGACCGACCCCATTCTTAGGATCCTGCTATCCTTGCTTCAGAACACTCTCTCGTCTTCGGCCACCCATTGAGTTGTTTGGGAAGAGCGCTCCTGTTGCTGTCTTGTGCATCATATAAAATAAGAACTCCAGAGGCTCTACCCAGGCTCCTTTTGGAGGCAGCAGGCAGTTCCATATCTACCAAATCACCTCTTGTGAAGTTCTCATTGCCCCCCAGGGCATCTGGGCACAGTTCTGCTCAAGGCTCCGAATTCCTTTGAAGTTCTCTAAACCAAAGCAGTTGGACATCAGCAGAGGTATGGAACAGAGCACGCTGAACACGGGCTGTGCCCAGGTAGAACGACTTTCCTCTGCATGGGTTCTACCTGTTCAGGACATTCTGCTCTGGGCATTACGGAATGAGGAAGGGAAGAGTAACACGGTGCTCCCTCCAGGATCACAAGCAGGTGGAATAGGATAGAAAGGTCCCTTCTGAGCTTATCGTTCAGATAGACGCTAGAGAAGAAAAGTGGCATTCCTACTCCTGCAGGCTGTCTCTCTCCCTAGCCCAGCCCACGAAGGTTACCTGAGTGATTCCATAGAATCTTTGAACTAAAGCTTTTGATGCTCTGCAGGACTAGATAACCAGTCCCAACTTGAGGCACATCCAGATTCCCCTAGGAGACGGTTATTGTCTTAGATGCCTCAACATCCTAGCTACCTAAGACTGAACCCAGGATCACCCAGGGCTCCACACTACTGATTGCACAGCTGACTCAGACCTTCCAGGCCGGTGTCTTTGAGGTGTTGCTTGGACATTGCCTCGGTGCCTGGCCTTCTGATGTGCCAGTGAGCTGTGCCTTTGATGTGGTTCACTCCCGCCTGAAACATCCAGTCAGTCTCTAAGCCTCGAAGGTGTGGACATGGTGGCCAGGCTCTCAGCCAAGGAAGAAGTCCCACCCTGTGACCATGCGGGTCTCAGGTGACCAAAGCGCCATACAGAGCACACGAATGAGTTGTTTACCATCGTTACCTCAAAGCAGGCTAGCATGGTGTGTTCAGTTTCCTCTCAGCGAATAGCCTCTTATGGGTCTGTTTGCTAGGAGTCCACCCAATTTTAGTGAGGACTCGCCTGTTTAGCCTTTTATTATCTTCTGGGGGTAGAAATTTCTTAGAGTTTACTGCCTCTTTGTAAAACACGAATCCCTTTTATTTCGTTTAACACCATCTCCTGCGGGTGGGTCCAGCCTTTTGACATTTTGATAGTTTGCCTTCGAGAACCGCACAAGTGGGAGGAGAAGCCCTTGGACTTGCCAAGGCTCGATGCCCCAGTGTAAGGGAATGTCAGGGTAGAGAGGTGGGGAGGTAGGAAGGGGTGGATGGGTGGGAGAACACGCTCATAGAAGCTGGGGGAGGGGGGAATGGGATAGGGGATAGGAAACCAGGAAAAGGGTATAACATTAGAAATGTAAATTAAAAAATATCCAATTTAAAAAGAAAGAGGCTGAGGGAAGAGGATTGCTAAGAGTTCCAGGCCAGCCTGGGCTACAGGGCAAGACTCTGTTCCAAAATCCAAATCACGGGGTTAGAGCAATGGCTCAGTGATTCAGAGTGCATGTTACTCTTCCGGAAGACCTTAGTTTCATTTCAAGCACCTGTGTCCAGTTGCTCACAGCCACATAATTCCAGTACCAGAGAATCTAATACCCTCTCCTGGCCTCCTAGGACACTTGCACCCATGTGCACAAACACATACACAGATGCATGCACCTACATATAAATAATAAGATAAATCTTTAGGAAAAGAAAAAAAAAAAGAATGGCACAATCAGCTTACAAAACAGCAAAACAAAACAAAACAAAACAAAACAAAACAAAACAAAACAAAAAAGCATAGCTCTTACTATTTTAAGGAAGCCTCCGATTTTGTATTGTGCCATGCTCCTGGCTTCCATCTCGGCTGCCTGGAGATGTCATCCCTGAGTGTGCATTGTCCTGGAGCTTTGGAATTCCACCTGATTCTAGAATCCTAGGATGTGACCTCGTAGTGCCAGACATTACAACAGAGATCACCCTTGAAGATACTGTGGTAAGGAAGTAGGTCAGACACAGAGAGACAAGTGACACATTTATAGAGACAGAGTACACACAGCAGCAGGGGCTGTGGGAAGTGAGGTGGGTTATTGGAGAGGGATTGTGGTAAAATAGTACAATTGAAGGTTAATGCCACAAAAGGTGGTGGCTGTTATCTATACTGTATGGTGCTGTAAGAATAAAACTTAAGAAAGAAAAATATCGTCCATACTCATGCAGTCATTGCTTTTTCTAGGATCCTTTTTACAAACATTGCAAAGGTCTGAGTTCTTTCTCTCTTTCTTTTTTTTAAAAAACAAAATATTGTATAGTTCTGTATCCCTCAGGCCTTTTTTCTGGATTCTACCCAAAGCCTTGTCTGTCCCTTAGTAACAGTTATTGTCCTCATGAACACTAGTCAGGCATATGTCCTCTGGAAACATGTAAGACAGCTCTAGTCATGTGCTATAGGGTGAAGGTGACACCATCATGATTAGGGCATCAGCGTATAGAGTTATGAAACCTCAGATGTCTACAAATGCTGAAAAGCTGTGAGTCCTCCTGTGGCTTCCTTCAGAAGCCTCCTCTTCCTTTTCCTTCTGGAGAAGGTCACCTTCCAGGGTGCACCTTGGCTGTGTAACACCTGTAGGTATTAGGTCCTCCTGTGGAAAAGACATTGAGTGTGGCGGTCTTGGTATCACTGGAAGTCAGTAGAAATTAAAGGAGAGAACTTGAAAATACAGTCATTTGCCACTTCTGCAAACAGTCTTATGTAGTCACTCAAAAGTGCTGACCTTTGCTTTAAATGGGCCACTGAACAGACCAGAAATGTTACTGATAACAAAACGCACAGTTCAGAAAATGCAGCAGCAGCAGCCAACAAGAAGAACATTCTTGAAAAAAAAAAAAAAGAAAAAGAAAAAGAAATAAGGGGCTGGGGATTTAGCTCAGCGGTAGAGCGCTTGCCTAGCAAGCGCAAGGCCCTGGTTCGGTCCCCAGCTCCGAAAAAAAAAAAAAAAAAAAAAAGAAAAAAAAAGAACATTCTTAATGTGTTTCTGTCCAAAGCCCAAGTGGAAAATGGTGGGCACCTACACCCTATATACTGACAGAGTGCTCCTTTGAAAAGTCTTCATTGTAGATATAGTAAGAAAAAAATAAATGTATTGCTTTAAAACCACTGTGCAGCTGGGGACATCTCTCAGTGCTATAGCACTTGCTATGTACATGAGACCCTAGGGGTCGACCTGAAGAACCCCCAATGCCATGAGGCTCCCTGACTGCAGTTACACGGCCCACTTGTTGAGCCTTGGATATGTAGGGTATGTTGGTGCTGGTATGGTGAAGGCCTGGTATGTTGGTGAGGTACGGTGGAGATGCACATGCCATCTCCGTCCAGAGCACACCAGGAGCCCTCAGTTTAAAACATGAAGACCTTCTCCTCTCTCGCTCGCTTATCCTCAGACAGTTCTGTGTGTTTATGGAGGCCCAGCCAGGGCAGTTATGGAGTTCAGTGGCAGAAGGGTCAGGTGCTGGCCGTTCTCTATGCTTCTGCTTGCTGTCGATTAGAGAGATGGCACCTTTGTCAGTGCATGCCTGGCCCCTGCCTTGGAATGCTCTTGTATTTCTACACTTATTCCCATATCCAAATGAAGGCTAGACCCACGCCGTCCACAAGCTTTCTTACCTGTGGTGCACGATTGGAATGTTGAGGCTGAGATGTGGAGATGTGAGAGCCACAACCTCCACCTTGCTTTCAGCTACCCTGTCATTTTCTTCTGGGGAAGAAACCCAGGGCTGGGTGCCTGCCACCCCACTCTCAGCCTGAAGGTAATCTGAGTTTGGAGACTGATCCAGTCTAGCCACCCTGGTGAATAAGCCAAACAGAACCCCCTTTTATTCTGAAGGGGAAAAAAAAGAAGGTTTGAGGTTAGATACTTGGCCTTGGCAGAGCAATTGATAGACCTTTCTTTATGAAGACCAAGCAGGAGCCTAAGGAGCTGTTTCTGGGGATAAAGCATAAGGGCTAGAGTTTGGATCCCCAGGAGCCACGGAAAAGCGGCAGGTATGGTGGCTGCCTGTAATCCAACGCTTGGCAGGCACATACAGGAGATCTCCAGGGCAGACTGGATGGTTAGCTAGGCTTTCCAGAGTTGGTTAGCTCCAGTGCAGCCAGGGACTCTGCCTCAGTAGCATGGAGAGTAATCAGGGTAGGTAACGGATGTTAACCGTGGGCCTCTGCATGCATGCACACATATATGTACATGTGTGGGTACACTAGTACATGCTATATGCATACCCCAGAGCTTGAACATGTGAAACCCCCCATACATATGCCCGAATAAAATCATCACGTAAGACTCTGAGCTATCAAGAAGAAGGATGACCAAAATGCAGATGCTTCCACTCCTTCTTAAGAGGGGGAACAAAAATATCTATAGGAGGGGATAGGGAGGGAAAGTTTAGAGCAGAGACTGAAGGAACGGCCACTCAGAGCCTGCCCCATGTGTGGCCCATATATATACAGCCACCAAAAGTAGATAAGATGGATGAAGCTAAGAAGTGCAGGCTGACAGGAACCGGATATAGATCTCTCCTGAGAGACACAGCCAGAACATGTCAAATACAGAGGTGAATGCCAGCAGTAAACCACTGAACTGAGAACAGGACCCCCTTTGGGAGGGATTAGAGGAAGGACTGAAAGAATTGAAGGAGCTTGCAACCCCATAAGAACAACAATGCCAACCAACCAGAGCTTCCAGGGACTAAACCACTACCCAAAGACTATACATGGACTGACCCAGGGCTCCGAACTTCATATGTAGCAGAGAATAGCCTTGTTGGGGCACCAGTGGAAGGAGAAGGCCTTATTCCTGCCAAGGTTGGACCCCCAGTGCAGGGGAATGCCATGGGGGGGGGGAGAGTAAGGGGGAATGAATGGGGGGAACACCCTTATGGGGGAAGAGAAGGGGATAGAGGGCTTATGGACAGGAAACCAGGAAAGGGAATAACATTTGAAATGTAAATAGAGAAATATATCCAATAAAGAAAAAGAAAAAAAAGACTCTGAGCCATATTCTTGTGCAGGTAGGTCATGTGCTAAGTTAGAAGTTTTGTGTTAGCACCCCTCGTTTGTCTTCCCTCAGCATTAAGGATAAACACAGAGCTATTGTTCCTTTCTGGACATTAGAGCTCAGTCTGGATGTTTTCTGAACCAAGCGCTTGGGATTCAGCACCAAGGTTCAAATCAGGAAGTGACAAGCACAAGCACTCCAGTGGGTCGGCGTCAGCCTGTTCTAGCCACAGGGCTCCTTTGCGTGTACTCACTCCCCTGTGCAGTTCGCACCTTGGCTTTCCGATCTTTGTGGCCACTAAAGCAGCATAAGAGGTTCAACACACTAAAATGAGAATTCACTGGGGATATCTGTTAGGATAACTGGGTCAAAAATCTAATCAAGGGTCACTGCTAAGGTTTTACTGACTCATTTTTAATACGGGTTATTGTTTAAAGAGAGCGCGGTGTTTACAGAAACAGAGTTCCTTGGCGCTTGGGTCTGGGGTCCTCTTTGCCTCACGTGGAGAGTGGTTTGTTCCATGGCCAACATCATCTCAACCCAGAGGACAGGAGGGGCTTGGCCAGGTTTTTGCCACACCTGCAGTTTGTGTACACTGGCAGAAAAATTCACACAGAGGAGTGGTTTGTTATGCTCATTAAGTGATTTATTACACAATTAAATTATTTCTAAAACTCTCTTTTTCAGAAAGTGTGCAAAGGTTTAGTCACCAAATGGCCCCTTTAGAATGGAGCAAAACCCCTTAAAGTCTGTTTGCTTTGTTGCTTTTTCCTCCCATGTCCCTCCGGGGTCCCCTGGGTAGTGGCGTGGGTCAGCTTTGTCTCTAGGAAGAGCATGGCTTGACATGGCAGGATTTTCTGGAGCTGGAGAGGATTGTCCGTGAGTATGATCCTGGCAGGAGACAAAGAGAGTGGCTGCTTAAGCAGAAAGACAAACAGGAAAATAATTACCAGCCAGGAGAGACAGCTGCCAGAACCCTAGCGTCCAAACACACAGAATGCGCCAGCAGGTGCCCATTAAGGCTGAGTGTGGGATCTGTGCTCCTCTGACCACCTAACACACAAAGACGCCAATGAAGATTAATGACCCAGCTGTAAAAATGATCTTCAAGTCAATAGTGCTGAACCCGAGGGAGCAGCATCTTAGCATGCAGCAAGCTGGCTGTGGGTGCGACTGTCAGGGTTTCCAAAGGGTTCCCTTTACAATGGGGCACACTCAGCCAGGACACAAATCACTCTAACGACCTAACATTCATCTCTACTGGCAACATCACCTCCTTTAGTCTCAACAGAATTAAAGATGTAGAAGCCTTTTAAAATTTAACAAACTCTGCACAAAGCCAGATTTAAAAACAAAACAACACAAAAAAAAAACATTGTGTCCAAAAAATGAATCATTGTAAGAGCATCTGAAATGCCGATGAGTTCCACTTGAGGCATCAATGTCAATGACTTTATCAAACAAACTAACAAACAAAAAACCATATACCTCTTCTTTCCCTTTCCGCTGTCTTGAGAATACTGCTTTGCTTGGACCCTGGTTGTGGTGTCTGCAGTGATCATTGTACTAAACCTGTTAGTAATCCTGGAGGCAGCTATGTCATCCTATCTGCTCAAGAGGAGCCCAGTGCAGGAAGGGCTGAGTGGACTTGCTCAGGGCTAGGTACTCAGAGCTTCTTTACTGGTTTTAGGAATTGCAGAAACCCACTTCCCCGCAAAAAACCCAGAAACAGATAGTCTTCCCCCGCCCAACTCCAAAGCCCCAGGACAGATGAGCTCTCCCTCTCCCAGCACGGCATTGTCCTTTTTCCAGTTATGCAAGGCGGGAGTGTTTGTAGCCTGTGAGGGATCTTGTGATTATCTCCATTCCCCAGGTGGGGAGGCCAAGGTCAAGGATGTCAGATAAGTTGTCCAGGGTTGGACACCGGGTTGGACATTGGTTCTTATCTGTGCCCCGCAGGCTAACAGCACACATGTGGTTAACTGTTTTGTTAGTCCCTCTTCACATTTTGTACAAGACCCTTCTATCCACCTTCGTTCTTTACAGATCCTTGTGAGGTTCATGGAGGGTAAGCGTATTGTGAACACAGGCCGGGTGTGAGTGAGTGCCTGTCATTGTGACCTCGGAATCGCCATGAAGATTATGTTTGGTTCCCTAATTCCTTCCTGCTGCCAACACTGAGGCTGCTGAAAGAGTCCTCAGAAAAGGAAGAAGGTAGAACGGGGCTGAGGACTAGACACCATCCCTCCTCCTCCCCCACCTCCCAGTCTCTGCTGACCAGACAGACCAGTGCTTACGGTTCTCTGAATGAAGGACCCATCTAGGGGAGGATGCCATTATACATGTAGTTCTGGCTTTGCAGAGTATCCTAAGCTCATCAGGGTCTAAAGGTCACTTTAACTTGGCCTGGGAGCCAGAAGCCAGCACAGCCCCCCCAGTTCTGTGCAAAGGAATGTTTTAGCTACCCTGGAAGGTCCCTGAGTGTCCTTGAGCTTGTTCAGCAGCAAATATAATCCTTGCTTATTTCACTTCTGAATTTATCCTGGGCCTTATACCCAGAGGAGAGAAAAAGCAAGCAGTTATCTCTCTGTCTCTGTCCCTGTCTGCCTCCCCCCCCCCCCCCTCTCTCCATCCCTACTCTAACAGCCCACCATGCTCCACTAAACGACTGGTGCCTTTACTAGCCCTCCCTTTATCACAAATAGCTAAAGCCTCTGTACGAGTGAAGACTTTTCAGATCTGAGCACCCCAGGGCAAGGTGTTCTCACTTTTAAGGAGCAGGATCATGGCAAGCTAATTCTTTTTAGTGTTAAGGCTCTGCTAGAATTTCCAAAACACGTGTCTATGCCACAACCTGAGAATGGAATGGAGTTTTACTTGCACCAGGACATCTGCACCAGGGTATGTCACAGGCTTTAAAATAAGCAGATGAGCCATCAGCTTCAACTGTTTTGGTCTTTGTGTTACCTGGGATCCAGCTGAGACCACAGGAAAAGCAGCCCTGTCACCAGAGCAGCCCTAGGGAGTAGGCTTGTCAGGCCCATGGCCACAAAAGCAGCATTGGGACAGCAGCCTGTGAGATCCCTGGAGCTGATGCTTACCAACCTTCTCTTTGGGGATTGGAAGGGAGCCTGGACGTGATCATCACAAACTACATTTCTAAAAAAGTGGGTGTTGCTGTTTTCAGTCAAAGCCTTATTTTTCCCTGGGTGTTCACTGCTCTCCCTGGGTCAGAGGTCTTTATCCTCCCTTGAACCTGGCTCCAGCCAGCATTGTTCTAGATGTTCTGAACATGGGTGTTTCCAGTGTCTAGTGAGCTATGCAGGCAGCAGACAGAGAGCAGACAGAACTAAACTTAGTGATTGAAAGTTTATTGGTAGCTTCCTTGGTCCAACCTGATCCTCAGCAGTTTTCGGTTACCTAGAAATCTACTTTAACGATTTTTTTTGATGATTCTATGAACCAGCCTAGATGTTAAATATGCCTTTTGTACTTCATTTCTGCCCAGGGGGTCACTTACCCTTGATCTCAGTCAATAATTTGGTAATCAACTTTCAGTTATTGAAGTTTTAGTTGCCTGTAATAGAGAAAAAAAAATTTCCCTTTCTTTAAATTCTTTTGGGAACTTTTTTTTTAAATTTTTTATTTTTTATTATTAACTTGAGTATTTCTTATATACATTTCGAGTGTTATTCCCTTTCCCAGTTTCCGGGCAAACATCCCCCTCCCCCCTCCCCTTTCTTATCGGTGTTCCCCTCCCCACCCTCCCCCCATTGTCCCCCTCCCCCCAACAGTCTAGTTCACTGGGGGTTCAGTCTTAGCAGGACCCAGGGCTTCCCCTTCCACTGGTGCTCTTACTAGGATATTCATTGCTACCTATGAGGTCAGAGTCCAGGGTCAGTCATTGTATAGTCTTTAGGTAGTGGCTTAGTCCCTGGAAGCTCTGGTTGCTTGGCATTGTTGTACATATGGGGTCTCGAGCCCCTTCAAGCTCTTCCAGTTCTTTCTTTGATTCCTTCAACGGGGGTTCTTTTGGGAACTTTTAACAAATCACAACAGTGGATATGATATTATTTATTTGCACCTGAAAAGATGTCAGAGTTTCCATGGAAACATGAGTTATGCCTACAACAGCATGTTTTAGAACTTTCATATTATTTTTGTTGTTTTTAGTTTTTGAGTTATGCTCAATTTTGGAAGGTACTCTGCTGAATTCTTAAGCTAGAAAATATTTTTAAAGCCCGGTGTTTGGAGATCATTGATCTAAGAGTCACTTTTCTTGGAAGGAGCGGGGCGGGGTGGGGAGGGGGATGGGCTGCTGGGAATTCTCACTGTAATTTTGAGTAGAGTGCACACCTAGAATTTCAAACTGGTGAAAAATGTAAAACTAGGTATTTCAGTGGGCCAAGCTCCTCCTCTTCCTCTTTCTCCTCTTCCTCTCCCTTCTCCCCCTCCTCCTCCTTTCCAAAATTGGAAAGTTTTAAAAGTAAAGTGTCGTTTGTAAAGAATCGATCTTCTCTCCTTAAGTCTCTGGCTCTTCTCTGTAAAATTTGTCTGTTTATCTCTGTAGACCCCCGGCTGTTCTCACCTCTAGGTAGAGAAGCTTCTTTTGTAGACCAGAGTCAGTTATGTGTCTTACAAGTACAAGAATTAGTGAGTGTTGAGGATTTGGTTCTGAGTGAGAGATACCATCATCATCAACCTTCCAGTCAAAGCTCAGGGAACATCTCAGAAGAAGAGGCAGACAGGATGTAAGGGCTGGAGGCAGGAGGAGGGCTGTGCAGGCTGGGGAGGAAGGCTGTGCAAGCTGGGGAGGAGGGCTATGCAGGCTGGGGAAGAGGGCTGTGCAGGCTGGGGAGGAGGGCTGTGAAGGCTGAGGAGGAAGGCTGTGTAGGCTGGGAAGGAGGGCTATGCAGGCTGAGGAGGGCTATGCAGGGTGAGGAGGGCTGTGCAGGCTGGGAAGGAGGGCTGTGCAGGCTGGGAAGGAGGGCTGTGCAGGCTGGGGAGGAGGGCTGTGCAGGCTGGGGAGGAGGGTTGTGCAGGCTGAGGAGGAGGGCTGTGCAGGCTAGGGAGGAGGGCTGTGCAGGCTGGGGAGGAGGGCTGTGCAGGCTGGGGAGGAGGGATTGCAGGTTTGGGGAGGAAGGCTGTGAAATGTTCTCTCTGGACATGACATGGCGATTGTGTACTTGAAGTTGGTTGCAGCTGTGGTTACCTATATAAGACCCATACAAAAATCAGGCTAGCCAGAATCCCAGCAAGGATGGGGGAGGAGCTTGTGAAATCCCACCCTAGCTGGAGAGCTATTGGCAATTGATAGCTATTGGAAGAGAATCTATTCTAGGCGTGGGGGTGGACACTGGTAGGTTGTCCATGTTCCAGTGGATGGCCCCACATTCATATACAAATAGAGAATACTAATTATTGAGTGCCTTTTTGGGGGGGGGGGAAGAGGAGCCATGCAGTAAGGCAGATATGATCACATTTCATTGCATACACATATGGAATTCTTAAAGAATAAATTTTGAAAAACGCGTTAATTTGTTGATGAAAGTGATTCATCCATCTACCAAAGTAAGTGCATTCCCTCAGTTACTGGGACCCTCACACAGGCATGTGAAGGAAAGGCTGTTGTTCTGTGACTATCTTAGATGAGCATGTTCCCCTCCTCGCACCGCAGGAGTGAAAGACTTGATCCTGTGATGGAGTGAGCGAGGGCCAGGTCAGGATGACCCTGTGCAGATGCTGTAGTATCCTCAGCTGTGAGCAGTCCTGGCTGGAGAAGAGTTTTAGTCAGCTGTAGACCACAGGTCTGGCAGTGCTCTCCTAAGATTATATTGTACAGTGACACTGTAGTCATTCTATTTCCAGTTGCTTTATGTGAGTGTGTGTGTGTGAATGTGTGTGAGTGTGTGTGTGTGTGCGTGCGTGAGTGTGTGTGTGTGTGAATGTGTGTATGTCTGTCTGTGTGAGTGTGTGAGAGTGTGAGTGTGTGTGTGAGTGTGTGTGTGTGCGTGTGTGAGTGTGTGTGTGAGTGTGTGTGTGAATGTGTGTGTGTCTGTCTGTGTGAGTGTGTGAGAGTGTGTGTGAGTGTGAGTGTGTGTGAGTGTGTGTGAGTGTGTGTGTGAGAGTGTGTGTGAGTGTGAGTGTGTGTGACTGTGTGTGTGAGTGTGTGTGTCTGTGTGAGTGTGTGAGAGTGTGTGTGAGTGTGAGTGTGTGTGAGTGTGTGAGAGTGTGTGTGTGTGAGTGTGTGTATGAGAGTGTGTGTGAGTGTGTGAGAGTGTGTGTGAGTGTGTGTGAGTGTGTGTGCCTGTGTGAGTATGTGTGTGTGAGTGTGTGTGTGAATGTGTGTGTGTCTGTCTGTGTGAGTGTGTGAGAGTGTGTGTGAGTGTGAGTGTGTGTGAGTGTGTGTGTGAGTGTGTGTGTGAGTGTGTGTATGAGAGTGTGTGTGAGTGTGTGAGAGTGTGCGTGTGTGCGTGCGTGTGTGTGTGTGCATGCGTGCGTGTGTGTGTGTGTGAATGTTCATGTAATTATATGTGTATGTGGAGGCCAGGAGTTGACGTTGGGTGTCTTCCACCATCTCTGTTCATTTTCCTTTTTCATACAAGCTCTTGAGCTGGATCTGAACTCTCTGATTCAGCTAGGCTGTCTGTCTAGAGAGCGCTCGGGACCCACCTTCTGCTGTGCTAGGTTCACAGGCATGTGCTACTTACTGTTTCTGGATTTTTATGTGGGTGATAGCGGTGAAACTCGTTGCCTAGCAAGCACTTTACTAACCAAGCCATCTTTCCAGACCATTCCCCTCCTCCATTTTCGAGACGAGGTCTTGGTTGGCCTTTAAATTTCAATGCTCCTGCCTCCTCTCTTGCTGAGATTACAGATGTGCACCACAGCTTCTGGCTGTATGCAGTGTTCACACAGTGACCAGATAGCTCAGTGGTGTAATTCTCAGAATATATTCCCTAGCCTTTTAATACTTTCTACAGTTCCATGAGCCAATAGGTAGGTAGGTATGTATGTAGGTAGGTAGGTACGTACATACATACATACATACATACATACATACAAACATACATACATAGATGATAGATATAGATAGATAGATACATACATACATACATACATACACACATAGATGATAGATATAGATAGATAGATAGATAGATAGATAGATAGATACATACATACATACATACATACATACATACAGCAAGCCACAGAGTTTAAGGAACTCTGTTCGAGTACATAGCAGAGGGACATTGAAGAGTAGTCTTGCCCCAGAATTTGTGCTATCAACCAATAGTCTAAAGCAGTTTAAATTTCAATAACCACACACACCGTGGGGATTGTGCCTGGTCAATTCAGACAAAGAGAAAAGAGGGTTTGTGTTACAAAGGACCCCTGCAGAGCACGGGCTCTTAGCCCACCCACTTCTTTTGAGAGCAGTTATCTCAACTAGGAAACTGGAAAGGGTTTACATTCAGCCTTTCCATTGGCTTCCTGGAGCTCCTGATTTAAAGGATGCTGCCTGGGTGGCCTTCATCTTTAAAGCTGGGAACCCCCATCCCTTTTCCTCTACCCCCTTTTTTCTTTTTCTTTTTTTCTTTTTTTTGTCCCTTTTTTTTCCTTGCGAGATTTTGCTGTAAAGCCCAGGCTGGCCTAAAAATCGCTATTTAACCCAGGCTGAGCTCAAATTCACTGTAGCCCAAGCTGGTCTCAAATCTGTAACCCTCCCTCCTCAGCCCCCAAAGTGCTGAGCTTATGGGTGTACCCCTAAGCCTCATTTTCTATTGCTTCAGATGACAACTGCTGTTTTATTTTAATCACGTTGATGTTGGGTTCTTGCTCAGGGACAGCTGATAACTTGTCAGTTGGTTCTTTTTTTTTTTTTTTTTTTTTTCCGGAGCTGGGGACTGAACCCAGGGCCTTGCGCTTCCTAGGCAAGCGCTCTACCACTGAGCTAAATCCCCAACCAACTTGTCAGTTGGATACACCCACAATATCCTTCCCTTAAATCATCTTGTATTTCAGTGAGGTCTTCTTTGACAAGGCCATATTCCAAAATAGTAACGCAATGGCCAGTAATTTCGAAGGAAAATGAGGGGCCATGTCTGTTTGGATCTGGCACACCATAGATTAGACCGGGTGGTCCTCTATGCATGCACCTTACTTACAGACTAAAGCATACTGCCTGGGTTTGCTGCACATCCAACTTCATTTAGTCATTTCCTCTCGTGGTTCCTGGGGCTGGTCCTGCTTCTGAGGCACATCCTCAGCCCCTCCTTAAACTACCACCAATTCCACACTATTATTAATCTTAATAACATAATAAGAATAAATACAATTAATTATTAATACTTTTAAAAGGCCCCTGACCTGTGCGTTAGGCAGCAAGACAGAGCAGCAGAGCAGATGTGACCAGGGTCACCTCCTGAGAAGCTTACTGTTAGACTGCAGTTCTAAACCCTGGAACGAAACCCTCGAGAAAGAGAAAGTACTCATGGGAGAGAGCGTTGCATGGCCCAGACGCTAGACATGTGATTGGAGAACATAGCTTATTCAAACCATGCACAGATCCCTGCACTCTATCCAGGTTAGAAGGAGAGTAAGCTTACACAGCTCCTTCCCCCAGAGCCGCTGTACATTTCTTAAGGGCTTTCTTCTTGGGGAAGATCCATGTTGGTCACCACAAAGAAGGTGCCCTTTCTGAGCATGGACCTTGAGGGCCGTTTTTATTCGCTGATGATTCCCTATATTTGTTTCTAATTGCATTCATTTATTGTTTGGGCAAGGGGAGGAAGGGACAGCGCATGCCACAGCATGAGTGTTGGGGTCAGAGGTCAGTTTGCAGGCTCTCCACTTGCATCGTGAATGTACCAGGGATTGAATTCAGGTCTTCAAGCTCGGGGCTGGGTGCTCATCTCCACTGAGCCATCTCACCAGCCCTCACTGATCCATACTGTCAGTTATAATGAGGGAAGGCAGGGGAATTCAGAAAGATTCTAGCTAAGGACAGTGCTTAATACCAGACCTCACAATGACTCCAGGAAAAGTGTTTCAGTGTCTTCTCTCGGCCACTCTCTGATGGAGATGGGGGTGGGGCACATGGGGGAGAGGGGTCAGTAGTAGAAGTAAAGTGACCCACCCAAGATTGCATCATTCTCAGGCCTTGAATACAAGACAATCCACTGTCACCCTGCACTACACCATAATAGCCAGAAATACTCTTGTGAAGAGCTGCCCCATGCCCTCTTTGTTCTTCGGTCTCGGAACTCCGATTTCTAGAAATAATTCCATCAACTTATCAAAAGCTGAGTACGTTATGCAGTTAGAACTCAGCTTCTACCGAAAAATGTCAAAGTCCTACAAATATACTACAGACTCTGAGATAGGAAGGGAAAAAGTGTCAAATCCCCACTTTATAAATAAACTGCCAAATGCTTGGGTAGTGCGTTTGGGCAGGTTGCCCGCTCGCGTGTAGCGTGTCAGCAGGAGTGCATTCCTAAAACCACTTCTGCTAGGCTGGCAGAGCACAGCCTTCACACGCCATACCGCGCATGTCTCAAGAACCAGCCTTTGGAAAGGAACCTCTTTGAGAATCAACTAAATAAGAAAAGCTGTTGCACACTCACCTGCAATCTTAGTGCCCACTAAGCTGAGGCAGGAGGATCAAGGGTTTGAGGCCAACCTGGACCCTATAGTGAGATCCTGTCTGAAAATGAGAGGGGGGAGGGGGAGGGAGAATAGCAGCTGGGGAGACTGTTGCATGTTTGTATTCTCTTGAGACCTGAGAAATTATATAAGCTGTCCTCTCGTACGTAGGGTGATAAGGTAGAATTCATAAGGTTAGTGTTTTTGACAGTTAATATCGTCATAACCGATGGATAACCAGCCAGGAGTACACCCACCTACCCATGAAAGTGATTCAGAGTACAAGGTGACCGGTTCCTACATCAGAGGACTGTCATTATGTGATTTACGGTCTTCGCTTGGCACCCTCTGGGTCTGAGAGGGACGCTTCTGCATCTAGCTATGATCTGCCTCGACTGCCAAGGAGTTGAGAGTGTTGCATGTGAAGCTTCCTATGCCTTGAGGATGTCCTTCAATGCATAAACTCACGGGACAAGAGTTCTCCTAATGCCAGGCCCGGTCAGAACTACAGTAATACCTATGGCTGGCCTCCGGGATCCTGCCGACTCCTGCTGTTTATGCACACCAGTCAGTCCAGAATAACCCAAGGTGGGCACAACGGGGTAGGACAGGGATAGGAAGGAAGGAACGTGTGCCCACCACCGCCTAAAGGAGGCCAAACCAAACATCTTTAAGCTGTGGGGGCAGGAAGTGGCTGAAAAGAAATTCCTTAATGGCTTGTGCTATGTAAACATTGTGGGTTGGGAGTGTGTGTGTATGTGTATGTGTGTGTCTTAGAGATAAAAATTGATGTCACTAACTTATGAAAATAACTGAGTGTAACAGAAATAGACAAATAGCAACAAACCCAATCAAGGAAGTGAGAAGCTGCCAGCAGCTCGGTGTTGGAGGCCTCTTGCCCCAGAGCACCTCCACTCTGCCACTTTCACCAGCTCTGTGCAGAGAAGAAGCCAAGCGGGCGCTAGTTAAGTATGGAGTTGATTCCCCTCTTTGCCTATAGCTTGTAGCCTTTTTAGCACTCAGAAGCCACTTGGTTTGAGGACAGCCTGGGCTATGTAACAAAACTCAACCGTAAGAACACAGGTGCCTGTCTCACTCTCAGTATTGGGGCTACGAGTACATCTCTCCATTTCTGGTCTTATCCTATAGATCCTGGGGACCAGGGATGCTAAGGATGTTGGTGTGGCAAGCACTTTACCAACTGAGCTATCTCTCCAGCCCAAATTAGTATTTTTGATTAAAAAGGAAAAAGGACTTGTTTGTTTTGTTTTATGTGTTCAAACATCTTACCTGCATGTGTGTAGGGGTGCCACATGCCATACGATGGTAGTCATATGGCCAAGGCATTAAACCTCCGGGGACTGTAGTTACAAACAAAGCAAAAGTCCTCTTTGTTTTGTGAGCTATCGTGTGGATGCTGGGAGCCAAAACCAGGTCCTCTGAAAGAGCCACAAGCACTCTTAACCCTGAAACATCTCTCCACAGCCCCTCACACATTAGTATTTAAATGCTTGCTGGTCATTTATAAAAGTCAAGAAACAGTCTTTAAAAATGCTTCAGTTCCACTGCGATCATCCCATCTGAATTTTAGCGTCTACATTTCAGGTGAGTGTGATTAAAGTGGTCAGGGTCCATGCTTGCTGCGGGCACCTGTCTGACTGCTGAGGGAAGTGGCAGTATGACATCCCGCTCAGGAGACCTTGAGCAGCTACACGAAGCGCTGAGGAGGAAGGTGAAGGGGTTGTTGCCTCAGCTCTGAAGAGGACTTGCTGCTCGTCCAGAGGACTTGAGTTCCGTTCCCAGCACCCATGTCAAGCAGTTCACAACTGTCTGTGACTCCAGCTCTAGTGGGATCCATTCTGTGGGCACCTTAACTCAACATTTGCACACCCACGTGCAAAAACCTATGCCTACTCATAATTAAAAATAATAATAAAACTTCTAAAAATTACAGCGAGCCAGAAACTGGCAGAGAGCCCGAAACTGGCAGAGAGCCCACCATTAGATTCCCAAATGGATAGTTTAAAGTTTTCCTAGAATCATGTTTTGTTTCAGTCAGGTTACCTTCTTCAGAATGTGTCATTGGGTGGCATGGTCATTGTATGGACATCAGCTTGTACCTGGGCACACGTAGGCACTCCAGTTTACTATATAGCTAGGTATTGCACAGCCTGGCCTTTACATACACAGGCCTTTGTCTTGGGAAAATGTGTTAGGAGGCCTGTGACCGTATGGAAAGCATTTTGAATGTTTGGCACATAGTAAAAGGTGTTACCGTTACTAAAATATGCTTAAGTCATGATCTTCCCATATAAAGGAAGGAATGAAGAACGGCAGGGACTCTGGAGACCCAAGCACACTCCCTGCCGGAGCACACAATGCTGACCTCTTGGCACTTGTCTGTGAAAGGCTTCTTTCTCCTTTGTGCCACGGCTCCAGTCCGTGAGGTGACAAGGCCGCACACATACATCCAGGGTTTTTAATCCCCTTGAATAGTTCTGCTATGTTCTGGGCCTCTGAGCCTTTCATCAGCCAGCTAGCAGGTTAGAGAAAAGTAAACTTCCTTGCCTTCTGTTTTCTATACAGACTCAATCCAGACACACTGGAGAACTGATGGTACAGTGAGTCCGTGCTGCTGGGAACAGCACCTTAGTTAATTTGTCGTGGGCTGAGTGGTTTGCCAAGAAAGCATAGTACTCCTGTGCATGGAAAAACACTTATCAGTGTGTACTTTATCATTCGGGTTTCTCTCCTTTGCTTATCAGGCTAACCAAGCGTACATTCAGTCAGTCTGCAAAATTGGCCTGGGTGTCTTACCCTCTGCTGTTAATAATTAAGGTCGCTTACATGGATCTGCAGTTAGTATTCTGGCCGTTTATGTTAATTAACCTGGTGGCACTGGTATTTGAAATGTAATTTAGTTTCGAAAAAAAAGATAAAACCTAAGTTTGTCAGTCCCCTGAGGATGGACGGTATAGGGGCTGACCTTTGAATTGGGCATTTCTCTAGGATGAGTCAGCTCACTGCAGATGGGATCTGTTCCACAGATTCGAGCCCCTTATATGGAGTTAAGAACTGTGTGGGAAGCACTGAGATTTACACAGAGGTCGGATGGAAAGGCCCCCTCTGTGTGCCAGCACAAAGAGCAGTGATCAGAGCGGCTGGAATTGCTGAGTCAGTAGACCTCGTGTGCCAGCGCCTGCCTGAGCTCTTTGAGCAAGCCACGGGACTCTTGAGAGTCACCTAGATGTTTGCAGCCCCACCTGCCACAATCAACCCAACGGCTTGGTATTCTCCACAGTGGCAGCCGAACAAGGAAAGCACCTTCATATTTGCTCTGTGGTCATCCACTTTCCATTTGGGCTTTACAGAAGCTTCAGAAACAGGAGAACTGTCCAATGTGCCTGTGACTGACATGCCCTGCCCACTCCAGGTCCGTCTTTGAGACTGTCCTCGTAGCTTCCAGCTGGCCTCCAGCTCACTATGTAGACTTAAACTGCTGTTCCTCTTCATACAGGCGTGCCCATGGCACCGGGCTTTGCGCGTGTGTTCTTTATCTCGTGTTCTTCAGCGTAGCCTCGGCTGAGTTGTGATGGCGAGAGTACTGGACTTTCATGGTTAGAAACTAGAGGCTTGGGATGTTGGTCTAATCTTCATCAGGCTAAGCTGAAGTGGGAGTCAGGGGAAAACACAGAAGCATCCAGGGCCCGTTCTTGGCTGGAGCAGCAATTCAGAACAGACCTTGGACTTGAGACTGCCTTCTTGGGAGCTGAGGGGCCTTTTATAACATATCACGGATTACACGGTCTCAAAACTGCAGGGCTCTCATTGTATTTATTAACTCCCGGGGTTTGGAAATGACCGCCCATTTCCGTGTTGTAGCGTATCGTTCCTGATACTGCACACTGCTTGGTTCTCTGGTAAAAAGGGCAGCTGCAGTTTGGAACTACTGTGGACGTGCATTATCAGACCCATTTAATTCAAATGTAGCTTAATCTTGTGAAATTACTTCTCCTATCTATCTCTATTAATGTCGGGCTGGGGAGTCGGGGAGACAGTTTGGTATCTGATGCCCTTTATGCTTCTAGTTCAGTTTTGATTTTGATTTCCAAACTGGACTGAGTTGTAAGTATGTAGCAAACAAATCATTTCTAGACTAGATCTACTTGGTAACCCTCTAACCTTTTCCCCTCTTTTTGTCTCTAAGAAGGAATCTAGAAAGGAAGCCAACTTGGAGTTGGGATAAAGTGCTTTTTATACAAGCATGAGGGTCAGGGTTCAAATCCCCAGAACCCTGCTACAAAGCCAGCTTCTAGGACAAAGAGAGACCTGTGGATCTGGTCAGTTAACCTGGCATTCACTGCAGTGACCAAGAGACCATGTCTGACAAGGTTGGAGGTAAAGGCTGACACGCATAGTTGTCTTTTAACCTTCACGTGCAGCACACTGAATACTGGTGTGTATGCATACATGTACACACACACATATGTACCTGCATTTAAACAGACTGGGGAAATTCCATCTTTGTCACTTCTCAGTGTTGTGCTGTTTATATTGCATCTGAACGCCCTTGGAAGGTGGTTCTGCAGACATGTGGCATTGCCCTTCGTATTTATGGAGCCTGCTTTGCCCTGTGCTCCGGCCCCGCTGTTTGAGAGCCCGGATGACTCTTGGTCAGTGCGAGATATTCCTGCATACCACCCACTGGCTCAGCAGGTTCCTGTCCACCCGCTATTTATCCAGCCAACAAACACCACAGAGGAGGAGCGTGCTTAAATGTAGAAATGGCTTCTGACCCGTCCGAGGCCTCAAGCCCAAGTCATTTGTGAGTTGTGATCTCCAATTTGCTAAACAATAGCTACTTATTTTCTATCAGTCTCCCAATTACAGGATTATTTGTAAGATGGGCACCCACCCAAACCCCATGCTGCATTTTTCTTCTGCCATGTAACATTTGCATAGCAATTTATTCATTTTTTAAAACAGAGCCATTATCGCTGTTAGTCCCGGTGTCCTTTGGATAAAAGCATTGGTGCTTAAATGCCTTCAAAGCACTTAGGCCCAATAGGATAAACAACCCTAATATATTTCCTCATACTATAGTATCAATCATATAGACTCTGCTGTTGGACTATCCGGGCAGAGATTCCAGTCTGAAGTTCATATTTTGCTCTTTGCAACAACTACTGTCAATCCCGGGTGTGTAACTTGGAGTTCGCCTTTACTTACCATCGTAAAGTTATACGATGAAGTGATTAGCATGACTAAACCCAGATAACCTCAAATTAATCACAGCATTAGGCCCTCATAATGGCAGGTACATAGGGCGCATGGAAAGGGCAAAAGTAGTTCTCATGCCTTTCATGAACTCAGAGACCTGTGGCCGTGAATTCCCCGAGCCGGTGCAGCTTTTACCGCTGTGGTTCGTACCAGTGCTCTGCGCATACCAAACAGGCATGAGAAGTAAAGGCAGCCACCTTTTTAGACACAGGAAAGGGATTTTATAATAGCTGAATCCATGTCTGAGCAGATGGGCCCAGGGAGGGTCATCATGTGTCTCTGCTGTGTGCTATTTCTGAAGTGTGAAGGACTCGCTCTGCTCAGATGGCTGGGAAAACTGCCTCCCCCACGGAAGCATCTCATGTCCAGGTGTCCGACAGAAAGGCCAGATGCACTGCCCGTGAAAGCTAAAATTTTCTAGTCGAGGGGTTGGGGATTTAGCTCAGCGGTAGAGCACTTGCTTAACAAGCGCAAGGCCCTGGGTTCAGTTCCCAGCTCCAAAAGAAAGAAAAAAAAATTTCTAGTCGACATAATTTTAATAGTACCTTTTATTTAGCTTAAAGTATCTAAAATACTGCATTTCAGCAAGAATTCAAAATAAAATGATTGTGGAGATTGCCTCTTCTGTTTTTTTTTTTTAACTCTGTCTTTGAATCCCAATGTGTTTTTATGTGTAGCTTATAGAAGCTTACACAGAGGCTCTGCAGATGCTCAGCAGGTGCATGTGGCTGCTGGCATCTGCACTGGGCGGTACAGGCCTGAAGTTAATTCATTAGTTGACACTTCAGAATGAAGGAAGAAAGGGATCATGTGACATGTCCACTCACATGTCAAATAAATAAATAAATAAAAACCACCTCTTGAATAGCGAAATGTTGGCAGGCAGAACTTTCTAGAAAGAGAGAATAAATTAAAAATATTTATGATACTTATTCACCCCGTTTGAATGCTGTTACCCTGCAAAGTTGACTATTCTTGCAGAGGGGGGAAGAAGCAAGAAGGAGCTGGTTTAATGTTAGCCATTTCTTCAAGGAAATTAAAACTCTCCACCAGAGAGCCTTAATGTGAAGGAGCCCTCATTGCCTCGCTTACTGACTGGGTCTGGTGTTGCCAGAAGAATTGAACATTCTCCTTATCACCCAGCACTTTAAAGTCTGCTCACACTCAGCTGGAGACGTTTCTGTCCTTTCAGAGTTCCCCTGAGAATACTGAAGTTGCCCTGTGATCGTTGCAGAAAGTTAATGTTAGTTATTAGTTTAGTTTTTTCTTTTAACTTAAGCATGTGTGTGTTTGTGTTTATGTGTGTTTATGTGCATGTGTGCTCATGTATTCACAGAAGCCAGCTGAGAGTGTTGGATCCTGGAGCTAGAGTGGTGAGTGTTTGTGGACCACCGGGTATAGGGGCCAGGAACCTAGCTTGGGTCCTCTGGAAGAGCGGAGAGGGAGAGTGCTCTTAACCAGCCTCAGAGGGCATGGCCTGTGATCACATGTCGCCCTGGTGCCGTTTCTGAAGCTTCCCAGCCCTCGCCTGCAACCCACACTCACATATCAGAAATCACTGTTCATTCACAGCCACTGGATGCCGACTGGGCCTGCTTCCTTGAAGCTCCACTGGAGTCCAGACTACGTTTTGCCATTCCATTTTCATTGGAAAGGAATAAAAGTGAGGTGGTAACAAACCATCTTCCTGGCTGTACAAGAATGTGAACCCTCCTTTTTGGCAACCTTCAACTTTTTTTTTTTTTTCTCTTTCTTTTTTTTTTTTTTCGGAGCTGGGGACTGAACCCAGGGCCTTGCGCTTGCTAGGCAAGCGCTCTGCCACTGAGCTAAATCCACAACCCCAACCTTCAACTTTCTTGCTGTTGGTTTTTTGACGTTTTGGTAGATGACTGACCCCCCCAGGGACTCATAGCAGAGACTTGCCTCAGAGTAAACTTGAAATGAATTTATCAGCCATATAATGTTGGCCTCTCATGCAGGCTTGGCAGACCTTGAAATGCAATACATTTATTGAATGGCAGTAACTGGTAGGTTTTTATATGATTGTAATCCCACCCTGGAGCGGATTTTCTTAAGGCTCTTAGAGCTGTGTTCACAGTGTTAGCTTCCTGTAACTATCCTGACCTGGCCTGACCTCAGAGTCCTCCTCCCAGTAAGTTTAGTGAAACTCCTCCCAGAATGCCCCTGGATTCTGATCCGGTGCCTCTGCCCTTGGACTTGCCTCCAAGAATCCCTCTGCCCTGCTGTCACCTATTAGCAACACTGAGCCCACTGGTCTCTTCACCCTTCTGTTTCCTGGATTCATCTGCCTCCTCTCCCCATCGTGGTAGAGTGTAACTTTACATGTTAATGGAATCCAAAGATCTATGATCCTTTAACAGGATGGTCCATAAGTGACACAGAAAGCTCATGTATAGTGTCTGTATGTTTTATTGTACTGTATAATGGTAAACTCCTATGTCATCCCATTCTACAACCCAAACAGTACTGCTCTAGGTAGCCTTGCGTGAGCCCTACGCTGAGAATGGAAGCTCATGTGCAGAAAATTTATCGTTTATCGATATCATCATACAACATCATATTATACTTAAATCCAAGCTGAAAAACTGTCTGAGAAGTGCTATACACTGCTTACAAAATGCCAATTCTGCTGGCCATAATAGCATATATTTTTAATCCCTGCAAGAGGCAGGCTGACCTCTGTGAATGAGCCTGGTCTACATAGTCACTTGCAGGCTAGCCAGGTTTACACAGTTTACCGTCTCACCTTAAAAAAAAAATACTAATTCATCAAATTAATTTTTGATTAATCTCGCGGAGTGCTTATGTTTTGACTGAGTTTGGAATTGGTACACTTCTCCAGAAACTCAGATCATCTTAATTGACACCATGGAATGTGGCTAATAGGCAGCGCTCTCTCTCTCTCTCTCTCTCTCTCCCTCTCTCTCTCTCTCTCTCTCCACACACACACACACACACACACACACACACACACACGCGCTGGTGTTATATGCTGAGTTACAGTGGTTGGGTAGAGGTGAGGTTTCATGCATGGTTACTCCCTTTCTAAGTCACTCTCAGTGACTATGGAAAGCATCTCTCTGGCAGAAATACCCTTCCCACAGCACAGGTGACACGGGACTGCACTAGAATCCCAGTCAGTTGATTTCAACATGGAAAAGCTCTCCTTCCATGTAGCTGGGCCGCATTGGGAGAGCTGATTTCATCGGAGGGGTCCCAGGCAGGTATGGCTGCCTGGTTAGTGTATCGGCCTATTTCCTGTCCAGTTGACTTTGACTAATGTGCACTTGCCTTACAAGTCACACAAACAAGGCTGAAGTATGGCATGTTGTGTGATTTCAGTATTTCCATTGTGGGAAGGTGATTGTAGGAACTCCCCAGAGTCTCCTCCTGAGACCACCTCAGCTTCTGGACCTTGGTACAGGCCCCTCCTCACCTGCCTTTTCCTCAAATCTCTGCTGCGGCGACTTGAGGGGGAAGATGCTTTCCATGTGTTTAAACCTCAATACATTTCTGTGTAATTGCTCTTTTGAATGGAGCATCTGACGATTTAAAGAAATTAGCTTTCTCCCGAAGCAAAATGAATTTAATTCGTGGTTAAAACCTCTGTTCAGGTATTGTCTACCACCTGTGGTATTGGACCACCATTTTCCATGGAGAGGTTTTATTTTCCTGTGAGAGAGTCAGGAGCTGGTTCATATCCATTAGAAAGGTGGCAATCTTGTGAAAGCCAGTGTGCATGGATGTGTTTGTATGAATGAGATGCCTTCTCCCCCTGCTTCTGCTGGAAATAAATAGATGGAACAGTATTAGGGACATAGACAGGGAGAGGCGAAGAGACCCGTCAGAGTGGATGCTGAGACAAGATACTACCAGAGTTCAATCCCTAGAACCCACATTTTAAAACTCCAGGTTGTGGGGTAGAGCAGTGCAGGGACATAGCTCAGAGGCCATCTGCTGTCCAGCTTGATGACCTGAGCTTGATCCCAGGGACTAACATGGTAGGAGAAGAAATCCAACTCCCACAGGTTGTCTGCTGATCTGTGTGTGTGTGTGTGTGTGTGTGTGTGTGTGTGTGTGTGCCCCACCCCCTCCAGGTGCACAGAATCCATTGTATGATTAGTAATAACAAAACCAGCTGAGATGATGCAAACTCGTGATCCTAACCCTGGGGAGGTGGACAGGAAAGTGCCCGGTGATCCCTCACCAGTCTGTCAAATTCCAGGCTAGGGAGAGACCCCGTAGTCAAAGAAGGAAGAGATCCCTGAGGAACCAAGGCTGTCCTCTGCCCTACACACGCACAGGCACACATGCACAGGCACACACAAACCCACTTGCGTGCTCTCGCACCCATGCACACCTGCTTTGCATTGGTCTTTACATTTTTAAACTTTACTACTCCCACTGCTACAAACTGTTTGGTTTTGTTTGGTTTTTTAACACTGAACATTTGAGATCACCTCTGTCTGGTTGAAGCCTGCCTCAGCTGAATGCTGACATTGCAGGTCATGCAGCAATGTCTGTGACGTTGATGACTCCCTAGATAAGATGCCCTCGGAGGAGTAAGCAACATTCCAGTCTTTGACGTGTGTGAACCCAGACCGAGGAAGTGTAGCAGGTGTCATAGCCTCCTAAGCAGAGCCTGTCTTCCTGCTGCTTCCTCAGGGGTGAGATGCATGGGAAGATAGGGAGGCTGGGGGACGCAGCGTCTGTATCGAGATCTGGAAGGAGATCGACAGCACCCCAGACATGTTCCTGTGGTAGTGTAGACACACCTTTGCTCTTTCTTAAACGCTCCTCTGCCGTTCACTGTGAGCCGCTAGATACCACCCTTCCACTGTGTCCACTCCATGTCTGTTTTCACCCATGCTTGGGTTTACAGTCATTGGCACATTTTGTCTGTTGAAATATTTGAATTTAGAAAACCTCATGCCCTAGATTCATAAAGGAGGTGGTTTTATTTTGCTTTTGGATTTAGAACCCATACCCGATGAGAGCTCACAATAATACGTGTATTAACGATCCACAGAATCAAAAAGAGCCCCTCAGCCCATCTTTGTCACAACCCAAAAGAAAGCTTCTCTTTCCATATTGGACCACATGTTAGCATCACGTCAGGCAAAGCTCGTGGGAGGACGAAGTGTCACTGCCCTGCTCTTGGGTGGCTGAGACTCTGAGGTTTTCTTAGGAACAGACCGTCCTGTCACGGGCTCCACTGCGGGGACAGCCAGGTGGACTTGAAGGGAGCATTCAGAAAGAGTGGGGCCTCCGAAAATAACAAAGCTTTGATAAAAGGTGTTTGTGAGGGCTGCAGCTTTCTTCCCGTTTCCATGGCGTTCTGCCTTCTCACCTGAGTTAGTGTCTAGCCCCGTCACCTGGTGGGGAGCCAGAGCTAGAGGGAAAACTTCCGTGGGGTTTGGTAACCTAGGGATCCTGCAAATGATCCAAGGGATAACTGTCTGAGGTCAGCTAGTATGCTGCCTGACTGTAGCTCCTATCACTGGCATTTCTCTTCTGATTTGTTTTTAATTATATATATAGGGGCGTGGGGTTGGTATGAGCATATGACAGAAGGTATCTGTGAAGGAGGCCAGAAGCATGGGAGCTCCCTGGAGCTGGAGTTACAGGTATTTATGAGATGCCCACCCACTGTGGGTGCTGGAGACTGTAAAAACAGAAGTCGTTCATTCTTAACCACTGAGCCATCTCTCCGGCCCCTGGAATCTGCCTTCTGTTCACATAGGGAAGCTCTGGCCATACGTGTTACCTCTGTGACTCCTCTGAATGTGCATTTGGGCCCAGAATGACTGTTTAGTAGTCAACTGAACTCAGTATCCCCCCCCCCCCCCCCCCCCAGGAAACTCGGGTGACATTTTATATGAGAAATCTGCACACTGTTTCTGCTTGAATTCTCTATGCACATATATGTCTGAGGGCCTGTTTCTAATAACCTTTGTATCATCTGAAATTATACCTATGCACTGAAAAATGGCCTGCGCTAATAAGGACCTATGTAATCCCATACAGATAGGACCAGGATGATTATGTGGAATAAAAACCAGATCAGTACTAAGCTGATACCGTTCCTGTAGGCAGCACTTGGTTCTGTAGTTAAGTGAGTTTGTTGTAGCAAGTCTCTTTCTTGGTACACTGCCAGTTACTTGAGAATAGAATTGTACTAAAGAAGAGTTCAGGGGAAAAATGACTAGTATTTAAGGATGACCTCATTCAGGACTATTGTGGAGTTGCCCAGGTAATTCCAGTGGGATATTTAACTCCAAAGGCAAAGAGGAGGAAGGATTCATAGTCAAGGAGCAGAGTGATGAGTAGGTAGGTGGCCTGGACTTGCTGGGAGATACTCCCTGAGCAGGAGCTGCTTGCTAAGCCAACATGGATGGTCTGAAGGTGGCCATTGGCAGAACGGTAAAGGGTGAGGAACTTGGCCAGATGTCACGGGTCAATGGCTCTAGGGTTCCATCAGGATTTTTGTTATAATTAGGGTAGCCGGGCTGAAGGTGGCATCCTGGAGTATGTAGGCAAGAGGGTCTCAAGTTTGGTCAGTGAGGTCTTTGTCCCCTAAAAGCTTGAAGACCACAATGTGGTCAGCATTTAAAATACCATTTGGGCAGGTCCTGCAAACGTCTGTGTGTGGCATTCCGGATCAAGAGGCACTGCTGGACTCTATGGTCTTGGGCAAGGAACCCAGGGGCCGTGAGAGATACAACACAGGCAGTGGGTGAGGCTGGAGAACACAGTCCATCGATGGGCTTCGGAGTGACAAGAGCATACAGTGGCGGAGACAAACAGTTCATTAACCTGAGCAAAGAATGGGGCGCTGCAGAAGATGGCCCCTTAGGAAAGATTCGCCTCAACTTTGACACTCGAGTTGCTTTTATCTAGGGGAAGAAAACCAAGTAAGTTTGCATTCTCGTTTTACTTTAAGGAAACATTAAACAAAAACCTGTTTTCCCTTATTAATATTCAAGCTTTGTGAGGCCCTTTGTATATATTTTACAGGCAAATATTCTCAACCAAACAATATTTTCACGATCACATCCCTAAAACTACCTGTAAGAATAAACAAGGGAAGAAGGAACTTTCAGGGAGTATTCGACCTTGACTCCGGTACCTCTAGTGGGCCACAATGCTGTCATTCTTTTCCTTGTTGTCTTTAGGCCTGGAAGGACTATGAACACAGGAAGAAACTGAGTTAGGATGGATCATATTTAATTAACATAGCTCTAATGAAAGTGAAGGTCTGTTCTAAGCCGGGGGCCTGGTTGCACCAGTAGCTGCCTTGGTGTTTAGGTTGGGAAAGGATTTAAACTGCCCAGGCATTTGTTTTTTCAGTAAACAGGAACTTAAGAGAAAACAGCCTAGGTCCTCCTTGACCAGACCCTGGGAATGTGAAAAAGAGGTTTACCGTTGGTTCCTTTTGAAATTAAAAAAAAAAAAAATGTATCAGAATGCTAGAGAGATGGCAGTGTACTGGGTTGGAAGTCAAACTTCTCTTTGTTACTCTATCACTCAAGGTTAATTGTTCCCTTGTCTTTGGGGACTGTGCATAACACAATTAGAACATTGTTAAGCTGTTGTTCCAATGGTACACACCCACAAGGCAATTCAAAAGGGCCTACAATGTACTGAGATTTCTGTGAGCTGAAGCCAGCAATCCTGCCTCCCACAGCAATTGCACGAAGAGCCTTCCTTCAGAGTGTGCGATGTGTCTGAGAGGCCAGCGGAGTTGTCAGAGGGGAACCCTAGGCCTAGCCTCAGACCGTGGGGCTTCCTTCACCTTCCTTTGTCTTGTGTGTGCACATGTGCACCAAGTGCCTGAGTCACACTGGTAGGGTTGTAACTCTTTAAAGCCAGGTGTCTATTCTGTTACCAGCCATAGTAAAGTGTTCAGAATGTAATTCTGGAAGCTTGGGGCATGGGAGTTAGCTCATCTGGAAGGCTGCGTAGGCTCCACAGGAGAGGTCATGGCCTGTCCTTACACAAACATGATTTATCACTCGCTCTTTATAATCCATTTGTTTCCCGCCTACTTTCTTCACCTCGGGGTGCCCTGATGAAATCATAATTCTCTGTGAAGTGGCCTTCTGTCGCCATGGAAATGAGAGTATCGAATCTACAGTGTTACGAATGCAGCGTCCTTCCCAGTAGGGGCAGGTGAAGAAGAGGCCAACACGGCATGAGGACAATCTGAAAGGTTTTAGTTCATCCTGGGTTTTTTATTTTTCTCTCATTGCAGAAAATTAAATTTAAATGTTCATCCTGAAGTAATTCCTTAGAAGATTCAGAGAGGAAAGTAAAGATTAAGCATGAAGGGCTTTTTGTCTGTTTTCATTTTTAGAGTCAGAGGGGGGGAATCCTGAATTCCAGAAATAATGTGCTAAGTGGCCGAGTACGGTACTCGGTTGATGCCGTGAGCCCTGTCACTGGGGGCTCTGCCCTTGACTCCACACAAGTTAGTTCTGAACTTAGTGCCTTTGTGTTTGTCTGTGCTCATCGAGGCTGCGTTTCATGCTTGGCCTTTAATGAGTTAATGATGTTATGCTTTCATAACAGAACCCCTTCCCCGTGAAATTCACAATCAGCTGTTCTTTCCTTTAGAGATTTAGAAGCTGTTGTGGTGCAGGAAATCGGAGTAGCGGGCTCTGCGTTAGAGGGTGAACTGATCCACGCCCTCGGCTCGACTTGGGCTGGCATCCCAAACCCACTTCCTGTGAGGGCTCCTTTGCCAGCTAAAATCTTGGTTTCAGATCTTAATTCTGTTTTGGCGTTGGGAGTCCAGTGCCCACTCTAGAGTCACACTGAGCCTCGACTGAGTCAGAGGAAGGACCCCTCCTGTTGACTCATCTCCCCACTTCCAGTGGGTCTGCTTCCTTTGGAGGCCTCTTCGGCAAGCCATGAGTGGTATGGCATCAAACGCCCCATGGAAGAATGGGAATGGGATGAAGGTACCCGGTCTAGCCTGGGGACCAGGGCAGGTGAGACAAAGGCATGCCGTAGCTAGGAGAAAATAGCAGGAGGGAGAGTGGGAAGGACAAGTCTACAGTCTGAACGGAGGTGCCACACCTGGAGTCTAGAGCTGGGGAAGGAGATGAGGGTGAGGAGAGGGGTAGAGGGCGAGACCAAGCCTGAGCTGTACTCTAGAGAAGAGGGGGAGTCGTGCTAGGAGACTCATGTGGAATACCGAAGCTTCAGAAGGCTCCTCCAAGGTGAAACGGGAGGTAGACCAGAAGGAACAGGAGGAGGCTGAGGGATGGCTTGAGAGAGCAGTGGGGCATTGGAAACCATTGTGCAGGAAGGCGTTGGGCCTGGGGCTGTAAACATGATGGGGATCTAGCATGGAGTGAGTTGGGAATGGAGGGGTGCAGGAGAGGGACATAGCCATGGTTATATCCAAGATGTGAGGAAGATGGCCACAAGGAAAAGGAGGGGAAAGCCTTGGGTGTGTCAGGGAGTATATGATGGGTCTGTTCCATACACACTGAGATGAGGACTCCGGCCAGGCCCCCTGTCTCCAGGACACCATCTATGTGGTAGACCGTGAACCTGCATGTCTGGGGTCAGAGAGAGTCGCCATGACGACTGTACCCCAGGTATGGGCTCTGTTGACATAAAGACGAGAATGGGAATGGCGGGAGTGGGTACACTCTTGAGGAAATGGCCGCCAAACTGTCCAACAGTCGTTACAGGAGGAAACGGCCCATCTGTGCCGTGGCCCAGGTCACAGTCTTCGTCGGCACATAGTTAGACACACACCCATGGCATGTGCACTCAGTGGCAGGCCCCATCCTGTTTATAAGAATAAAGTCGCTGGCTGTGGTGTCCCAGGTCACCTTCATGACAGATTCATGTCTTGGGGTGAGTGGGTGGGGGCAGGAAACAGGACAAGAAGGTGGTGGCGTTGGAAGCCAGGCTTTTGGGTGCTGGTGTGCACATCCAGTTTCCGTATTCCTCCTGTCTGATTGGCCACTGCCAGCTTTGCTTCATCAGAAGTCACTGAGAGCAGCAGAGTGTCCCAGGAATGCCAATGGGACATGAATCTCAAAAAGACAGGGTTCTACAGGCAAAGATTTGTGGGAAACGCTAATGTGTTGTTTATTTGGACATTCACAACATATGGAAGGCTCTGAGGTAGTCATTCTATAGCTCAAAACAGTTAATCTAGTGCTTATTTTGTGTGAATGGTGTACATGCATGTGTGTCTACATGTTTTTGTGTGTTGGGGGTGGGTACACTTGTGTGTATGTAGAAGAAGTTGCAGTTGGGTATCTTCCTTGGTTGCTTTCTCCCTTATCTCTTGAGGTAAGGTCTCTCACCGAAAGCCAAAGCTCTCTGATTCAGCCAGTCATTAGCCAGCTTGCTCTGAGGAACTCCCTGCCTCTTTGCAAGTTTGAGAACTATATTCAGTTTGCCTACTCAGAATTTCATAGGTGCTGAGGTGATCAAACTCTGGTCTTCCTGCGATTTACCCACTGAGCATCTGCTCAGGCCTCAGGGGCTTTCTCTACAGGGTACCAGTCCATATCTGGTGGAAGCGATGTCTCTTCAGACATAACTCTCAAAACATTAACTTGTCAATGTCCAAAACTAGGATTATTCATGCTCCTGTCAGCGTGAACTTCTTAGCATCCATAACTTGGGTTTGGTGGCTGTATGTATTCAGTTTTGTAGTCTCAGCTGAGGCAGGAGGATTGCAAGTTCAAGGCCAGTGTAGGAAACATGATGAAAGAGAGGCTATATCTAAAACAAGTTTTTATAAGAAAGCTGAAGTGTAGTACAGTGGTACAGTGTCAGCTAGTGTGGACAGGGCCCTGGGTTCACACTCCAGTAATGCATAAGTAAACAAACAAACAAGAAGTGTGAACGCTGGTAGTCACCGGGCTCTGTGTTGGCAGGGATTGCAAACACTGCTGTTTGTTTTCAGGGAGATCATAGAAATTTTCGGGTTTGATGTTTCATAGAATCTGGGGAAGTCCTACGTAAAGATAAAAGACAGATAAAGCAAACTAGAAACCCTGATTGTCCCTTGTGATTCCGATAACTCCTCTACACTGCATGTCCAGTCGCATTCCCAAAAGACACACATACAGACTTTGTTAGAAAAACAGCAGCACGTCAAAAATGTTATTTTTTCCCCATTGCTATCTCCTCTGACATGTAGAAGGAGTATGTGTCCACAGTGATGACGATTGTAAAAGGCTCCATGGAACAGGACACTAGAGAGCTGTCGGGGTGCAAAGGCAACAGCGACCCATGCCACAGGTTAGACTCCCCTCAGGACAATCGCTCCTCAGCGTTCTGTTGGCCATTACTGATACAGTTTCTTGGTTGAAGAGGTTTTGGGGTTCTGTAAAGAATTTACCATTCCTCTTTCAGGTTCTGTTTCCTGTTAATCAGTGCATATGATTTAGAGGTTATAGATAGAGTTTAATTGCCAGAGTGCTCTTATAAGGTCTCCCTGTAGAGGTTGACAAAAAAGCTGTGGGGTTTTGTTGTTTTTTTTTTTTTTTTTCTTTTTTTCTTTTTTCGAACCTTTCCTATTGAAATAGTAAGTGTATAGCATCAGGATTGGATTCTCCTGCCAGCATTGAAGGCTCGCTTCCCCCTACCCTCTTGTTGCTATGTTTTCATATTTGGTGGTAGTAACTTCAAGCCAACAACCAAGTTTCAGTAGCCAATCCCATGCCACAAGAGAAATGGAAATGTTTCCGTGAACAAATCCAAAGAATTCGAGCAGAAAAGAGCAACTGTTGGCGGTGAGGACTGGTGAGTGAGGTCAGGTTGGGTTCGGGCATTTCCGCTCTGCTCAGACAAGCAGCATGAGGCCACACTGTAGTCATAGGTACCGCGTTCTAGTCCCTGTACCTGGGGAAACAGGCCCAGCAAAAGAGGCAGAGGAGTGGGCCCTCTAGGGCCAGAAGGAAAGCCCTGTGTTGGGTTCACCATGAAGTGAATGAATGTAGTTCACATTCTTCAAAGCCCTGGGACAACATGATGCTAAATAAACCTTCTCGCAAGAATTCCAAAAAGATGAAACTTGTTCCCCCTGAGCCTCGATTTACAAACCCAAAGGCCATCTATTAAAAAATAAAAACAAGCCTACTCCATGAAGACATTGTGGCAAGCCCTTTCGCTTGCTTATCATGCCTGTCACCTAAGTGGGAAAGATAATTAACTAGTTTTATGAGAGATTGGGGGGAGGTGGATTTTAACTACAGCACATTTCCAGATGAGAGCAGTTAATAAATCTGGGGACATTTATCTTCAGGTTGTGATCTAATAGCGAGCGGAAGGAAGATGCTATGGTAGGAGAGCTCTTAAGTAATTAGGATTGGAAGAAGAGAGAGAGGGCGAGAGAAGGCATTTAACAGGTCACCCCCAGAATCTCCTTCCTGTGATGGCCTGGCTGTCACTAGCTCATCTTCATGACCAAGGCTGCCCAGTAATGCTACCTCCCTATCTGTGTGCCTCCACGGCTGCTACCCAATACATCATTGCCAGCGCTGGGTACACAGGAAACAGCAGCACACGCTTCAGGCTTGAGTAATTCAGCCTACCCTGGGTGTTCACTGTGGTGAGAATAAGTGTCCTGTGCAAACAGGCTCTGCTGCCCCAGGGTGGGCAGGTGCCTGCAGCACACTCAACTGTGCTTTCCTGACCTCTGCATCCCCCTCCCTGAGTTTGCTGTCAGTTAGCTGTTGCTTGACAGGAGCGAGCGCCGCGTGCTGCCCAGATGCATTTACTCTGTCCACGTCCTTCAGAGTGGGCTCTGGCCAGTGTAAACAGATCCCAGAGATAGTAATTCTGTTTACCCCAACGCAAGTCTGCCATCAGATAAGCGTTTGCCTAGCAAACGCGTTTGCTGTGCAAGCTGGAATGGCTCATTGGTTAGCATTGCTTCTTCCACTTAGAGGAGAACATTTTTCCCCCAGTGGGTGGCGGCTCCGTTCATTGTTCAACAGTCAGCAGCACAGAGATGCAAGGACAGCAAGTATCAGGGAGAGGACTTGGTTACACATGGGCTGGACCTCCCAGCTCCTAACTTGCAGCTGCCAAATGTCACACAGCTGGCCTGCCACTGGGCCATTCTTGCAAAGTGCTCCCATTTAGGACCAGATTTCCCTAGAGCAGAGGAGTAGAGGCAGGCAGTGATGGTGAGCACAGTGGAACTCTCATCCCGTACCCTGTACAGCTGCTGGTGCTGGCTGCCTGACCTTTGCCTGTCTCATTGCTGCCTCATCCTCTGGGTGACTCCTGGCTACTCACCCTCTCACTCCAGACCCAGCTATTCTGCAGGGAGCCATTCAGCCCAAGGTTTTGCTGGTCTCTGATCCCTATCTCACCTGGCCGCCTGCCCTGCCTGGGCCTAGCCTCTTGAGTTCTTTTGAGGTACTTGGCACAGTCACCAAGACCAGCAGGCTTCAGGGACCAAGTCATTAGTTCAGAAGAAATTGGGTCCTTGGAGCCATTACTGTATATATGTGGGATCCATGTTGGCTTGCTGAGTGACAGGGGTAGACGCCATGTCGGGTCTAAAGATTCTGACAGTATCTTCTAGGTACTTGTCTTTAGTCTGATTCCAGGGCCAAGATAAGAGTAGACATCAAGACCCAGCCAACACATCCGTCCCTCTCTAGACAGGGATAAGAAGCCCCTTTCCTTCTGGAGGCTTCCTTATAGTAAGCATCACTCTGTTTTGTCTTACATAATTTCAAGGATGGGAGGTCAACATGGGTACCACTTTTAGCCTATATTCTCTGTACCCCGTTTTTGGCTAAATACTCCCTCCTGGGCCACAGGACTGTCACCTGGACCCCAGAACTCTTTCTCCTTGTTCCCTTCCTGACCCCTCACCTCACTTGCTCTCTGACTCCTCTCTACGACCCTCTCTCTATGTTAAAGATCCTTCCCTGAGCACAGAGCATGCTCCCAACATCCCAGCGTCTTTCCTGTGTTCTATGTCAACGCTGCCTCGTAGAAGGCAGGAAGCACCGTTTAGGCAGCCTGTCCAAGCTCCACATCCCTCGCTTTGGACAGAAGCAGGTACAGGGTCTGACACGTATCTGCACGTATCTAGGTCCCTTCCTAGTGCACTTGGGTGTTGACCTCACCTGATGTGGAGGGAATCAGGCAGGAGGCCCCAGCAAAAGTTATGGAGATTTTTGGGGACCCCAGAGGAAGGAAACAGGTTTGATTTGGTTTAGTTTGGGTTTTCTTTCAGGACAGGATCTCGATCTCCAGCTCAGGCTGGTTTCTAATTCACTATATACTCCTGGCTGGCCTTGAAATTGCGATAGTCCTCTGGTCTCAACCTGCTGAATGCTAGTAGAGGTGTGAGCCACCAATGTGCCCGCAAATACTGTGTGTATTTCCTTCTCCCAGGCCTACTGAAGAGGGTTACTGTTGAGTGAGAGATGCTTCACTGCTGTTGGCTCCTAGCTGCATTGACTCAAAACCAGTTTGAATTCTTTTTTTTTCTTTTTTAAGATTTTATTTATTTTATGTATATGAGTACACTGTCACTGGCTTCAGCCACACCAGAAGAGAGCATCGGATCCCATTACAGATTGTGTGAGCCACAAGGGAATTGAACTGGGGACCTTTGGAAGAGCAGTCAGTGCTTTTTAACTGCTGAATATCTCTCTGTCCCCAGTTTTTACTGTTACTGAGCAAGGAAACGATGTTTAAAGAAGAACATCAAATAAGGATATGTTTACTACCTCTGGGGCCCCAGCGAAGTGGCAGGATCGAGGTCTCTGTCTCTCAAGTTTAGTCTTTTTCATGGAAATTACAGAGCAGCTAGTTAGTTCTTCTGTTCTTGTCTCCTTTCTTGGACTAGAATCACTAACGTCTCAGGCAGTTTAGAGCAGAATGGTACCTTCTAGAAGACCCAGCTTGTCTGGTTTACCCCATCCTCAAACCCTACCCACCCACCCAGGATTTCACTAAGAGTTAGACAATGTGACCCATATGGCCTGTGGTCTGACTTTGGCTATCACCTATAGCTAGTCTAAAAAGGAAGTTAATTCCAGCAGATGTGTGCTGTGGTTTTATGCCACAGGTCTTCGTGACTAGTATTTAGTCAGCCCTGAGGCATAGTTACACACTGAATTCTGCTCAGGGCCTTGAGATTCCCATGTGCCAGGGTTTAGACTCTGAAGTCTTGCCTCAAACCCTCGCTTGTCTACTGTTCTTGTTCGGGAAGAACAAGAAGGTGAAAGGCATGTGTCTTGGTTGTTTGTCCATTTCTGGGACAAAGTACCTTGGCCAAGGTGGCTTACAAAAGAGAGCAGTTTTAGTTTGAGGGTTCACATTTCCAGAGAGTTGGGTGGAGTCTATGACCATCCTGGTGGGGAACATGGCAGCTGGCAGGCAAGCATGGTGCTGGAGCAGTAGCTGAGAGCTTACATCTGATCCACAACCGTGAGGCAGAAAGAGAGCAAATGGGAATGACATGAGCTCTAGAAGCTTCCAAACCCAGTGACATACCTCCTCCCAGAAGGCCACACCTCCTAATCCTTCCCAACTGGGAACCATCAACTGGGAACCAAGCATTTAAACACATGAGCCTATGGGGGTCATTCTCATTCAAACCGTCACTGAATGGGTTAGCCCCAAATCCGTTGTATATGAGGCTAAGGATGCTTACTCTCAAAAAGGTCACACACTTACAGTACCCAGCTTGTGACTGTAAATGAAGCATATGGCTGAAATTCTAATCCTGCCTCTTAGACGCTTTGCAGCCTTGAGAGATTATTCTCCTCACTAAGACTCCCTTTCCCACCTTTCACAGGGGCCAAGTCTGACTACCTTGCTAGCATCTCAGAAGGATCTAATTAAATGCGGTAACTCATGAGAAATGCCCAGCTAGACCCCTGAGCACGCATAGGAAGGTACCTGACATCAGTGGCATCTTCCTACAGTTTGTTTAAGGGCTGTTTTTAGATTCCTGCATAGCAGTTCCTTTAAAATACAATTTACAAAGGGATAGAAAAGGCCAGTGAGGAGGTGACTTGGTCTTGTTCCAGGTGTATTTTAAGGCTGTATCCTTTTTGCAGAGTTTACAGCCAATGTCAACAAGTACTTGGTTTGTCTAATCTTTCTGTGGTTTGCATAGAAGGTAGATTGGATGTTTTTCAAAGTTGGGACTTCCTGTTTTTCCTGATCCATGTTTTTCTCTGCGAATTCTTCAGTTTTTGCACCACCCAAGAAAACACTCAATGCAGGGCATATGAGACAAGACTCAGGTTTTATTCATTTTCGTGGGGATTAAAACTAGATGATAAGAGAGCTTGTCGCTTGTATTCTGTGTACTGTGTTTCCATCTTGAAATGGGAGCAAATGTCTAGGGGGAGACAGTTTAGTTCTGTATATTTAGAACCATAGGAGGATCTGGGTGCATTTGAGCTTGCGACAGTCTGCTGGGTCCTATACTATTGAACTGAAAGTTCCTCTTGGTGGTGCCTACTAGCTGTCCTGGGGCTAGGGAGGCAGATGTCCCTAGGGTCCACTGGCCAGCCACTCTAGTTGAAATGGTGAGATCCAGTGTAGTAAGAGACTCTGTTCCCCAAAACAGAGTGGAGACTGATAGAGGAAGACACCTGAAGCCAACCTCTGGCCTCCACATGCACATGTACAAGCAAAGTCCCTCCCCCTCAGCACATATCCATCCCCTACGCACAAACCTTCTTATAATGTGGCCTGTGCTTAAGGAATGATGCATACAAGTTGACCACCAGCTTTCACACACATGTGCACACATATTCACAGACATACACACATACATGTACCTGCACATATAGGACGTATACATACAAAAGAAGCTTTGAAGGCCAAATAGGGTGTAGATAGCTTAGAAAGGAGGTTCTTTCGGCCGTCCAGTCCCAGGACTGTGGAAATACAACAGGAGTCTGACTAATTGCCCCAAACATGAATGTCATCAGAGGCTGTTAAGTTTCCTTTAAAGACTACAATTAAGCCATAGAAGACTCTAGAGTGATGCTAGTTAAACCATGTCAACGCTGAGTTGGAATACTCCTTGCATTTAGAATAAATACTGTTTTATGTATATAATACCAGATGGATTGAGATGTGGTCACACCCACACAGCCCCAGTGACCTCTTAAAGCATGACACACTCTTTTTTTTCTGCACAGCTGCTCTGGGCACATTCCATAGACCTTTGTTCTAAAGGCTTATCCTGCCCATTCCAGTCATCGAGAGCTGCAATCCTGACTGTGGGTCTCCACTAGCTATCATGTCCACATCTGTCTCTTTGATCAATGCTTGTGCCTCTTGTATATTTCCCTCTGCCCTTCCCCTGGCTTCTCATCACTCACTGAGTCTGTCCTCCTTAGTGTCTTACAGATATGCTGTAATCCTCAGTAAATGTGCTCCTGGCTCTCAAGTTTGCTAGATCTATAAAGAAATGTACAGAATGGGCTGAGTTGTGATTCGTGTCTGCAATCCCAGCATTCCTGAAGTAGCAGCAGACAGATGGGGATTCAAGGTCATCTTTGGCTACAGAGGGAGTTCAGGGCCAGCCTGGAATACATATCTCAAGACACCAACCAGCCAGCGAACCAACCAACCAAGCAACCAAAGAAAGATGCATATACATTTAGTGTACACAGTATGCCTTCCTGACTCCCAGCTTATTTATGGTCCGTTGGCCATAAAAAGATAAGATGTTCTCTGTCTGTGGCAAACATGATTTTGATGCTAGACACATAGGCCTAGTCATTAAGTATAGCTTAATGAATGAAATACTTATATGAGTGAATCAAATTTGCCAACCATCACTGTGGCAGAAGTAGTCATTGGGCACCAAATGGTTAGAGGGGTTGCAGGGAGAACAACTTGACTGTGTTCCCAGAAGATAAGAGGAAGCCATCATTGTTCCTCAGATGAGCTGGGAGACAGCTAAGGATCTTCAAAGAGTGGGGTTCACAGATCGATTATGTTTGTTTGGTGGTAGTGTTTTTTATTGGTTTGTGTACGTTTATGTGTTCATTTGAGGGAGCATCTTATTCTATAGACCAGGCTGGCCCTGAGCTTGCAGTAATCCCTCTGCCTCTCGAATGCTGCTATTGCAGGTGCAGGCCACCATACCTTGCTTTTGTAGACAGTTTCACTGTAGCCCAGGCTAGTTTGCAAAACTCACTAAGTAGTACAGCTGTCCTCAAACTCATGGCAGTCCTCCTGCCTCTCAAGTGCTGGAATGACACACATGAGCCATCATACCTGGTTTCTCATAGTTTCCATGTAGGCAACACTGATAGCTCTGTAAAATTTGTAGGACTCTGGGAAGCCTTTGTTGACCTGCAGGCTGGCTTTGCCAGATACCTTTGTGCTCTCGAGACTTGTTTTACACTTGTGTACACTTGTTTTACCTGACTTAGACAAATCACAGTTTAGGCCCTAAAGCCAGAAAGAGAAGGAACAGGGTCCGAGGAGCTGCAGGCTTTGCAATAGCACACAGTTCCTAGGTTTAGCCTCAGATGTCAGAAATCATGGTGCTTTCTGAGCAAGCTGAACAGGGAGGACTTCACTTAGACACAGCATCCAGGTGAGCATTGAGAGTGTGTCAACAGTGCATCAACATTTGCTTGATGGAGGGTAGTGTTTACATTTGCACGCCAGGAAATAAAGCACCTCACTGATTTTGTGTGCCTTGATAAAGCGCTGTATTTTCCCCCGGGGTTAAGCCAGTGGAAGCACCCTCTGGTCTTTTAATACGTGTCTTAGTTAGGGGTTTACTGTTAAACAAATGCCATGACCAAGGCAAATCTTATAAGGACAGCATTTAGTTGGGGCTGGCTTATAGGTTCAGGGGGGTCAGTTCATTATCATTAAGGTGGGAGCATGGCAGTATCCAGGCAGGCATGGTGTAGGAGGACCTGAGAGTTCTACATCTTCATCTGAAGGCTGCTAGCAGAAGACTGGCTTCCAGGCAGCTAGGATGAGGGTCTCAAAGCCCACACTACAGTGACACACCTACACCAACAAGGCCTCGCTTCCTAATGGTGCCACTCGCTGGGCCAGGCATATGCAAACCATCATGAGTAAAGTTAAAATAACTTGGCCCTTCTCCTAAATCAGCCAGTATTCACAGCTAGTCCTATGTCGCTCTCTAACCCTCCCTGCTCATACACGGAGTTTTGCTTACTTCTGCTCACACTCGCTACTGGCGCAAGATGTTGAGCTTTTCCCCCATCCTACTTTGTGTCTTGTGCTCGCTAAGGTGGAGCCACCATACCCTTTAGTGTTTCCCTCCCAGTGGCTGGTCATATTGTTGTCGGCTGTCTGCAGTTCCACACTTGTGACAGACAGGCCTATGAGATGCTGTTCTGCCACAGGGCTTTGGTTTGCATCCATTTCTGGATCGATCGGTAAGTAACATTTTTAAGTTTATTCCTCTTTTCTGTGTTTGCTCTGTTTTCATTTTTTGAGACTGTGTCTCACTCTGTAGACCAAGCTAATTCCAAATCCCAATCCTCCTGCCTCAGGCTCCATGTGCCTGAGTTGCAGGCCTGTGCTACCTCGCCAAGCTCGATTTTAATACTTCTTGCACATTCCTTTTTCCTTATAGGTACGGCAGTTCAGACGCCTGCCAACACTGTGTAAAATTTCCTCTTATGCCTTATCTCGGTAGGGCTAGATGTCATCAGTCGTTTTCAGTTTTTAATCTGATATCAATGGCTCTTTCATTTCCCCAACTCCCATTGAGTGTGGCATAATTTTCCTGGTCAGGCCCCAGTGATATCTGTTCTGGAGTTTTCTTCTCTGCAGTTGGCTGTCCATGGTATCAGGCTCCTTCCTGGACTGCACTGTGTGTTTCTAGTCTTTTCTCCTGTGTGAAGTAAAAAAAAAAAAAAGCATCTGGCTTAGGTCCAAATAAAAACCCAAATTGTTAGATTCTAACTCTGACTCCATGAACTGAGAGATAAATCCTGCGAGATCTTGCATGGGTTTCTGTTGCTGTCCTTTGCTGCTCTCCGTTTGCTTGGATCTTACTGTTTGTCCTTGAAGAGCCAAATACCGTGGTTTGCTTTCTCATTGAGGAATTCTTGCTTTAGGGGCTGGAAAGATGGCTCAGGAGGTAATGGCGCCTGCCTCCCAGCCTGACAACCCAACTTTGGTACTGGTCCCCGTATAAAGGAGAGAGCCAGATTCCTCGTTTATCTTCTGAGCGGCACAGGCATACGTGCTCACACACAGTCCATAAATCGATCAACGGGGAAAAAAATTAAAGAGTACTTGTTTGAAGTATTCCCAAGAATTTTCTGGGAGTTTTTACAAGAATTTTTGCAAGAATTTCACAGGAATTTTTTTTTAAGAATTGAAGTATTCTCAAGAACCATCTCCTGAGAGATATTTTATGAGTCTGATATAGCTTTAATGAGCTCGTTAGTCTAATAGGACAGGAGCATGTGTCCATGAGACGCAGAGAAAGAATATGCACTTTTCAGCTTTCTTTCTTTTTTCTTGACAGATCCGTTTTAAATAATACATGATACAGACAGACGTTTTACTAAGGAAGATTGAGAGCCTTGTTCTCTAGTATACAGTTGTATCACTGTTGTCCTAAGTGGTTCTCTAGAGGAATCTCCATTTTTCCCTGGGGAGGTTTAACACTTCTGCATGTAAGCTCTTTTTCCTTTGGGGTCCAATCTGAGCATCAATGTCACAGGACCCGTAAAGACAGAAATAGTCTTGTTTGGGCAGAGGGCAGCCTTGAGCGGAACTTTACTGTTCTTTGCTTCAAGCTGCCAGAAAGATGGGCTGAAAGTAAGGAAACCCCAAGCCCACCGACTGGAAGGCTTAGCAGGGTATGAACTTCTGCAAGGGCACAGGCCATAACCCACAGACCACCCTGTAGCCAGGTGATGCCAAGCCACCATCCTCCTATCCCTGGGGACATCACAGTCTCCCTCTGTTTGGAGTCAGTGAGGCCTTGACTGGGGTTGTGCTAACCTCTGTGGGTGCCTTTTCCAGGGACCAATGGCCCGTGCTGTTTAAAAGAGTGTCAACCTGGGAGAGTCACCGAGCCCAGTCTTCAGAACAGTGACCAGATCTGGGCTTTGTCACTAGCTACTGTGGCTCCGTTCCTTCCTGACTCGAAAAATAAAATAAATAAAGAGATTGAAAAGTTTACCTGATACTGACCTGAGTCTTCCATATACGTGAACACACATGCAAAGAACACTTCCCCCTTCCCCCAACACATAGGCAGAATAGAAAACAATAACAACTCCATAAACAGTCTTCTGAAGTAGATGTTAACCTTGGGTTCTGAGTCATAGAATTATCAGAAAAAACAAAAGACCTTAGAACAGGGTCCCCCACGGGGGCTCTCCCACAGCAGGGAGTGGAGACTCTGAGTAGCTATCTACTCAGTGGATAAAGTGGATAAAGTAAAGTGGCAGAGTAATCAGGAAAAATCTGGCCAGCAGGGACAGAGCAAGTGTGGAGAGCTCATAGAGACCCACAATTAGCTTTCTGCTTATTTGACGGACTTCCTCCCCCACCCCCACGTGTGTGTGTGTGTGTGTGTGTGTGTGTGTGTGTGTGTGTGTGTGTGTCAATCTCTGTCCACCTTATTTTTAACAGAATATCTTTTACCTATTCTTCAACAATATCTTACATATGAACACTGTGTCTTTGCAAAACCTGATCTCTCCCCTCATACTCTTCTGGGTCACCACCTCCAAGAAAGACATCCCTTTCTCCCTTGGTCATGTCCTCTTCTTTCCTTTTCTTTTAGTTTTGTATATGAGTGAGTGTCTTGGCTATTTGCATGTTTCTGCAGCCCATAAAGATCAGAAGATCTTCTGTGCCCTTGCAGAAGTTCATACCCTGCTAAACCTTCCACAGTGGCTTGGGGGCTCGGGGTTTCCTTACTGACAATCCATCTTTCGGCTAGCTGAAGGCAGTGGTCCTCTGGAAGAGCCAACGGTGCTCTTAACCACTGAGCCTTCTACACACCCGTATCCCCTCCCTCCCTAGGTTTCTTTGCTGTTGCTGTTTGCTTGTTCTTTGTTTTGCTTGGGGGTGGGGTGGGGTAGTACTGCCTGCTAGAATGCTCGGCTTGGGCTCATAGAATCCTGTGCAGCAAAGCACAGCTCCTGGGAGCTCTGAGCACAGTGGCCATGAATCAGAGGACAACATTTCACAGCTTTCCTCACCATCCTCTGCCCTTACATTCTGTCTGTCCCCTCTTCCATGATGAGCCTTGGGGTGGGGTAATATAGATGCTCCATTCAGGGTTGAATATTTAATCCTCGCTTATTCTCAACCCTTTGAGACCAGTTAAGAATCTCTGCGTCAGTTGCTCTCAGAGGCTTCCCTGACGACGGCTGCAGGCAGCACTGATGTGTACAGATACTTAGACAGCACCTTGACGACATAGCAGCAATACGTTCTCCCTAGGACAACCTCTGACCTCCCATGCCTTACGACCTTTGGGCAAGGTGTCAATACCACGCAGGCCTCCAGTTCTGTCTACACTCTTTGCTTCTCCCTGTAACTTTTAGGATACTAGAGCGCCGTGGGCTCCACACAAGAGCTTTCTTTCAAGGAACCCAAGCTCGACAATAGGCTATATCCTGGCTGATGGGCGATCCCCAAGGACCCTCCTTGGTCTTCCTCCCTAGCCTGGAATTAAAGGTGCACGCCCAACCAGCAGGTTTTGCTCAGATGTTAGGGCTATGTAGGCCCTCATGGTGCTTTACCAACCGAACAGTGACCCCGCCCTCCTACTGTTTAGATCTGGCATGAATGAGTATCTTGTTGACATATTAACCAGGAATGTGTCTGAATAATGTAAAAAGCTGCAGGGATATAAGAATGTTTCAATAAACATGTGACACCATGGTGAAAAAAAAATAAGATTTGTTTTTTAAGAGCACAAGAAACCTTTGGTGTTTTATAAAAGGACCCTAGAATTTTCCATTTTTTTCTTTTCTGATTTTTTTTCTTTTTTCTTCTTTTTTTTAGATAAACGTGTAGCTGGAGGATAGCCTTGGGCTCCTCTTGATCATCTGTCTCCCACCTGCCAGGGGCCGGGACTGTAGGCATGCAAACAGCTAGCACTAGAACTGTCTTAGTAATACTCCATTGTCAAAACTTCCCTGTTAAATACGGCTGAGCGGATGATCTTCTTATCTAAATAAAGGATCGGGAGAGCTGGAAAGAGTTCTGAGACCCTAAAATATGTCCCATCGTGTTTTCATATTAACAGGGTCATTTTTAAAAGTGCTTTTTATTACCCCAGACCTATGGGAACATAGACAGGAGCACACTGAGTTAGATCACACTTCACTGTACCTCGTCTGTGGTTAGCATCTGTCTGTCTATCTATCTACCCATCTATTCACTCATTAATTTATATTTTTGAAGCAGGCTCTCGCTGTATAGCTATAACTAGCCTGGAACTTGCTGTATAGACCAGGGACTTAGAGGCATCTGCCGGCTTTTGCCTCTCAAATTGGACTCTGTTTTTTGTAAGCTCTTCTCTATGGGTCACAAAGGGCAGTGACATCAGTGTCGCCTTTTGTCTGGACCATGTCATCTCAGGGTTCTCAGCAAGTACTAAGTATGGCCATACAGAGCACAGCCCTCTTGGCTGCTGAAGAGACTAGGCTCATTTGCCCACTGTCCCCTTCAAACCACAGCCTCATGTGTGGGTGTCAAGCTCTTGGCTGGAACTCCAGCTAGACAGAGCTGTATAGATCCTTGAGAAAATAAAATGAATCTGGAAAACTACTGGGGAGACAAATGATCCAATTTAACCCAAACCACTTTTTAAAATACAGACAAACAGAACAATAACAGTGGAAAATTACAGGATACAGGAACCCAGGCTCCTGGGGAAGACTTACCATCCCAAATGGCTGGCCATCCCAGTAATTAGAAGAAGCTGACCCCACAGGTGGCTGTGCCTAGCCATGCTGTGCCCTATGCAAATATCACCTTCCTGAAGATGTTGAATTCAGGAAAGATTCTTAAACTACGCTTAAACAGTTTCATGATGTCACGGAGGTGGGGGTGGGGAGACAGACCACCCTGCAGCTTTAGAGAGAGGAACCATCTTTTATCAAAGGGCTTAGAAAACAGGCTGGGCTATCTCCACCCAAAACAGATGACTGTCTAGCCTGTAAGCCCCACTACTTGCTCTAATCCAAGGCGAGACAAATGGAGGCGCATCGTACTGAAAAAAAAATACATAAAAAAAAAATAAATGAAGCTTTTAGCATTGAATATCAAACCTCAACTGGAAGCCTTGTAGAAGAATTTTAAAAGCCATTTCTGAATGAACAGTAAGCTGATTTTTCCAATAAGACCCTGGACTTCAGGGCAGTCTGAGCCCCGAGCTCTAGGTACTCGCAGCCATCCCTCTCGAGTACCCTGTCCCCTCCCCCATCCCATCGTCAGAACTTGGAGATCCACAATGGCACACTCGCCTTCTATTTTTGTTGGTCTGTCTGCTGTTCTAGGGGTTGAACCAAGGTCTCCTGTGTACTGGGTGAACCTTGTACCTCCACCCCAGACTACCAGCCCAGCAATCCAGCTGTCAGCCAGCTCTCCCGTTTGCTCTAGGTCTTATCCTCCAAGCTTGGTTTTCTTAAATAACTAAATTCCTCAGCCTGATTTGACTCTGTCAGGGAATACTTTGCCCTGTTTTCCAGAGCCTTCCAAAGCAAATGAAAGGGGGGGAGGGGAGTTGGAGAAAACTGGCTTCTGAGCTTTACACTTAGGAGGCTGATCATGTGGCCCAGTGCTGCATTCTATTTGTGTCCCTGTGACTGCAGTTGAGAGCCAGCTAGTCTGTGGAGCAAGAGTGTGATGGGGCAGAACTATCGGGGGACACCCTGTCTGTCTACTCAGAGAATATCAGAACCACAAGGACATGGCCATCTACCTGCCATCACATTGCATATTTTAAGCCCATATAAATCTACCAAGAATTGTTATTGGTTTTTTCCTTTGTAACCTATAAAAACATGCCCAAAGCTAGGATTTTACCCATTAATGGTCATGTATGAGATCATATATAGAGCTTTAATCTTTGTTCCTGTTTTATATTCAGACATTCAGGGTATTAAGAATGTGCAAGAAAACCGATAGCAAATAAGCCCAGTCAGACTGTGCTTCAAGGTGAGCACAGCGCACATTGTCTGTGCAGCTGTGGGACCCGGGCTGTGTATAGAGCGTGGCAGAGCAGGAAGGAGAGGAGTGGAGAAACGAGGGTATCTAATACAGAGTCAAGAGGTCTCTTTTTCAGATGTTTACATATAAACTTTGATAGGGAGAAGCCAGGTCAAACAGGAGAGGAAAGCTGTGGGTATGAACAAGGCTGCACAGAAGTTTAGAGGATATCCAAGCCAGGCCCTGGGTAGATATCCCCTGACCTACCTGATGAGGCTGGCCTTTATATTGTAACAGCAGTGGGATGGTGAGGAAAGGCCAGTGACACGAGTGTTTTGTTCAGTTCTCTTGTGTCAGGGAACAAGCAGTCAGAAGTTTAGTCTCACCTGATGACCTTATTACAGAAGAACTGGAGGTTGGGTCCTTCTAAAGTGAGTGGGGACTCCCATAGGTGGGATTGAAAATGGCCAAGCTGCTCAGCCCCACGGAGGCTGAGGCTGTCAAAGCAGCACGTTGTGTTCTGTAGTAGGTTCCAGAAGTTCTCCAGGTTGAGGTTTGCAGGCGCCCGATTAAGAGTAGACTGGATGGCCAAGCATTAAGTCCCAGAGGTATTTGCAGACGACTTCTCGGGGTTAAGAACTGCCTGAGCTGTTGTGGGTGTGGAAGGACAGCAGGCTTGAGAGAGTGGGTGACTTGTCCTGAAGGATTGCTGTCTGCAGCTTAGCAGACATGTCTGATCTCCAGATCCCAAGTTAACAATGTTGGGACTTTAGGATTTCCTGTCCTAGACAGTTCATCCTCGAGAGGTCTGCTCAGACCTGTGAGATTTTATAGGCATTTCCCCAGGGGTGTGATGGGGAGGTAGGAGTTTTTACTTTTTAATAAATGTCCCATGGTTTGGCATACTTGGTGTATCAAAGCAAAACAGCACATAGGCAGCCATGAGTCTGGACGATGGTAGGAGACACGAAAGTGCCTGTAGCCCACCAGTGTTTCTGAGAAGCTGCTAAGCCTGTAGGTCATGCTCCACTCTGTTGCTGGGGCCTGAAGTATGAGGGAAGACCAGGGCTGCTCCGAGTGGGGCGAGGGCTGAACTGTGAACAAAGAGCAGTGTCACCTTTACATGTATCAGGGAACCGTTAGGTCTGGCTGCAGTCTAAGCTGAAGTGCCTTTGCTTTGGGAAACTGGGAAGGTTTAGGAACCAGCAGGTGAACCTTAATTCTGTCTTCATGAACGCCTCGTCCATCCCGATGACTCCTAGGTACTTTTTGAGCTGGATTTCAAGGCCGCAGCAGCCTTTTCTGGACTTGGATTGAGATATCGCTGGGTTCCAAGCAGCGTTGCCAGAAGCCTCTGACCTACCCTCACTCTGCATTGCAGCCTGTTCACCTGCCAGCAGGACCCAGGCCTTCGAGCCCTTGGCAGGCTTTGGTTTTTATCCCCATAGACATACAGGGAGGAATCTTGGCTTTCCCTTCCTTTCTATCTATAGCCTTCCCAGAGGAGCTCACACAGTCTACTAGCTTTAACTGCTGTTGCCACTCAGCCAATTCCTTTAGCCACTGTCCCCATCTCAGTGAGCACCGCACCGCTCAACAGTGACTCCAACCATGAACCTCATCGGTCATCTGTTTTCCCCTTCGCCTCACACCCAGGTTCAAGACCATGCCCTGCCTCCAAACTATGTGCTTCTATCTGGCCGCACTACCTTACATTTCCACACCGCCACCTCTAGTCAGAGGTCTTGGTCTGTTTGTGCCCTTCTCCCTCTAGGCTGCTCCTGTCATAGAACTACCTTCTTCCACCTATCTGGGGTGATCTGCTCTTGTCAACCCTCCTTGTCTGCTCTTTGCTCCTCAGAGCTCCTTGCCCCCTCCCCCAAGAACTCAGCCTTCCTGATGCTCCTCATCCAGATGGCTCCTCCTCCTGGGGTCACCTGCATGACTACCTTATGAGGTTCCTCGGCCTCTCTAGATGAGTTCCTCCTAGGGCTGCTCAGCTCACGGGCATAATGGTTTTCTTCAGTTCACAACTCAGTGGATGTTTACACTTCATACACAGTTAGCTCATTCTCCAGTCTGGCCATCCTTCTGCTGTGCATGGTACCCTGCCAAGCTGTGGTTCTGGGGACAAAGCAGTAAATGCAGATCTTTGCTCCCCAGAGCTCAGGGAGACAGAGGCCAAGTGAGCGTACACCTGTTGGAAAGGAACGATAGAGGAGGAGGGGTGGAGACAGATGTACAGACAGCAGGTGTCTGCAGGACATGTTGAAGCCTAAGGATGGTAAGAAGCCATCACAAATAGATGGAGATGGATAGTGTGTCCCGTATGTGGGTTTGGAGAAATGTAAACTGTTCAGGGGAACAGTTCATTTTGATCCAGCTCTCACAAGAGTGAGGAAGATTAAGTAAAAAGTCCAGTGTGCAAACAAAGCCATAAAGTGAAACAAAATAATCTTATTACAGATGGGTAAAGAGTAGCAAAGGCTAAAGCCTGTACAACAAAGTCCATGGAATGACTGAGCTGTCACAGCAGTGTTTCCATGATCGATAAAATCATGAAGTTAATAAACTGAACAGATTGGAAGAAATCGCTACAAACGGGAGTAAAAAGCACCGAAATATTAACATAGCTCATGTTCTTAAGTCTGAACTTTTTGTGCATTTTTCATATTAGGATCAGGATACGTTTTGTTTCAACGAAGCATTTAACCCCCTCACCATCAACATTAGATCAGTAGGACGTCTCACAGGCAACAGCATCTCATAATTACAAGTCCTCGCCTCAGTGTCCCTTCTAGTGTACTAACTGCCTGGTGCTCTGAGCACATCCTGCCTCTCTCTCTTCCGGGTAACCCACTCAGCAGTTAAGTAATAGAGGCAGATTCTGGCTGAAGTCTGCCTGTGCAAACCCCGTGCTCTTCCCTCAACACGCCATAGTCGTTGGCCTTACTGACACTCGACCTTGCTGACAGCTGTCGTGAGCTATGCCCTGCTATGCCCTTCTTCCTGCCTGCTGCAGCTGTAGGTTTAAGACTCACATCGGAAGCGCTGGTGGGAATGTAAAGTGCAGCCATGGCTGATGGGTTCTGATTGTTGTTTGTTTTTTTAACAAAAAGACCTAATGTTTGTTGAGAAAACACGTGGATCGTCTGTTCCTTCATTATATAGGTATACTGCTAAGTGTGTTTGAAACTTGTGCTAGATAAGGTCATTTAAATTTTAACACATTTTTATGCTCTAGAAACAGGCAGTTCACGGGCTGGTGAGATGGCCCAGCAGGACAAGGTGTTGCTACCCCACCTAAGAAGTGTGGTTCAGTCCTTTCACTTCTGCAGTATGCCCTCTTACCTCTATCTATCTAAATAGATAACTATCATGTGTACACACATACATAAACTATCATGTGTATACACATACATACATAAATAAATACATGTGTTTTAAAAAACACATTTAAAAGTTCAAAATAATAGACTTGAGGAAAGCTGGATGGGGGAGGTTTCAACTATGCCAATTATGAGACCTGAGCAGGCGTTCCGTGGTGTGACATTGGATTGTACAGGCTCTGGGAGGCTAAAAAAGCTATTCAAAACTGTTCCAAGTTGACTTTAGTGGTGTAAGACCTGAATGAACGGATTTTTGCACACTGAATTGTTGAGCGTACGCTTTCTGAAGTGGTGGAGCAAGCAGAATAGCGTGCTGGGGAGAGGAAGCAAGGACTGGAGTCTGCTGGAGTCTGCTTCCAGGCCCTGTGGGGAACTGTACCAGGAGTGACCGTGGAAACAGGGTGCGGGTCCTCATAACCAGTGCCTGTCTGTTCTTGGGTTCCTGCCACCTGGGGATCTATGAGACCTGATGGGCACCACCAATATCCACCTTGGATTCGTCCTGAACCAACTGGGTAGGTGATCAAGTTGGTCAGCTTTGAAGCCCAGCAATAGCCCGTGTATCAAACACAAGGTTCCTTACCAGAGAGTCCATCTCTTGGTTTTTAGTTTGCTCTGTGGTGTGATGGTATTTGATTCATTTTGACAGAAGGAAAAGTTTGTTTCATTAAAAAAAAAAGTTATCACTGTTGTACAAACAGTTCTTTCAGGAAAGTTCAAGTACAAGGAAAAAGAAATGAATTTGAAGGACAGTCATCAAAAGCTATCTTTATGGGGTTGGGAATTTAGCTCAGTGGTAGGGCGCTTGCCTAGGAAGCGCAAGGCCCTGGGTTCGGTCCCCAGCTCTGAAAAAAAGAAAAAAAAAAAAAAAGAAGAAGACTTAAAAAAAGCTATCTTTATAATTCCAGCTTTGGCAGCAGAAGAATCAATTCTTACAGTTGTCATCCATTCTTATTCTAAGGTTTTCTGAAATTGTTTTCACAATGTGGCATTTCCCTGCAAATGCATCTCCCACCTCCCAATAGTGCCTTACTTGAATGATTTGCTCCCTAAGTGTTCACCCCCTGCCTCAACAGCATCCCTAGTAATGATGATGAAGCAGTGTGGTGAGGAATTGAAGCCCGGGAGTCTTGCTCATTTCGTCTGTCCTCCTGCGAAGCCTAAACAGATAGTGTGTGTTATTAGAGACTGAGGAAATGCCCCAGCATGTGCTCCCCTGTGCGAATGCACACACATACCCACCATAGCATGGCTGCGGTCTGAATACATTTCATAAGCAGTTGACGTCCAATCATAACTGGAAGGGTCTCATCCCTGCTTAGTGGAACATAAATTAAATAGCATACTTTACAATTCACAGCCTCAGAGCCAGTGAAACATTGAATGAGTTGCTTTGTTCGCATTTAGTATGGCAATTCTTAAATATTATATGTTTGAGGAGCCATCTTGGATTTGGTTGGCTTTTTCTTCTTTGACAAACTTGTTGGTTCACTTGGTGCTCTGACGTCATCTTTAAAGAGTATTACAAAGTGGTACTTAGGCTGTGCCACAACTGTTTATGGAGAAGATTATGAGCCACTATCTGTTCAGTAGGGGCAGACAGGGAGAATGCACTTCTGTTTTGAGCCAGCGGACTGAACATGGCTTTTATGAATATGTCTGTGCGTCTGTCTGTTGGAAGCATGGGCACACGGGTAGAAGCTTTAGGGTGTCATTATTTTAAAGGATGACTCTGTGGTGGCAGATGGATGTCATCAGGACACAGAGCATGACTCCTCATGTTGACTACAGTTGCTTGTTGGCCATGTGTCAATACAGGGCGCCTCTTATAGCCAGTGTTCCTCTCTGGGCCAGGATGCTGATGGTTGGGGAGTCGCTGGGCTTATGGGGCACGGGGACAAGGAGGACACTGTCGTTTTTCACTCATCTTTCCAAGAACTTCAAACTGCCCTAACAGTCAAGTCTATTGTCAAAAACAGGTAACTGTTGTGAGAAGGGAGGGATAGCAGGGAACAAGAGAGGGTGATTGATAGAGAGAGGAAGGATAGCATATTATATGCTGCATGCTTCTCTTATGAGGATTCAGATGTGACTACACACACACACGTGACAGGAGGAGGACGAGGACCAGAGAAAAGGGGTCAAGGGGGCATGCGGAAGAGAATATGAGCAAAGTAGCCCAGGCTGGACTAGAACTCAAAAACCTCCAGTGTGTTGGGATTACAGGCATGAGTTACTACACCAGGCTAGGAGTTTCAAAACATCACCATTGAAATGATACTCCTTAGACCTATCTTTCGACACTAGCAAACACTTGTTGGGTCGATTACTTTCCCCAGTGGGCAGGTATCACCTCGCAGGTGGACAAAACCAGAAAGCCAGTTTTTCTGCAAACTCAGGAGTTGGTTCACTGCACACTGCCCATCATTTCCCTGGGAAGCACATCCACCAAGCCCCATGTTGGTGGTGGGTCTCTGCAGAGATGTGGTGCTGTGTCTCATGCTTACGTTGGCTCTTCTCTCCCTCCCAGGCCTTGAACCGGGGCATTGCTGCAGTCAAGGAAGATGCAGTAGAGATGCTGGCCAGCTATGGGCTGGCGTATTCTCTGATGAAGTTCTTCACGGGACCCATGAGTGACTTCAAGAATGTGGGCCTGGTGTTTGTGAACAGCAAGAGAGACAGGGCCAAAGCTGTCCTGTGCATGGTGGTGGCCGGTGCCATTGCTGCAGTCTTCCACACCCTGATAGGTAAGGCTCCTGCCATCTGAGCGTTTCGCTTTGGTCATTTCATTTTCTTCTAAACTGCTTTAAATACAGTTACAGGCTAAGTGGCTTCCTTAGTAATTATTAAACCTTCCTCATGAAAATTTCAGACAGAAGGAGGAGTGGAGTCTGCGCTCCTAGATCAGTGGCATTTCCAAACATTTTCTTTCTGAGATGCTGCAGTTTTGTGCCTCAGATGCCCTGGGTGAGAGAGTGAGTGGTTTTATCAATAGGTGGCTGTGCCTAGGAGGTGAACAAGATAGCAGACACGCCCAAATTATTAGCAAGAGAACAAAGGTATGGTGGCTGTTACTTTGAACTCATGCTTCTCAGTATTGAGAGCCAGTCAATGGCAGGTTTTGAAATTAATTTGCTCCAGGGTTCCTATGTGCTCCTTTATTCAAAAGCATGACTAAAAACCTGTCTGTGGAACAAGAAAGCTAGATCCTAATACAGCAGTTGTGTACCGGTTTCTGAAGACCCCGGAAAAGCTTGTTGTACGTGGGTGGAGCCTCCTCTGCTGCCTTCTGGGTGGTTCTACAGCTTCATGGGGTGCAGTTTCAGAGTATCCCAACTTTAAAATAGCTTTGTCTAACTGGCATAAAATGTGCAGGGCACAGCTACGGAAGCCGGTTGCCCAAAGCACTTCGTGTGCGAGTGTTGCTTCCTAAGCCCATTGTGTGCCTTAAATGGTTGCCGGTTGTATGAGAAGGATGAATGTCACAAAGTAAAGGAGCCAGAGGATTAACCCAAACCACTTACGGTGTATTCATTCGCAGAAAGCCCATGTTTACTCACGTAATTGTAAATCGGAAAGTCAACAGGGGAAAGGCCTTCATGGTTTTCCTTTCTAAGACGGCAGAGGATTTTGTTGTAAGAGCAGTGCAGAGGAGAGAGGCTGGCTGATGGTGTACCCAGCTGGGCCCTGAAATGACTATTTCAGTTGTGCTTAAGGACTCAGGGAGTAGCAGGCAGCGCCTTTCTTTCTATCCACTTATGCCCTCAGGGTGAGTGTTTGGAGAAAACGTTTCTGCTGCTGCCTCTGGGTCATTTCCAATGAGAGAATATATACTGAGAAATGCCATACATTGTAAAACAAGGGTCCTGTCTAAACAAGTAGAGTGATTTCTTTTTGCTCTCAGTCTTTTTATTTGTGCACTAAATAAATCCAGCTTTCCCTGTTTCGGCCTCAGTTGGATGAGACTACCAGGGAAGAGAAAAGCCGAGCAGACTGTTAATGGTAGCCATAAGGAAAACGTTGAGTCTAAGATTTACCATTGTCTTGTATTGCATTGTATTCTCGAGAGAGGATCTCAGGAATACACAGCACCTCTGACCTGTTCCATAGCAGAGATTAACCTTGAACTTCTGGTCTTACCCTTCTGAGCTGTCTGTGGTGTTACAGGCCTGTACCACCAGGTTATGCAGCAATGGGGCTGAACCACAGAGGTACAAGCATGGCAGGCAAGCATCCTCCTGACTGAGGTATAGCCCCAGCCCATTGGTTTCCCCATGTTAAAAATGGAAATTTGAAAATGGTAAGATCTTAAATTTAAATCAGAAGTGCTCTTTCTTTATCCCCCTTACACAAAATAATTATTTTATTACACTTGACCTATTTTTAGAGCTAATACTTCTGTTCTTTCAATCAAGCAAACACTTTTCCCACTTTCCAGGGAAGTACACAGCAGTTGGTTTTGAACGCCTACTTTGAAATTCTTGGGATTTTCCCTCCGTTGCCTCACTGGCAACCGAGCGTTGGTCTGTCCCGTGTCTGCCCTTGTACATCACATATCTTTGTGCATCTTCTTTCCTTGTTCTTCTTTCCGAGTCTGTGAGCTCTTGCCCAGTCTCCTTGTCCTCCGTGTTCTGGACCACGGCTCTCCCTCTGCCCGCCCAGCCCACGAGTTACTGTTTCCCACATCAGCGACCATCCCCGCCTGTACGGTTTTCTGCTCTCAGTATCCTGCAGTTGTAGAGGACACAAAGCCAGCTCTCACCTCTTAGTGAGGCTGTAACCAGTCATCCCTCAGCTAGGCTTATGACAGGGAGCTCAGACAGAGATGTGAGAACCTCAAATAGTCAGCTCAGTTTGAATGAGGAAGCCATGGTGTGATCCCCAAGCCTTCCTAGTCATCCGTGCCAGGGGCCAACACTGAGGGAGCGTCTGTTCTGACCGTATACATTCCCCTGGGTACAACATGTCAGCGAGAGCGCCACATGCCCCGGTGCATTGGGCTTAATGCTGGAGTAGAGATTTGCAGCAGAGGTCCAGGCATAAATGCAATTTCTCTGTACACTGTTTTCTCAAAACTGTTCTGCTTGTTTCTTTACGTGTTGTTTCTTCTCTAATGAACCTACCTCTCTCAAGTCCCATTTTATTTTGTATGTTTGTGTGTGTGTGTCCACATGCACATTGTATGTGTGTGCTTGAGTGCACGCATGCACACGCATTTGTGTGCATGGAGCCAGAGGTCAGCATGCGGTATCTTCCTTTGTTCCACCTGACACTGTTTGCTTGTTTGCTTTTCTGTTTATGTGGACATAGGAGTTCCCGCTGAACCTTGGTCACCGATCTGTGAGGTCTGGCAGGCCAGCAAGCTCCATGGATCTTTTTGACTCCTCCTCCCCAACTGGTGCTATCGATGTACAGTGCCACACAGCTTTTTACATGTTAATGGGGGATCCCAATTCAAGGGTTCATGTCTGTGAAGCAGCAAGGCACTGTCTGTAGCTGTGTGTGTGTGTGTGTGTGTGTGTGTGTGTGTGTGTGTGTGTGTGTGTGTGTTTATAAAGCCATCCAAAAGCACCAAGCAGGAGGGGTCCCTTCTTTTGAGGTTGGGCCTGGGAAGTTCTCATAGACTGTCTCTAAAGGGATGAATTTATTAGAAAATAACTTTTTCTACATTTTTCTTCATTTGTCTATATAAAATGGAGTTGAGAATTTGAGCGTTTCCTCGAACATGTCACTAAACCTGGGATTTAGCCCAGTAGTAGAGCATTTGCCTAGCATTTGTGTGGTGCTAAATTCAATCCCTAGTACTACCGAAAGAGAAAGGGGTGGGGTGGGAGGGAGGGCTGGCTGGCTGTATCTAAGTTCCCGGTAGTCACTTTTCTTGTCTATTAATATCTACTATTTCTGTGTAGCTTTGATTCAGTTTCAGCCCTGCCATACCTTTCTGCCCTCTTTTCAGTTAATGGCCAAATTCATGGTTCCTTTTCACTTTGCTCTTTATGAGTTGGTTTCACTCTTTAAGACATCACCACCCCCAGCACGAGGCCTCCTTTACACTAAATGGATGTTCTCACTGGCGGAGTCATCCATTTTCCTATGTGGCAGTGTTAAGAATGGAATGTGGGTCATTCTACCTGTGCGCAATGCACTGTTTTGTGTAACTGGTATCTGTCTTCCTCTTTGCATGGTGAGATATTATTCCATAAATTATACTCCTGGGACTGCAGAAGAATGAGAGTTAGACTTACCATTGTTTCACGACCCAGTCCCACCTCTCTCCGTACCTAATGGAATGTGTACTGAGTAGATCATACTGGCATTCCAGAACCCGAAATAACTACAAGGAAATGTGTACTAAAGACACAATGGCCAGCTGTACCCTGCCCTAAGTAGGTGTAGCCAGTGGGAAAGCGTGTGTGTGTGTGTGTGTGTGTGTGTGTGTGTGTGTGTGTGTGCGTGTGTGCGTGTGTGTGATGTCAGTGTCCATTTCTAGAGTTCTGGTATAAGCAGATTTCTGGAAGCAATAGCACAAAGGGCTTGTAAAGGAAATGAAGAGAAAGTGGTCATAGCCATGTGTTTACAAAACAGAGGAAATGGGGCAAACTGAGTCTAGACCTGAATGTAACAGGTAGGGGGTGGCTGACAGGCGTTAGAGCCAGATCAGGTAACAAGGGAGAGGAGCCTAGAACCTGAGCCTGGGGAGAGATCCAGTGGACACATGGAAACCAAAGAGAGTCAGAGAGAGTTGGGAGATGGTCAGGCATCAGGGAAGAGCAGTGAAGAGAGAGGACGCCATTGAGGGAAGTGTGATGGGGTGCCCAATACCCCATATGTCTCTATCACCCCCGGCTCCTTTGTGACTCCCCAAGACTATCCGTGTTTACTCTGGTGTTTGTGTGTGTTAAGTGTAGCTTTAACCAACAGAGGTTGCTAGGTTCTAAATGTGCATCTTTGAAACCTCACGGTCTCCAAAAATCTTATTTCAAATTTAGAAAAATCAGCTGCGTTTTGTAGCTATGTATTATGTCCATGATGTGAACTGATACCTTGTTTAGTCAGGTCTCTAAGTTTATTTTGTTGGGTTTTTTTTGTTTTTGTTTTTTAATACTGTGTGTCACTCGGTGATGTTTCCAGAGACTGCAGAGACTGTAACAACCAGTGTGACTGTCAGCTGAGTGACCTGGAACATGGCAGTATTTGGAGTACGGGTGCTAGTGATCTGCCAGCCCCCGGGGATCATCTTCCCTCAGAGGGGCTTCAGGTTTAACCATGTCCATATCTGAAAAGCTGGCACCATAGGCTCCTCAACCTGATCTCTGTGTACCAGTTAGTGGCTAGAAGACTGTGGTCCCCAGACACTCTTGTGGCACCATCTGTTATTAATTGTTCTTGTCCCAGTAAAGGGAGGAACCTGTCGCGGGTTCTTCTCATTGCATGTGCAGTAGCTAAAACATCGTCTTCTTCCTTGAGTACCACACTTGTTGTTTTCATCCCTGACGATTCTGCACATGCGTGTCCGGTTCCCTGACATAGCTGGAGCAGATTCTACCAACCACATAGGCTGTTCCCCAGGAACAGCGGGGCTCGTCAGGGAAAGATGGTCCCTGTTCTTCCTTAGCGGCACCTAACCATCTCAGGCCTCATCCCACAGAGCGAAAGAGTAGACAGCTGGAACTGTGTCAGATTTGGCAGGCTTTAAATCTGGAAGACTCCTTATCTGTCAAGTTCCTGTCAGCTCCACACACACCCACAGCCTGGCTCTAGCTAGAATTGCAGGAACTTCAAGCCTATTTGTTGGGTGGCTGCCACTTAGCATCCCTTTGGAGTTTAATCATAGCTGTGACTTCTTCCTTGGACTCACCAGAAGCTCCGCTTATTAAAAACTGCAGAAACAGTGTTCACCACCACCATCCTTGAATTAAGCCTGGTAGTCAGGGTGCGGGTAATATCCACCCTGTCGTGAGGACAGGTCGGTGACCTGATATTGTAGTGTTGGCTGAGCCCCAGTTATTTTTACCTCCAAGGACTTTGTGAGGCTTCTGACCTCCTCGTTCATACGGACAGAGGAACTGTTGCTATGGACTTAGCTTTCAGTATGTCTGTTCCCAGCGGGAGCCAGATTCATGGTCTGAAGGAGCCTAGGAAGCCAGCAGGGAACGGAATACACATGGACTCTTACCATGGGTAACTAAAATAATCTCTAGTGATTTCTAGGTTGGTTGTGTCTTACCTTTTCGGACTTCCCACTTATTCATGAATCACAGACTCACCTTATGAAGACTTGCTGGGAAGCCACATCAGTCAGAGCGTTAGGAATAAGCAGTGTCATTTATTATCTGAGAGCCCACCGCAGGGACAGGGGATGTTGCTCAGGTGGAGGACTGCCAAGCATGCACAAAGCTCTGGATCTGACATCCAGATGTGATGCTGCACACCTGTGGTCCTACCACTTGGGAGGTGGATGCAGGGAGACCAGATGATCAATGACATCCTCACTACAGAGTGAGTTTGAGCCCAGGCTGTACCTCCTGGGACTTCAACTTAAAACAAGACCAAACAGAACAGAAAACAAAAGCCACCCAGAACTCGGTGACTTACAGAGCAAAAGTTTGCTTTCGTTCTCCAGATCACGGCTGGGCGGGTGATCCTTCCGGACTTTTCTGGGTCCACACCCCTGCTGTCAGTTGAAATCAGGATGTGGGTGTACTAATACTGAGGGAACTCTCTAGGTGTGGCCGAGAGTGGGTCCTGCTGAACTCCTTTCCTCACTGTGCATCCGTCCTTGTCGGGTCGCTTTGCCCCATTGCCTGGCTTTTTTAGATGGCTGTGGCTGGACTCCAGGTGGCAGGTAGAAACGCAAGCATCCTGAAGTCAGGAGTCAGAGGCACTACACCACCACGCCGTTTGCACCCTATTGACTGCAACACATTGCTGGCCAGCCCAGGGCCACAGGGTGTGTATATAAACAATATAGTGTGTGGTAAAGGGAACTGAAAAATCATAGTGTTGCTGTAAAGAGGAACTTAGGACACTTATACAATCACTCCCTTGGGGCATGATGGACTCATCCATGTTTTTAATCCATAGTTATCAAAACCTGGGTTCTATCTGAATTTTTCACTCAGCAGTAAACATACGGTTGGGTGAGAGGCCAACATCCAGAGTAACTTGTGAGTCCCACTTTGCCAAGTGTCATACCACTGAGGCTTTCACTCCCATGTGATAACCTAATATTTACTTGTCTATATTATTATGCATGGTCCTGGGATCTTTCTTCTCCACGGCCTTATCCATATGTGTGCCTCCTATCCCTGGGCTTTCCAGATAAACACTGCATAATACAGAATCCAGTGGGGTCTTTTCTATATCAGTGTCCAGCCCTCATGCAGAAAGCTGCCCCTTCACAGCTGGGTGATTGGCACGGTGCCTCATATGAATAAGTCATGCAACACATATTTGTTGAAGAGATTTAAATGTAATTTATCAGTCAGTAAGTACACACTCTTTGGAAGCAATGCATACATTAGAAACCAGGATGGACTCACAAGCTCCTACAAAAAACTCCCTAAATAGGACTCAGTAGGGTCAATACATAGTCCTGGGGAGACTTTTACACATTGATACCTTAGGAATTTGAATTAGAATGGGCGTTCTGAATTTTACATCCTGGAAAGGCATGTATTATAATTTACTTAAATGGACGGGGTCTCAGTTCCCAGAGACTGTGTTCTGTAGGCTGTTTTTTGTTGAAGTGAATATTTTATAGTTTGCAATAAGTGCCAGTAACTGTTAGCCCTGCCAGTTTGAGAACCACTGATTGCAGAAAGGGCCATTTTCAGTTGGCTGGGGTTGTAGGATCTATGAATTTTTGGGCCTTCCTCTCTTTGTTTGATCTGGTTTAAAGCCTCTGGCCAGTTCATAGATCAATCCAGTGTCCCCCTACTGTTTGCAGTCATAAAACCTTTTTGTGTCTCTTCAGAAGCTTTGTTTAATTTTGTCACAGAACAATCTTTTTTTAAGATTTATTTATTTATTCCATATAAGCACACTGTAGCTGTCTTCAGACACACCAGAAGAGGGTGTCAGATCTCATTACAGATGGTTGTGAGCCACCATGTAGTTGCTGGATTTGAACTCAGGACCTCTGGAAGCAGTCAGTGCTCTTAACCACTGAGCCATCTCTCCAGCCCTAGAACAACCTTGGTAAAGCAGTTGTTAGAAGTTGATACTTACCGAGAGGCAGCTAGAGTGGTCACTAGAGACCCTATGCAAAGCACCTTACACAAATCACCACAGCCTCCAGCTTCAGCTGGGTTGGAAATGCTCAGCGGCTGGCACAGGAAACTGGAGTTGGGGAATGGGAGAGATAGGGTGCAAACAGGTTCCAGGGGTTTATGCACCATATCTAGAGTGGAAACAGCTGCTGACTTAATCAGGTTCCGCTAACATAAAGGATAAATAAGGAAACCTGAGGTTGGAAAGCTTTCTTTGGCCTCCAAGTTTTCTCTGTAGTAGCTGAAACAGGAAGGTTCTAAAGTAGAAACCAGAAAAATGTAGCCCTCGGACCCCTGAGTCCCAAGTGCTCCTGAAGCTGGGCCCAGGGAGCTGGGCAGGCCCTGGAGCTGGAAAAATAAGGCAGTACATACATTCTAGAGACAGAGCTGGGAGACAGGCCCAAGAATCCCACAGTCCCTAAGCCATCATTAACTGTTTTATGTTTACCCCAGATACCCTACAAAAAGGCTCAGTCTTGTTTCTTTAGCCGAAATACATCATTGCAAGAGTCAGGACGCTCATGCCCATTGGTTTCCCTGTGCCCAGGCAACAGGTGCAGATCACATGCCCTGTTGTGAGCTGCACACATTCACGGCCCCAACCAGAGTCTAAAACGAAAACACCTTTCTCGGAACCAACCTGTAGTCATTGGTCAGGGCTGCTGTATCAAAATACTCCAGACTGTGCAGCTTAAATGACAGAAATACACAGTCTCACAGGTTGTAGGCAACAAGTATGAGATCAAAGTACAGACAGGCCTGCTTTCTTCTGAGCACTTTGAGGAACAACTTGCCCTTTGCCAGCTCCTTGGTTCTGAGACTTTCCTGGCAGCCTTCAGCATGGAGCTGCATCAGCCAGTCTCTGCCCTCACAAGGACTCTTTCCCCCCTGTACATAGCGGTCTTTGTATGCAATCTCTCCCTTTCACAAGGTCACTAGTCATATTGGGTTGGACACCCACCCACTCCAGTATGACCTCATCTTATATCTGCAATAATTCTGTGGCTACATAAGTTCACATTCTGAGATCGAGGGGTTAGGACTTTGATGTTTGAACTTCAGGGAAACATGGTTTGCTCATGTCACCACTGTTCTGGCCCTCAGCCTTCCCCTATCCCATAGTCCTCAGCGTCAGCCTTGTAGTCAGGTCTTGTCAGCTGGCATGCTCTGTGGACTGTAACCTTTACCAGGGATTTTCACTCGCAGCTATTCATAGCGGCCCCATGCTCTTGCATGTGCCCACCATTGCCTTTTTATTCCGGGCATTTCTTCCAGACTAGGGGGGTCTCCTTGCAAGACCCTGCCCAAGTGAACACTTGTCGACTGCATGGAAACACATACACAAGTAAATAGCATCAGGCATAAAGAGGCCATGGCTCTGATCCCAGCGTAGACTGTGAGAGACACAGGACTCTTCTTGCCTTCCAGCTTAGAGTTTCCATGAGCTGAGCATGGGTCTGAATGTGCCTCTTACCTCACTACAGACTCACTAAATCTCTCACGCTGCCTTCCAGGGTCAGTTCAGGCCACCTGTCTGCTTCTCATCTCTGTCAGGGCTTCTGGTCCAAGTGACAGGTCGGAGCACAGCTGGCTCCTTCCCATTCCTGGCTGTAATAAGCCTCCTCTTCTCATGCTCCTTTTTTGCTTCAGAATGTCCTCTCCCCGGGCTTCTTTGCTTGTCCCTCCATGGCCTTGACAGAGCCACCACTCTCCAATGCCTTTCTTATCTCTGAAGCTGTCTCTTGGTTCTCAACTCAGTCCTGCCTTGCTCTCTGGACATCAGAACCCTCTCAGCTCCTTCCCCCTGAACTCAGCTCTTGCCCGGTATGAGCTCTGAGGTTCGCAGTGATACATCTCAGGTTCCTAAAGGCCGTTTTCAAGGTTGCATTACCACAAAATCCTTGTGACCCAAGACTGATCCTGACGAAGGAGCATTATCTCCACTGACTAAATCTGTGGGGCGATTGGTTGCCCCTGACTCTGACATGGGGGTTTCCTTTTTCCCTTTAGCTCACGTATGTATAATGTCAGTGCCATGCCCGGGCATCACCTGTTTACACATTCACAGTTATGAGAGCGTTAACTTACGTGGGAACATCTACTGGCAGAGCTCATGGCAAGCCTTGTACAGCTTTGATTCATTTTGTCTTAACCTATGTCTGTGAGATCAAAGCTAGCACAGCCTGTCCTTTTGAGGATTTGGGTCCTCAAGTCCTGCCTCTCTTTCTCTGGCTTGTTGGGTTTGTATACAACCATCACATGTATGTGTTGGATGCCCTCTGTGCTTCAGCCTCACACCATGACGTCTTGACACAGGAGGACCCCCAAAACACCTCCTGAATATCACTTTCTACTGTATAGGACAGTTCCAGCATTGGCCCAAGAAGTGGCATTGAGCACTGGCAAGCGTTAAAAGCTCACTTTAAAACTTCTGTGGAAAACACATGCTAAATCCTATAAATTTTCTTTTGGTGAATACCTAATAATATTTAAATATTTATTTTCCATCAAGCATTCTGTTGCAATACCAAATACTATCGCACATGCATAATAAGAAATTGGGTAAATCAGTATTTAGCAGATACGAAGGAAGTCAGTTCACTAAGCATCTTTCGATGAGTGAGACGATGTCGTTCAGAGATAGCTGTTTATAGGGGAGTATGTAGTCTGACCTCCTGTGCATGGTGAAAGGCACAATGCTTACCTCACACACTAATGAAAGCACTGGGTAACTAAGCCACGCCCACCCCCGTAGAAGAATGAGATTATACATGGTTCTCTTACAGCTTTTCTGACCTTTCTACAAGGCAGGTAAGACATTTAAACTTACTTTAAGGCTTTAAGAGAAAATTCATGTAAACTACCCTTTCCTAAATATTTAAATAACGTTTGTTTCGGTCCCTTGCAGCCTACAGTGACTTAGGGTACTACATCATCAACAAGCTACATCATGTGGACGAGTCTGTGGGGAGCAAAACACGAAGGGCCTTCCTGTATCTCGCTGCCTTCCCTTTTATGGATGCCATGGTAAGTGGAGGAAACTGTGGGCTCTCCTTCTCCTTAACGGCAAAGCGTGTCAATTGTAGAATTCTCTATTTTAGGTGTTTTAGTGTGTCTGGTTCAATAGTAGAAGAGCGTTCGTGTTTCTGTGCAGTCAGTTTCCAGGGCCTTTTATGTCGCACGCGAAAGCTGTTCAGTGCCCTATCCCAGAAACCACGTCCTACTTTCTGCTTCTATGAATGTGACTGCATCAAGGTGCTACACGAGGGGGACTCAGGCATTGTTCCTTCTCGCATGCCTGGCTGATTTCATTTTAGATATTGTCAATGTTCTCTCAATGTTACAGAATGTGCCAGAGTTTCGTTCCTTTGTAAGTCAGAATAATGTTTCCTTGTATAGATAAAATACATTTTGCCTATCTACTCATTTAAAGTCTCCATTTTTGGCTGCTGTGATTAAAATTATGAGCATGAGTATATAAATAGCCTTTTGAGTCCCTCCTTTCAGTTCTTTGGAGTACACATCCAGGAGAGGGATTTCTAATTGTCTGGGGTGTGTGTGTGTGTGTGTGTGTGTGTGTGTGTGTGTGTGTGTGTATAATTTTAAATTAATTTTAATTTTTTTGCTGGGTTCCAACTGACCCTTGGGCTTGTTAGCCAGTGTGTCTCATCAATTTATAGTAAATATATATATATATATATATGCCATAAGCTATTGCAGACAGCAAGAAAGCAGAATTGAACATTTTGATTAGGTTATTACGTGTTTTTTTATGATAGGCTTCAGTACTAGGAGATGAGGGCTAGCATTCTCATATACTCGCCCCTTGTGTGGTGCAAACATGCTGGTCTCACAGTGTGCTTCTCCTGGACATCCTGACGGGAGATGCCATCACTCAGTTACCAGTCTTAGCACCGAAACCAAGAACTGTAATGGATCCAGTTTCGTTTTGGTGTGGTGGTATAGAGACAATGCAGAGTTAACAACATTTAATACCTAATAATAAAGTCTTCCACTGGCTCCTTTGTAAATTACTGTTGGTGGAGGCTTGGGTCCCCAGGGCACAGCTGTGCCTGCGTTTTCCTTTCCCTACTTTGGCCAGCTGTGTTGCCTCTGGGAGCTGATGCAGGTGAACCCAAGGACAGGTCAAAGGCACTCTACTGTCCTCACACCCCACGCATCTACACAGGAGCCTAGAGTCAAGTCTCCATGCTGAAGGAGTTGAGGCTGGACAGACTGAGCCTCTGATGTCACTCTGTCCTTCCTGTAAACGGAAGTGAGGATCTAAACGGAGAGTGGTAATTATATAGTGAGTTCTGAGAACCCGTGGCTTTTCATAGAAGGCAGACTCTTAGATGCTTTGCCTTCTGTCCCCTGCCAGATGTTTTATTTGCCACAACAGCATTTTTAAAACTCAGTACAAGTTAAGCATCTCTCACCCTGAAACCCAGACTTAGATCTCAAAAACCAAAAGGTCCCTGAATGGTACCACATCTCGGAAATTATACACTCAATTTCATGGGTGGGAAACTGATTCATACACAAAAATATTTTAAATACTATAGAGAGACTTACTTCAGACTCTTTTGTATAAGAAGCACAAATTTTATATTTAGACCTTGGTCCCAACCTCTGGTTGGTTATCTATCTACCATCCATCCATCCATGCTTCCATCCCTATCTATCTATATCTATCTATCTATCTATCTATCTATCTATCTATCTATCTATCTATCTATCATCTCGCCCTCTCTATCTAAATTATCCTAGGCTTTGTTATCTATCTACCTAACTGCCTATCCACTAATCCATCCATCCATCCATCCATCCATCCATCCATCCATCTATCTATCCATCCACCAATCTATTAATATCTATATCTAGCTGAATTCTTCTAGGCCTCTCTCTCTTTCTCTTCCCCTCTCTCTCTCTCTCCATCCATCCCTCCATCAATCCATCTACCTATCCTTAGATATCGATTTGTAATACTGAACATTTATAAGAAGCACTCATATCTCCCTCATTCACCTACACACACGTCTGCACGTGTGCACACGCACATGTATATGCCTGCAGCACAATCCTGATAACTTAGCTGGGGGGGGGTAATTTTTAGAAGTCATGAAACTTTCCACCCAGATGGCATTAAGACAACAAGACAACCTACAAAGTACAAATGTTAGCACATTTTTCAAAAAACCATTTGACATGTTGGGACCTCGGAGCTGGGAACAGCAGTAAAGGCAGCAGCTGCTACACAGGATCTCAGCCTAGGCCCGGTGATTTGCTCATTGTGTACAGTGCAGGTGCCGTCTTACTTCTCTGGTATTCTGGTGTGCGTTCTGCTGCTATGACGAAGATCATGGCCAGGAGCAGCTTGGGGAGGAAAGGGTTTGTTTCATCTTACAACTCCTGATTGCAGTCTGTTGTTTAGCAAGCCAAGGCAGGCTGGAGGCAGGAACCAAGCTGAGACCATGGAGGGACACTGTTTACTGGCCTATTTCCTATGGCTTGTTCAGCCCGCTTTCTTATACCACCCAGGCCAACCTGTCTAGGCATGGCACTGTCTGTAATGGGCCAAACCCTTCTGTATCAATCGCCAATCAAAAAATTTCCCCACAGACTTGCCTGTAGTCAGTTCTGAGAGAGGCCTTTTCTCATCTGAGGTTCCCTCTTCGGAGACGAACCCTAGCTTGTGTCAAGTTGTTGACAAAAATCTAACCGGCACACTCTGTCGGTCCAATTAGCCATTGAAGTAACACATGAAGTTCTTACACAGACCCTGTTGTGAGCATCAACCTGCACACCTCCTGCTGGCTAAGCTTTGGGCTGCCTATTCTAGGGCCTTCCTCCTACCCTCCATCAAACACACAAAGCCAAGCCAGATCCAGGAGACCACATACTCACAGAGCCCTGATCTGCTCTCAAGCTGATGACCTCACTCTCTCAGAACCACCTTGGAAGCCTCGTTCTAATAAGCTGTCTGGAAGGAAAAGCCATTTGGGGATCAAGAGCGCTCTAGGGGAGCTCTTGTGTCCTCGCTCCTGTTAGTCAAAGAGACCAACCCAACCGGTCAGCCGACCTCCTCAGCAGTGCTACTGAATAAATGCATGCTACCATCTACTCCACTCAAACGCTAACAGGGAGCTAGCCACCACACGAAGTTACTTATACCAGCCAAAGACTTCCAAACCACCACTATGGCCCTTAGAGGTACAGAGTATTCTAGGAAGCCATAATGTAAGAAACACCATAATCCCAGCCATGTCTCTCACTGAAAATTCTGTTCTTTCCGGCAGGCGTGGACTCATGCTGGCATTCTCTTAAAACACAAATACAGTTTCCTGGTGGGATGTGCCTCAATCTCAGATGTCATAGCTCAGGTAACTATGGTCTGTGTGTCTGTCACAGCTTCTCAGAGTGGCCTTCTGATGAATGACCAGCTAGGCGGAAGTGAGTGTGGAGCCATATTCACAGTTATGTCAGGGTGGTGCTTCCCAGCCTTTGCCTCATACCCCATACGGATGCTGGTGGTGGCTTGATGAGTGAGGGAAGGTGATATCATGTGATCAGAGTCTGTACAGCCTTGCTAGGATGGAAGCTGTGTGGACTCAAATTAAGTTTGTAAGGCCCGAACCATCGTTTCTGAGGTGTGTGAACGAGCAGTGGTTAGTAAGGACGCTGGTGAGATGGCTCGACGGCTAAAGAGCCTGCTGAGCGAGGACGAGGACCAGCGGACAGAACCCCAGTCCTGGGTAAAATGTGTTTGTCTGTGATCCTAGCACTGGGGAGGTGGAGACGGGAGGATCCCGGCCAGCTCCAGGTTCAGTGAGAGGCCTGTCTCAGAACAAAAGATGGTGGGTGATGGAGAAAGACATCCACAGAAACCTCTGGCCCCACCACCATGTGCATACACAAGTGAGGGTGCACACACACACACACACACACACACACACACACAGTGATAGCAGAGTAATATCAAGCATGTTTTGGGCCAGTCATACATGTCACTTTGCCCTCTGAAGGGCCCGAAAGAACATAGTCTGTCACTTAGTTCCAGAGTGAGCACTTGGGACTCATGGGATTATTCTTTTTCCCTGTTCTCTTTCCTTTTTTTAGAACTTTATTTCTAATTGTGGGTAGGGCACACGTACCAAGCACACGTGGAGATAGATCATAGGACAGCTTTGTGCAGTCAACTCTTTCCTTCCACCTTGGTCTGGGTTCTGGGAATTGCACCTCATGTCACCAGCCTTGAGCAGCAAGCACTTTACCTACTAGCCCATCTTGCCCTGTTACTTTGATGTTTTGTTTGGGTTTCTGTTCATTTATGTGTTATATATATGATCTATAGCCTAGGCTAACTTTGAACACTGATCCTTCCGCCTCAAACCCCAAAGCACTTGGGATTACTCTTAAACATGGTTTCTTGTTTGGGTCCCACGAAGTTCTCTCTCTTACACATCATTTCCCCACTGTCTTATTAGGGCTACTATCTCTGTGATGGAACACCATACAAGAGACCTAAGCAAGTGGGGAGGAGAGGGTTAATGTGACTTACACTTCCACACCTCGGCCCATCATAGAGGGAAGTCAAGATGGGAACTCAGGGCAGAATCCTGGAGGCAGGAGCTGATGCAGAGCCCATGGAGGGATGCTGCTTGCTGGCCTGTAAATCACGGCTTGCCCAGCCTGCTTTCTTACAGAACTCAGAACCACCGCCAGCCCAAGGGTGGCACCCCGCACAATGAACGAGGCCCTCCCCATCGATCCCTGTGAAATTGCCCTACAGGCTTCCCCACAGCCCAGATGCTGTGGAGGTACTTTTGTAAGTGAGGGTCCCTCTTCTCAGATGAGTGTAGCTTGTGTCAAATTAACGTAAAACTAGCCAGCACGCCCACATTTTAAAACGAACTGGGAAGTTGATTCCACTGTCTGACCACATTGGTTGAGTGGAAGGGCAGCTCTCATGGCTGACACCCGCCCCGGCTTTCTATTCCTTTCCTTACATTTCTGGGAAGAAGATACAACCCCTGCAATGCATCAGTGGGCGCAAACTCAACTATGCGGGTGGGGCAGGGCTTGAGAATGATGTGTGTCTGGAGGGAGAGGTAGACTGTCATCATCTCACACTTCAAAATTCTCCATTCGGCCTACTGGCCGCGCCTGCGTTCCTCTTGGTTGTACACCCCCATCGCTAAGCCACTGCTTGGAAATCATCTAGTTAAACTGTTAGGTTTACCTCCCTAAAGATCAAGAATTAAATTAATTTCCAAATTAATTGCACTCCATAGATCACTAGGAAAAGTAATTGAAAATAATTCTTGCTAACATATGTGGGTGTGCATGTGCCTGAATACCAGCTAGCATCTTTCTTTGATATATCTTGTTAATTTGCCTGTACAGCTATTAAAGAGAACTAGACTAAGCCGTCTTCTCCACTTGTTATTTAATTTGAAGTGAAAGAAACAGCTCGACTTTCAAACGGCAGCAGCAGTTCATCGGGGGTTTGTAGATGTGTGTTGTTTCAAAGGCACAAAGACAAAAGAAAGCCAAAAGGGGGAAAAGGCATTTAGCTCTGCCTGAGTTAAATATAGTAGGCATCTAGGGAAGGGAAAACAAAACAAGCATGCTTATGGAAAAGACTTTGCCACACGCCTACAGCCATTTTCCTCCTTCATTTTTAACCTGATCCTGGCCCCTGCTTACTGGAAACTATAGTCTGGTTGGGGAAGGGAAGGGAGCTGAGTTCAGATGCTGTCTGGCCCCGGGCTGTTCCTGGTAGTTATTTAAAACCTTGTTCTTTGAGTTCCTGCCACAGTTTGTTTGGGAGATAAATATAATTCCCACTCATAAGTCTTCTCTTCTGCCCCCTTCCCGGGCCCCCCAGTCCCTGCCCCTCTCTGCTTTGCTCTGATCATTACCTGAAAAGCCTTTGGAACCTAATCAGATCATTTGCATATAGGTCACAGGCAGAGCATCCTGAGCTATCTACCTTGCTGTTGTCAATGCAAAAACACAACCCTCCCTCCAAGGGAATAAGAGATCGTTTATTCTGAAGCTAAATATGGCAGCCATGGCCCAAGAATACAGGCTTAGGTTACCCCCAAATTCCATGCTGGGTTTGGTACTAGTTTAAAGATGTTTTTATAGTAACAGCAAAGAAAATCATAAATACTTTATAAATCCTTTGGGGGGGAAGAGTATGTAGGTGGGTTACAGCAAAGGGGGGACCCAACTGCAAGCCATAGATACCTTAGTTAGTGGGAACGGGGATTTGTTAATACATCCCAAAAGGTTCTATCTGTTAGTGTCAGGACAGCAGGGCCAGAGGAGGGCAAGGAATGGCTATTTTCAAGGCTAAGGGTAGCCCTGGACAAATTGTAATTAGGCCCTGGGCCTGCAATATTTCATCTTCTCCACAGCCACTGCAGTTCTGATTGAGCAGTCAGAAACTTCAGTGGAAGGGGCAGCATTTTCCAGGAGCTTTCAGAGTACGAATGAATGAGCGAGAGAATGAATCAGTGAGAAAAACTGCTTAATAATACTCGGAACTCTAGCAGCAACTCCCAATTAAAAAAAAAATCTCCCCAGAGTTTATGGGTTCGCACAACCATATAAGTCAAGGCATGTGACCTGCTCTCCACCTCCACTCGGGGTGTCCCAGTCAGTGACATCACTGGGGACTTTGTGAAAATGCTACTGGTCTGTTTTATTCTGTGATCACCCAGGCTTTACTTTGTTCAGCATCAGTGTGAGAATTCTCCTGATACTGTTTGTCCTTCCTGGTACCTCCCATGCCCTGCCCTCTGCTGAAGCCCACCCTTGCCTTCTGAGGTCATCTGAAAACCCTCTCAGCATCACCGCTATCAACTAAGCCTTTGGCAACACCCTAACCTTGCCAGACCCTTGTACCTGCGCTGGCAGCAAAGTGTACAGGCTCAGTGACTTCGGCTGACCCTAGGGTGCTATTGTACACTTCCTGGGAGAGGACCTCCGCTCTCACTTCACAGAGAAAATCCAAGCAACCACATTCTTTTCTTGTGGCCGCGTCCTACGGAGTTAAACCTCCAGCTTCCACGCCCCCTTGTTTGGAGCGGTGGGATCTTCCAGGGCCACCCTCTCTGCTTGCACCTGAGGTTGTGATCTAGCCTGCTTTCCCAGGAGTGTTGTTAATTGGTTTTCTGTGACCCTTCTGTCCCTCTGGAGATTGTCTGGGCACATACACAGATTCGGAAAACACAAGAGCAGCAAGCATCTTTCTCTGGAGCCCCGTGTACCTCTTGAGCCACATCCTGTCTCTCTCTTTGTTACTGCACAGCCACTTCTTAGGACGGTTTCCACTCACTGCCTCCAAGTTTTCCTACTTCCCTTTCTGTGTGTTCCCTGCGCAGGTCTGCCTTCGCCTCCCTTGGTTCCCCCCAGATGTTCTTCCTAAGGACCTTGTGCCTTTTGACCCCGCAGGCAGTCCCCATGCTCCCATAGACACCTCAGCAGCTCCTCACTTCAGATTCCTTCTCTAGGAAACAGTTGACCTCTGGCCTCATTCTGTCCATAGGGAAACTAACTCATGCCTGTGAAGGTCTGGATATGGTCTGCCACCCGCTCCCGCCCGTCTCCCACACAGGAGACGTCTCTGTAAGAGGTGGGGCCTTAGATCATTGAGGGCTGCCCCTGGAGGAAGTGTAGGATTCCAGTCTCTCTGGTTTCATGAGTTCAAGTTTCCTGTCGCACATACTCCCTCCATGACCATCGGCCATACAGTGACACAGCCAAGGCAGGCAGAGGGGTCCCACTGGAGCCTGCACCGTGCTGTCCAGGATGCCCAGCCTCTAAATCTGCATCAAATAGGCCCTCCTATAGAACAGAAAAACGTTGTCTCCCAAGTTCATAGCATCTACAGCATGATCAGGATGCCCTCATTAAATATCCATAGCCTCACCTTCTCCAGACAAAGCTACCTATGGGCCCCTGGCTGACACTCACACTCAGGTCCTCCAAATACACCCAGAGCCTGTATTGGAGATCTTCTACAGCAAGAAGTCTGTGAGTGCAGTCACCTGGTGAGAGATGTAGGCGCCACCCTGGGGGCGTCTCCCTTTATTATGAAGGGTTATGTATGTCCTAGCCCTTAATATCTCTTCCTTTCTCTGTGCCTCCTCTGTGGCTGCCCCTTACTCTGACTGAAAGCCATCCCCTCCTGCCCACAGTAGTGAACGGTCTCTTCACTCACGTCTACCCAGCAGCCCTGGCTCCCTGCTGTTCTTATTCCCTAAGGTCCTGACCACCTCAGCCTCTGGATGCCTGCAACTCAAACCTAAACTCAGGCTGCCTGGTGAGGAGCTGGAGCCCCACAGACACCCCTGCCTGTCTAGCCCTAGCATTGTCCTCTTCCCACCTTCCTCTCTAGTTCACAGTCCAGCTACCATAGCTTCTCCAGGCCAGAAGAAATATTCTGCCTCAGTTCCCCCCACCTCCTTCCTGTTCCTCCCACCTCTGCTCAGTGTAAAGGCCTCAGATAGGGCAGTACCCCCAGACATGCTTCCCCCTCTGCAGGGACTCTGTTGTGACAGGCAGTGTGTGCTCATTGGCCTGTCGTTTGGTTAGTATGTCTGTCCTCTCCACTAGATTGTCAGCCCCATGAAGTCACTCTGGGAATGACTCTGGGTACCAGGGCACATGCTTTCGCTGGGAACGCCCCACTAGCACAGCAGCCTCCTTCCAAAAGTGACCCGACATGCTTTTGGTGGCCGTGTCAGATGCAGGACTGGAGTCCTGGACTAGAATAAAGAGGGCACAGGTGTTATTTTGAGTTGGCAAGTGATGTGGTCTGCCATGAAGAGTTAAGGCCTGTGACAGGCGCTGGACTGCATGCTTCAGCCTGGTACAGTTTCAGGGGGAGGCTGACGACGGCAGCTTCACCTTGGCCTTGGGAGCTCCCCTGGACAAGCCCATCTACCCATCACCCTTGTGCTCCCTGGACCACTATCTTGTCACCCCCACTCGCTTACACCTCTCTGGTGCACACTTCCCTCTCCCTCTTGTTCAGGTACTCCGTCCACAGCCCTGCTCCTCAGGTTTCTGTCCTGACAGGTAAGGGTTCGAGGACATGACTGAGTTTCCCACTCTCACTCCAGACAGCCAGGTCTCAGGCTCTACGTATCACCATAGGGTTTACAGTGTAAAAAGGCAGAGCTTGCTGTAGATAACCTACTCCAAGTGTGCATAAAAGGGCATCCGGGAGAGCTCTGACTAGTTAACAAAGTAAGGAGGCATTGTGTCCACAACCCCAAATGTCTAAGCTTCTGACCCATTCACCTAGGCTGCCGAGCCTTTGGTCGGACTCAAAGCAGCATGGGGACATTATGGCGTCCTTACTTCCGCCACTCCCCAGTATGTCCTCTTGGCACGGCAAATGTGTGTGAGCCTGGGGGAACGAGAGAGTGAGAGTGAACACCTCCCCAGCCTCTGTCTCAGTCCATGTTCTCAGGTGCCTGCTCCTAGCCCCATATCCATGCCCTGTATGTTCTGAGGACCCAGTGTTGAGGTTGGCCCCATTTCTGGCAGCCGCAGGATGAGAAGGTTAATGCACTGTAAGAGACTGAAGCCATCCAAGAGAGATTTACACTTCATCATGACTTCAGTCTCTCCCGACTACGGTCACTTCTACCAACCACACAACCCGTTTTCAACCTCTAAATATCACCACCGTGGTTTGGATTGTTGTAGATGGTAAATACAAAACCTGTTACTTCCAAGTACAGGACATCCAGGGCTCTAACTGGATAAACAAACAGGCATTGTAGTCACGTGTGGTTGATATTTTAATAGCTTTCCCAGCTTGGAATTATGTATTTTTCAATTTAGGTTGTTCCGTCACGTTTCCAGCAGTGTTCAGAACAGCATTTTAGAGAGTTTTGCCCTGTAAATGTTCCTGCTCATCTGCCCTGTGCATCAGGGTTTTTGCTCTGGTGTGGAAAAAGCCTCCAGTGGCCACTGGAGAGGGAGATAAGAGGCCAAAGTTTCTAGGTATTTCTTAGTTGGTAATCTTGACTGGATGTGCAGTTGCCTTAAAGGAGCCTCAGTGGTGGATCTAACAGAGCCATGGCTGTGAACCTGGTCCACCCCTGGCATCTGCATCTGAGAGATCAGAATGGAGTCAGAGCCTGTGATCAGCTCTCTGCATCAGCTACTGGGTTCAGGATGGCCTGACCACCGAGGCCCACGCGCCTTCGCTCTGCTCACCTGCCCTGTTTGCCCTCTCGCAGGTTGTGTTCGTAGCCATTTTACTTCACAGTCACCTGGAATGCCGAGAGCCGCTGCTCATCCCCATCCTGTCTCTGTACATGGGTGCACTTGTGCGCTGTACCACGCTGTGCCTGGGCTACTACAGGAACATCCACGACATCATCCCTGACAGGAGCGGCCCAGAGCTGGGGGTGCGTGCACCTTTCGACTGTTTGAAATATTAGCGCATGCTCGTTGTACAAAGGGACAGGACTCGCTGTGTAATTGTTGTATTTGCATGTATCAAGTGATGGTCATACTTGTCGCCCTATTCTGATTCTCCCTACCCTCCATCTCTCTCTGCCTAACCCCCAGGGCAGTCTTTCCCTGCTCAACCAGTCTGACTAAGACCCATAGAACATGAAATGAAAACCCAGACCTCACATGCTCGGGGTTTTCTGAGGGGAAAGCAGTCAGAGTAGTGTGAGCTCGGGACGGGAATGACCGTAGAAGTGACCACCCCGCTTCCTCCTCACCAAAGAGGAGACAGTGTGTCATGTCAGCTCAAGGGCTTTTGGGAAGAGCTTTAGGCACCACACTGTGACAGGAATCTTGAGATGGCCTCTAGTTTCAAACAGCTTTCACCCAGCACTTGGACCTTCTTGTACCCTCTGTAGAAATCTCTTTCATGGTCCAGAAGGTTTTAGGGTTTATGGGACCTCTGTGCTCGTGTCTTGTTGTTTTAAACATTGTAGCCCCGGGCTCTGTTTATATATATTCTCTGCAATGGCCTGTCTCACTCAGTTTCTCAATTGAGCGTGTCCTCGGGACTGGCCAGAGCTTTAGGTACTACAGTGTGATGGAAAATCTTAAGATATGGCCTCTAACTCGATAGGCAAGTAAGAGCAACACAGGAGCAATGGTGGGGGTGGGGACAAAAACAAGCAAACAAACGAAAAACTAAATGAGTCCGAGACAGTATCTGTGCTGCAGAGAACCTGAAGGTCTCCAGTTTTGGTGGTGTGGAATAGGAAGCCTCCTTGGAGAAACGTCCCGTCACAAGTTAGGAGCAGTACTATGCTGTGTGCATGCTTACTCCTCCTACCACGCACATTAGACATCGTTTCTCTCCATCTAGCGCCAAGGCAGACAGGAAAGATCATGTCTAACCCTGACCACCCTCCACCACCACCCCCTGCCCCAGCTTAACCATACAGTGCCTTCACCACATCACAACAGTAACTGCGGTGGCCATGTACCTCATTCTAGGTCGAGGTGTCATGGAAATCCTGCCTAGGTATTTCTACCACTTGGCCAGCCACAATTACCTTGATAGGACCAAGGTAATTGGTCTCTCTGTTTCTCTCTCTCTCTCTCTCTCTCTCTCTCTCTCTCTCTCTCTCTCTCCCTGTGTGTGTGTCTGTCTCTGTGTCTCTCTGTGTCTCTGTCTCTGTCTCTCTCTCTCCCTCCCTCCCTCCCTCCCTCTCTTTCCTTTCCCATCTTCTGCCTCCAGCAAAGGGAAAGAAATCAAAATGCCTGAGAGGGTTCCATGACGTAACTCTTAACCTCTTAAGAAACAAAACCTACATTTCGAAATAGAAGCCAAGCTTGAAAGTTAGCACACACCTTGGCTGTGGACGTCCTAAGACCTGCCTTGTCTCTCAGTGTGCATTTGTTCCGCTTAGGCTCCTGCACAGTGTGTGTGGCTCCTGTGGAGGATCTGGAGGTGGGAGTCTGTAAATGCACTCAATAGTTCTGTGGTAATTAGACACATTTGTGTATATTGACTGATTCCAAAGTAGATTTATGATAGCTTTCATTTCTCAGAGTTACCTCCTACTGACGTGGCTTCAAGCCAGCCACTGTGATGACATAAACAGAGACTCACTTGAAACCTGCTCTCTCAGGCCCTGGAGCTGGGCTCCACCTTGTGTGGAAGCTGGTTCTGCATATGGAAAACAGTGGTCGGGATCCATCAGACTTCATCCACTGCGTGCTTTGATTTCATGGCAGCTACCAACCGTCTGGATTAATTTCTAATAAGACTGTACATTTAGTTTTAATTCAACTTGGCATGCCTACAGGGGCTTTTCTGTGTGTTACTGTGAAGCATGGTGAAGTTGCTATCGATTGGTGTCTGAAGAACAAGCTTTGGCTTTTGAGCTGTTTTCCTGTTCTACTTCTGGAACCTAATGAGCTTTGACCTCTGTTTGCCAACACAGGGCGACGCAACCATAAGAAAGATGCTGAGCTTCTGGTGGCCTCTGGCTCTGATTCTGGCCACGCAGCGCATCAGCCGGCCCATTGTCAACCTCTTTGTGTCCCGGGATCTTGGTGGCAGTTCTGCTGCTACAGAGGTAGGGAACTTTGTGAGTACGTAAGCACATGTCAGGGGAGAGAAACGATATGTACTCATTCCCAGTTCACCGCGAGAGCCCAGGCAGTGCTAAATCATATGACACCATGACAAAGGCAGCCGTGATTGGGCGACTTTAGAAATTTCCCATTTCTATGACTGTGGAAGACAGTATCTTCATCTTTCTCATTTAGCACCTGAGGAACTGAGGCATAAGAGGGAAAGACAAGACAGAACCTGCTAGAGGCTGGGACAGTGAGAACATTCTAGCTCCCTGACCTCTTTCCCACGGCCCTTCTAGCTCTCCATAGTGTCAGCATGCAGCCTCTTCACTGTGGCCGCAAAGGATGATGGGACAAGCCTGTAGGAACTCTATCAGTGCCCAGAGCTTCCACAGTGACACAGCCTATCCTCACCTCTCTGCCCCTGGGCCATGTCACCTATGGGCTCTTTGACAGCCAGCCCTCCTGAAGATGAGGCTCTCCTGTGTGCATTGACTCAAAGCTCCAGAAATGGACCTGGAAACTGGCTGCCATTCCACTGGAAGGGTTGGCTCATCCGTTCCTTCTTGCGAGCGGGGATCAAACAGAGTGACCTCATTTGTTCCTCCTCCATTGCCTTCTGGAGAATTAATTCTGTTGCTGGCACCCCTGATCCTTTAGGAAGGCTTGTGGCTTCTCATTAAGGCCTCCTGTTTACACCTGGCCTCGGCTGCACCAGCAGCAGCGCCCCAGCCCCGAGCATCCTGCCAGTTTCCATGTCCTGGGAAGAGCTGCTGTTGGCCAGGAGAAGGTGCCTGTAATAAATCAAAAGCAGAATGCTTTCTCTGGCCCCTGTCTGTTCCTGGACTTTGGTATCTGAGTCACAGATGTCATCTTGGGTGGCTGTTACAGTACAGCAGCTCTGTCAGTCAGATACTGATTTCCCCAGTAAAACGATGGAACCCCCATTGATTGTGTGCCAGAATCCCATCTTCGCCTAAATAAACCAAAAGAGGACAGATTTTGTATTAGGCATTTCCAAATTGCCAGCTATGGCATAGAAACTCAACGGGGGTAGGGGGTAGGGGAGAAAGAGCTCATGGGTCTGTGCTGTGTGCTTACACCTTAGGCATTCATGTGCATTTTAGTCATTTCCCATCAGCCCTATGTGATTAATATTACCAGCGCCATTTCCGTGGAGAAACTGAGAGGGGAGTCTAAGTTCCCGTCTCACATGGGAGCAGAAGGGAGGCTTGGATCTAGGCCTGCCTAACCATGATGCTCTTTTATGCCATGCCACATCACGCCACGCCAAGTTTCCTCACACAGCTGTGGCCTGTATCATGTCCTCGTGTGCTGGGCACAGTTGCTCTGTCCGTGAAAACACATGGAGCCTGACTTCCTCCTCCGCAGAGTTAGAACGCCAACTGCCAGAGGTTAGCCTTAGATGCCAGACTTCCTTTCCATTCACGCAGGAAGAGAAAACCCTTTGCTCATGGAAACCTGTCAGGAGCCTTCCCTGCATGGAATATTTATTGATTTTACTGAATAAAACTGTTCAGTTGGACCCCTAGGACCAAGCAGCCTGAAATGTGTTGCATTGGAGAGACGGTAGCACAGAGTCACTGACAGGCAAGTGTGTGCCATGCTGAGGGACAGCATGGAGGAAGAGAAGCAGGGCCAACCTAAGGCTGTTCCTAGTGTTGTTTTGGGACCCATATTGGGCTTCAGGGGATAGCTCAGTGTGGACCAGAGTCCGTGTCACCAGCTTCCAACTGTGATCCCAGAGCTTGGGAGGTGGAGATGCGGGATCCTTGAACAAGTTGACGAGATGGGTGAGCCAAATGAATGAGTGAGGGAGAGGCCCTCCCTCAGTGTGTGAGGTGCAGAGTAATCGAGGAAGGTGCCCAGTGCCAATCTGACCTATGCACACACATGCAGCACATGCACTTACACATATGTGAACACACGCATGTGCCCTAGACACACATGCAAAACACAGGTAAGATTGTGAGTGACTTGGGGGCTTGCCTAGGTCCGATGCGAACAGCCAAGATTCTGGGGTCTGAGGAAGCTGGATTGAAACCTTGGCTTTTCAAGCAAGGAGACGTTGCCTGTTCTTCATCAGAGTCATGTGGAAACATTATCTGCCAGGCATCCTCTCTGTGTCAGACTGTCATGTGACTAGTGAATACAAGGACAGATGTGTTGCTAGATGTATTGTCATGTGCCCTGGCAGATCCTGGAGGACTTCCTGCTGGTGCCCACACTGATGCTGTCTATTTTTCCCTTACAGGCAGTGGCCATTCTGACAGCTACCTACCCCGTGGGTCACATGCCATATGGCTGGTTGACAGAAATCCGTGCTGTCTACCCTGCTTTTGACAAGGTGAGATCTCTAGGGCATGGTGTCAGAAGCACATGTCATAACACTGTCACTTGATGGGCAGGGGTCTTCGAGGAGAAACCCTGGGTGTTTTCCTCTGAGAATGACAGAGGGGAGTGAGGCTTCTCTTGCTGTAGATTCTGTAATGCTTTTCCATATTGATCTTCCTGTCATCACATTATTCCTCTCAGTATTCCTCTCAGTATTTTCAGGAGGGAAAGTAAATAACTTCCCAAATGAAGCTTACTAGACTTTGTTCCTGTGGCTTATTGTCTAGTCTGTGCCGTACCTTGTGGGTGCTGTACTCAATGGCCAAGTTGTAGACATGTGAGGCAGGGGCTTGACTTCCTGTGAGGTCACATGGCTGCCTTTCTGTGGCAGGGAGATATGCACAGTGTTGTGCAGGAATGCTTGCCTCCCATTTGGGGGTTCTCTTAAGGTATACTTATCAACATATATGTATATGCCGTGTGAGTCTGTGCACCAGGTGCATGCAGGTGCCCTTAGAGCCTAGAGGACGTCAGATGTGGGTGCTTGGAGCTCTCTCTCTCCAGCTCCGTACCTCCACTCTCCAGTTTAGCCAGAACCCTCAGTGGCCAGCAGCTCCGCCCGCTCATGACTGCTGGTCCCTCCAGGGGAGGCATCTAACCCTTCTGATGTCATCTTTGGCTTTGTGGAGACTGTCCTGCTTGTCATTTAATAGATGTCTACCTAATTATACCTCTCTTGTTGAAACGAATGGCTAGCAAGGCATACTATTTTTATACGGTGGTATATAATGCATTCAAAGAGAAAAGTGGGAGAGGAATGACCAGCCTGACACTTGTAGCAGGTTCTGCCTTGATTTTTTCTAGCAGTCGCTCAGAGCCTTTGCTACCTCTATTTTTTCTTATCCGCTAGTAACTATGAGGAGAAAGGCCCCATAGCCAAGGGCTCCAGCAGGTCAAAATGGGCAGCTGGGCTCTGGTGCCTAACTGTCACTGCACCTGCTCCCCATCCTACCTGGGCCCTCGCTCCAACTTCTTGTGGGCAGGAAAGACTCATGAAGCCATACAAGGCCAGGCCAGAGCTCACAATGCCGGCTTCAGAAAGGCCTCCTATGCAAAGGCCAGACTTGTAGAATACAGCTTCCTAGACAGGTACCCGAGTGCTTCCATCCCACATCACACCCTAAGTCCAGGGTATCCCCCAAGTCTAGACAAAGATCATCATCAGCCCACCCCCTTCCTGAACATTCTCACACACACACACACACACACACATTCTGTTCTCACCTCCCATGGCAGCATTCTTCCACACTGCCCAGCCTCCTGCCATTCTTCCTTTCCCCTCTCCTTCCTTTCTTGGGTACACACACTCATCACAAAGCCTGACTCTCCTCTCATCTGCAGGGCCCCCCAGTTGTCCTAAGCTGAGATGGGCCAGTGATCTTACGCAGGACAGTGCTGCTGAGGCCTTCCCTCAGCTGTCTGTTGGTTCCCACCCACTGCCAGTTACACACATCTGGATGCAGCACACTCGTGGTTATTTCATGCAGACCCCTGAGTACAAAGGTCCGAGTTGCTTTAAGAGCTGGACCTTCTGTTACGGAGTTACTGTAGTCTGTACATAGGACCACTGCTTTCATTTCAAGGAACATGTGTGTAGTGAGTCCTAGAAAACAACACAGATGTTGGTCCTTGCTAAATTTCTGTTCTCCCTTTGCTAAGTAAGATTATTTAATGCAACTTACAGACAAGAAAGCAGGTACTGAAATGGGTGAGGTGTTGGCTGGAACTGTCCTATCTGAAGTTGCTTTTGGCTACCTTATAATAATAAAACTTAACAATACCACCCTGTTTGTCTTCAGCAAGAACACCCAATACAAACATTGTCTTACCCTTAATCACAGGTTAGAAGCTATGATTTTTTTTTTTTTAATGAGCCTACCTCTGGCCAGAAACTAGAGTTACTTGGGATCCTTCTAAAACCTCACCCATTGTTGCCACACATTCCAGTTGGCAGTGCAAGCCATGGTTGGGAAGGCCATCTGGCCACCAGTACCTCAGACCTCTCTGTGTGGGCTTCAGCATCCCCTGTCTTGACTACTGGAGTCTTCCACCTCTCTGTGGGTTCCAGATGAAGAGATTTAAGACGTGTGACATGCCTTGTAGTGGTTCTGGTGAAATATAAGCCGTGTGTGCAATGTCTCTCTCTTTTTAGTTGTTGCCTCTCAAAGAGCTCCTCAGGCAATAAAATGAAAGGCTTGTCTAGTGCTGCTGTGCCGGTTCATTTCCGCTGCGTCTGCAGAGATAGCTGCAGAGATGTGGGTGCGTCGTCCTCTTACCCATGAAGAGTTCTCATACCGGCCGGCAGCATGGGCTAAGTTGCCTCACCCCACCCCCATACAGCTATGGTGGAGCCAGGGTTCATGGGTAGCCTTTGTTCCTAGGCTCTGGAGCTAATCCGATCTGTTATAGAGCGGGGTTCTTCTCTGATTTTCTCGGAGTAAGGCTCTTCTAAGAGCCTGGTTGGCAGTGGGCTGACACAGCCTCAGCAGGCTTCCTCCCTCGCTGTACTTCTTGGTGTCCTGTGAGAGGATACACGAACCACCTGCTTACAGGCTTACAGCTCAGTGTAGCCAATGCCCTTTGATGTTCTGCCCCTCATAAGGAAGATGGTGCTAGAGAGTGGGCAAGGGGCGCAGTACTTCATTGCAGAGGTGCACAGGGGTCTGAACATATGTGGACATAATTGTCTACCCAGGCAGCTCCTGCATCATAAGGAGGGAGGCCAAGAAACTGTCAGTAAGTCACAAGCGGGTTGGCTGGGAAGGTGACGTGTGTCCAGGGGAGGGATATTCTGAAAACCAGGAAATCCAACAGCGGGGAGAGACAAAGGCCTGGATGTGGGGATGGGTGGGAGCCCGTTTGAGGTGGGAATAAAGCTGGGCGGGCACTGTGGGGTCCAGAGCAGTCTGTAAGAGCTCAGGTGAGTTTTATTCCTCTGGTAGAGAGAGAGGATCCCCAGAGGTCAGTGAGCCATGGCATTTAAGGAGACACCAACTCTGGTGGCCAGGCACAGGGTCTGCTGAAGCCAAAAGGGGACACATGAGTCAGGAAGCAGGTTTCGGAGCCAAGGCCCTTCAGGGTGAGGTGGCAGCCTGGTGCCAAGGGCAGAGGACTGAAAGAGCCCAGAGTTCCCTCTGGTTAATGTTTCTGGGCATGAACCCGACAGCCGCTTTAGAGACCCAGTGTGACAGCCATCTTCCGAGCTGCCACTTGAAATCAGTACTCGAGGCACGTCAGATAAAACAAGGTGCTCTTTGTGATCTGGGGGCTCAGCCGAGGTTAAGCCCGCCTTGTCATCTCTGCCATTCTCTTTTCCCAGAATAACCCCAGCAATAAACTGGCCAACACGAACAACACGGTCACCTCGGCCCACATCAAGAAGTTCACCTTCGTCTGCATGGCACTGTCACTGACGGTAAGCAGAGTGGGGATGGGGAAGAGCGCAAGCTCTCTCTGTCACGGCGTGAGTGGGTGTGCTCACAAAGAGGGAGATTGTGATCTTAAAGGAAACAATCCTGTATTCCACAGTGTGGTGCCTGACTGTCTTAATTAATGACTGTTGTCCAAGACCATTGACTCTAGGAGTGGAAGTTTTTACATTGCTTCTCAGACCCACAAACATGATCAACAAGGACAACTGTAATTTGAGTAATTCGTGTGCGTGTAACTATCCCCTTCCTGGACCCCTTTCTATTTTATTTACTAAGTCAGGGTCTCTCATTTAACCTGGCTGGGTCCTCATGACTCAGCTCCTGTAGCTAACCGGCTTGCCCTACGGGATCGATCCATCTCCTGAGTGTTGGGATTGCAGACCTGCTGTCATACATACCCGTGCCACCCACTGCACGTGAGAGACGAGCTCTCTGTCTGGGAGCTGTACCTCCAGCCAATGCTCCTCTCTTGCTATAGAATCTCCAGTTCATCTTTTAAACCTCGAGTCAGCTTTGTAGATGCCATCGCCCTTTCCAGAATTGCATTAGTATATTTTCTCTGGTAGAAATGCCTTTCCTGATTACATTGTTCTGATACAGCTGACTTACTTGGCCATACTATGGGGGCCTCTCCTGAGTCCCATAAACTCTATCAGTGCAGAGGATACTCTGTGACTGGGAGTGGTCAACACTGAGCTCTTGGTGCCTGGATATATATCCTCTTCCTCCTGCTCTTCCTCTTCCTCCTCCTCTTCCACCACCTCCTCTTCCTCTTTCTCCTCCTCTTCCTCCTCTTCTTCCTTCCCTTCTTCTTCTTCCTCCTCTTCTCCTTCCTCTTCTTTTTAGCAGTCTATCTCTATGTAGCACGACTGGCCTGGAAGTCACTGTGTAGACCAGGCTGGCCTAGAGCTCAGAGATTTGCCTGCCTCTGCCTCCCAGGAGTCTTGGTGTACATTCTTAAGTCAACAACACATCCTAGTATCACCAAGCTCCCATGTGGGAAGAGAATTTCAGAAAACGTGAGGGACTGTGCACATGCTGTAAAAGCCAAAGGAAGCACTGTACCATCTGAGACTGGTAGTTTAATCGGTTACTAAAGGCAGGGGAACAAGCCAACCAGCAGAGCAGCTGTGCCACGGGACTGTTAAGGGGTTAAGGAATGTGGCCCTTTTGAACTTAGCTCCGTTTTCCCTTGTTGCTGCAGCTGTACTACTCCTAGAGTCCCATAGAACTTAATTTCCATTTATACATACTCTATACTGATGGCCTGAGTGTGTTCTGCAGTCATCGTTAACAGCCAGTACAGAGGACCAAGAGCTGAAGTATCTTCCTGAGGACAGCTGGACAGTAACTGCCCTGTCGCCATAGTCCTCAGAACTATTCAGCTTGATTATCCTCGAGAAGCGGTCCCTGCTTCAGACCCCCAGTGGCCAGGCAAAACGTATAGCTTACTACCTGGTCCAGCAGCTGAGTCGTGCTTGACAACACAAAACATACAGTCACAGAAAGCCTTTGGGACCACTGAGCCACAACATCATAACCTGGACCCCATCACCACCACCCCTACCCCTGCAGCCACCTGTCCCTGTGAGGTGGGGCAGCACACACTGAACCCAAGGCTCCCAGCTTGGAGAGAATTTCTGACTACATCTGAAGTTGGAGTTGACCAGTGACCCCAGGTGACCTGGTCCCCTGTTGGCATTTCTTCTTTCTTCCTATGGTGTGCCAGTTTTTCCATAGTTCCCTAAAATGTTAGCAAAACACTGAGCAACTTTGAAACTACTCAAGAGGGTATTTTAGGAAAAAACCAGAGAAGCTTCTGTTCCAGGAACAGACCTCAGCTTTTGGAGGCTGTTAAATGACTTGGAGTCAAAAGATGACTGGAAGCCAGATTGTGGGACTGGGCCTCATCTGCTCGGAGCCAACAGTTCGGGGCCCGATGGCTCAGCTGCCAGGCTCCTCAACCTGCCTCCTCTTATGTGGGCTTAGCTTCCCATAGCTGGGCTTGAGTGAAGAGGGCAATGATTCATGGCCAATAATTTGAATCTCAGTGAATTTGATCTCTAGCAAGTTTAAGATAATGGCAGGATCTGGAAAAATGCCATTATCTCTCTCCCAGGCAGATGTTGATTTCTTATATTTAATCCCAGATCAAGAAAACATACATAAGTGGAACTGTCTCGGTGCGAGTCCACCTTAGAAATAAGGATGTGGGGCTGGAGAGATGGCTCAGCGGTTAAGAGCACCCGACTGCTCTTCCAGAGGTCATGAGCTCAATTCCCAGCAACCACATGGTGGCTCACAACCATCTGTAAAGAGATCCGATTCTCTCTTCTGGTGTATCTGAAGACAGCTACAGTGTACTTATATATAATAAATGAATAAATCTTTAAAAAAAAAAGAAATAAGGATGTGGAAGCCCTTATGGGAAGGGGATTTGGAGATGAAGATTTAAAAGACTTTAATTTTGGAAAAAGAAGCAACTTAGAATAAGTGATTCACCCACTTGCCCAGCAATAGCCCTGCTATTGCTATTGCCCTGCCAGAGCTCAGCTGCCTGAACTCTGTCCCATTAGCTTCCCCAGTCCCCAGACGAGAGGATGTGACTCTGCTCGAGCACAGAGTTTCTTCAGCATTAAACGCTACAGTATGTGAATCTGTGGCTCAATGGAGTCTATTGATCCAACACCTTGGCTGGAGGAATTGATGCTAAATTTTCTATGTGAAAATTTTTATAGAAAATGTGAAACTAGATTTTTCTAAACCAAACCTTTGACTGTCAGTGTGTGTACATATTTAATACCTTGTAATATCACACCACACATTAATTCTTGCACATCTACTGGTCCTCTTACCCTCAGCCATTCACAAGCAAGTGTACGTAACCTAGGGGCTACGTTACCCATCCATGATAACCCTTGAATCAATCAGTCGGCTGCCACCTTTCACCAAGGCATATGCTCCTCGTGAGGAAGTGAACTCAGGAGGAGTGTGAGGCAGGGAAACAGTATTTGCTGTTGTAACATGTTAGCATCTGATGCTGCTTATCCTTCAGATCATGCTTCATGGGAAAGCAGCCTCGTCTGCAAACCACCTGATCCAGTGAGATAAAAGGCAGGTTTGGAATCTTTGGTGGGTCTCAAAGATCCAGTTCAAAGGAGTAGATCGCCAGATAATTAGCCCCTAAGAGCAAGGGGGGAGTAGACTGGGGTTAGCACGTTGACTGGATCCCCCACAAGAAAAGAGGACAAAAATTCACAGGAACTGTGTCAAAGGATGGTTGCCTGTGGGGGTGCTGTACCGTAGCCATACAGGAGAGGCTGAAGTGCAAACCAGAGCTGTCCAGATAAGGATCCAAACTCAAAGAATAGGTAGCCATGAGCAGTGGCCACTTTGCCAGAACCTTCCTGTAGAGCCACAGTTGCTTTTACTTTTGTGACTGTTAAGTCCTGTGACAACCAGTGTGTCCTAGAAGGCTGTTTGTCTCAATAGACGGTGTTGTGAGCATGAGGAGAGGGTGGTCTGGACCAGGCAGTGAGGAGACTTCTCTGGCTGGAGAAGGAACTGGTGAGCTGAAAATCCCTACTGCACACATGCCCATGCAGCCAGCACATGCGTGCCCACAAGGCTCTACCATACACTTGCCCAGAAGCTTGTCATACTTCCTGCTGGGCTCTAGATTTAGGGCTGAAATAAAAGTTGCTCACGTAGAGTGGCAGAAGTATCACAAAAAGGTGACAGAGCACCTGTTTCCAGAACCTAGGCCAGCTCAATAAAAGCCAGTAAGTCAGGCTGCTAAATTTACAGGGTTTTCTTACTAACTCAAACCTTGTCTGGGGATCCCTTCTCCCTTGAACTCTTTCCGACCCAACAAATCATGGTGAAGTGGAGCTCTAAGAGCTTCGGCTGCTAACAGTGGACCGGCTTCCATTTGAGCTCACAAAGGGCCCTTTAAGAGCACTGGGCATTTCTCCTCTTAGATTCCCCACTGCTTTAGTTTGGGGGAGCTGGCGCCAAGAATGGGGCCCCCTTCCCCAGGAGAAGTGGAAACAAATCTATGCAAAACATGGATTTGGCTAACTCAGAGGCCCTCTAACCCCTTTGTACACAGTAGAAAGAGGCAGCCATCCAAATGGATCTTGGCAGGTGGGGCCAGTGAGGCACTTCTGGGGACAGCCTCTGCAGCCATCCCAACATCCCCTGAACTCAGACACTGAGAAATCAAGGAGCATGGACAGGAGACAAACTGATAGACAGATGGAGGAAGGGTCGACTGTCAGAGACGGGAGGTTGCCACAGAAAGACAGAATGACAGAGGTGCAGGTGTCTATAATACAGGGTGAGGAGCCCCAAACCCAGGAGCTCTCCCTTACTCCCTGGGACACTGTGAGCCTTTCCAGTACAGGCTGTGAGCTTCAGAAGAACTTATAAAGATGTATAATTTAGAAACCAGTAAATTAGACATAATGTTTTTGGCTAAGGTTGGTTTTGGTGAGCTGACCCGTGTTAAGAATGCAAGTGTGGAATGCAGCTCTCAGTAGGGTTGAAAAGGCACTTGGGTCATGCCAAGGTTGGAGGACTGCCAGGCCTCCACACTGCATCCCATTGTTCACATAGGAACCGAGCCCTCGGCTTCAACTAGCCAGAGCCGCTCAGGGAAGAAGGCAGGTATGGGCCGAGCGTGTAGCTGCCACCTAAGGCAGACGGAGAAGGATGGCATATAGATCCAGGGACATCTGCGATCAGGATCTGTTGGAATTGAGGGTCTGGTTCTTCAGCGAGAAGTTAAAATAGGGGGTAGGGAGAGGGCTCAGTGGCTAAAGGGCTTTGCCACACAGTCATGAAGAGCAAAGGTTGATCTCACCCACGTGAAAGCCATGCACAGCTGCTCACACTGGAGTGCAGGAGGAGAGGTGGGGGAGCTCTCTAGTGTAGCCAAATGGGCCACTCTGGGTTCAGAGAGGAGAATGCAGAGGTCGAGAGTGATGAGAGACCGTGTCCGTCAACTACTGCTGTGTGTCTGCACATACACTCCCGGCTGCACACACACGCGCGCACACACACACACACACACACACACACACAAAAGGACATTAGAATCATGTCACTCTGATCTGCCTGAGCCCTGGTGAAGGCAAGGACTTGAAGCAGGAACCTGTATTAGATAGGTTGCTTTCTTGAACTTTAGGCGTTCTGTTAACTTTCTGAGTTAATAGAAAGGAGGGAGACCAGGAACACACCTGGAATTTTCTCTTCTGTTTGCCATAGGTTGACTTGCGTCTGTTCAGATGTTGTAATGTTAACCCCAGTCCCAAAAAGGCCACCTTATTTGGAAATGGGGTTCAGGTTCTATGGCAAGCTTGGCCCCGAATCCAGTGTGGCTGGTATTCTTATAAAAGGGAACATTTGGATACAGACACAAGAAGCCTTTGGTGTTACCATGGGTTCTTCTGCTGTAGGGAGGCCTGGCATCACCCATCCTGACTCCATTCTTATACCTGGGCCCCTCTCCCTTCCTATTGCTCTAAGACATCCAAATGTAAACCTTCAGTCACTGTAACCCTGGCAATGTAACCTACTGATATTCCTAAGAGAAAGCAATCCTTTCGTGGTCACCTGAGGCCACGAGGTTGACTCATCAGAGCTCCACAGTTCAGCCCTCTACCTCTTCAGTTACATGAGGCGTCTTTGACCCTTAGCTAAGACTGCAGGTGGCTCTGCCTTTACAGGGACTACACTCAGTTTGCAGGAGGCACTCTGACTGCCCTTGAGAGCTCCATTGTGTCTTGGCTCCATTGTGTCTCGGTTTGTGTAAATCTGAGAGCAACAGTCACCAATATTCAATTTAGGAAACTGCTTGGCTTTGTTCTTTTGGTTAACTGAATACTTAGTGTACTTCTACTGGGTCCTTGGAAATCCTATGATACCTTGACACTTACAAAAATGTATTGTAACTTGTCCAATTGCTAATAACATGGTCCATAAATTTAATAAGTTCTAATGAAAAGAGACTTATTTGGGCTTGGGATTCTATGGTCAGGGTCCTCAAATGGCAGGAGGCTAGAAGTACATTTATGCTTGGGTCTGGTCTTTCTCCAAGCAGGGTCCACTGTAACTAATCAGCTCCTTAAAGCCCCTCCTGAAACACTGTTCAGATTATATATCCACCCACGTTAAACCTCTCAATGGAGATTACATTTCAATACATCAGCCACCAAGGCATAGCACTACCTACCAAGTCCCCTGTGCAGGCTCTGTTGTACCCTCACTTTAATGCTGAAGACCAGAATAATCATAGAGAGAAGTACCTAAACCAGGAATCACTTGAGTTGTCACAGAGCAAGAAGCAGGAAGATAATATACTTCCAGGAAGCATGCCTGAAGATGTTCTGTGGCCATGACAAAAAATATTTTGTTAGAGCAATTTAAATGCAAAAACCAAACCCAGGCTGATGAGAGTACAGTGTTAGGAAGAAGCTCTCAGCTCTAGTGGGGCTGAGTCCAACCCCACTGAAGCCCCAAGAACTGTCAGAGAGACTGCAGGGTGTGGTGCCTGGCTTGTCTTGTGTCAAGGCTTCTGGTTCAGTGGCTGCTCTTGTAAGAGCTTTTCTCCTCACCTTGGAAGCCTGAAACAGATTGATTTCCTTGCTCAGAGCAGGTGAGGGTCCAGCAAAATAGAATGCATCTAAATTTTTTGGAATATTATCTTGCTGGGCATGGTGGTGCAGAACCAGACAGATCTCCTCGTGAGCTTGAAGCCAGCCTGTCTACACAGAAACCAGGAAATGCAGGGCTAGAGATGTGGTTACTTGGTGGGATGCTTCCCCAGTCACACAGAGCCACACCCCTGCACTACATAAACTAGGCATGGTGGCACATGCCTGGAACTCTAGCACTGCAGAGGTAGAAACAGAGAGGGTCAGAAAGTCAGCTCATCCTCAGCTGCTTAGGGTAAAACCAGCCCAAATACAGGCCCAGAGTGTCTGGGCCATGCTAAGTTGCCTCTGGGAACCTTTGCTGAAGTGAGAGATCCCTTGGTTAGGAACATTATGAAGTAATCGGCACTGTCTTGGGTCAGCAGACAGGGTGTCTGGCTTGAGCTCCCAGGGCCTCAGCATGACCCCGTGCAACTGCTCTTAGAATCCAGGCTGGGGAGGGAGTTCCCCTGGGCTTTGTTCCATGGTTCTGTTTTAAGAACTCTGGATCAGATGGGCCAATTGTTCAGACTCAATTACGAGGTCAGAACAGTACCACAGAATCATTCTTGGGGATCGTGTCATCGCTTCTGAGCCCCCAAAGAATGACAGTACTAGAAAACAGCATATGGGGCAAATGACAAGAAAACCCGCTTGCCAGAGGCCCTTCCTTCTGTGTGGAGAGGGATCCTAACTGACCCCTGAAGAGTGCATTGGCCCTCAGCAAGAACCTGAAGCATTCCGGATCCGTTCAGATAAACTTGCTTCACAGTCCTTCACTGAATCCCACCTGTTACCAGAGAACGTCTATTTACTGCTTGAGGGGATTAAGGGGTGCATATTATCTCTGGGTGGTCCTCTTACCTCCAACTACAGGTACTAACAGGTACTTTAGAGAAAAATAAAGTACAGTAGTCCCTCTTTAGCCACATATTTTCCTTCTGTGGTTTTAGTTACCTGTGGTCAACCACAGCCCAAAAAAAGTGATATGGAAAGTTCCAGAAAGTTTGTAAGTACAGTTCTGAGTAGCACAGTGAAATCCCGTGCCATCTTGTTCATTCCTGCCCAGGACATGAATCTACCCTTTGTCCAGTGTTGCTGCTGTGCATGCATTAGACGCATGTTAGTCACTGTCAGGGATAATCTTGTCAGTTTCAGTGGCTTGAGAAACATCTGGGTGGTTATTAAAGCACACCCCTGGGTGTGTCTGGAAGTAGGATTCTCTAGAGAGAAAGGAAGGCAGGCAGGAAGATGAGACCTGTCCTGAGTTTAGGCATCACCATGACATGGTGAGCACACTTCACTGAGACAGTGTGAGAGAGACCATTGGGACATAAATCGTGTCGTGTGTTGCTGGAATACACTGTGTAGTTAAGTTTAGGAGTTGTTACTTGCCTGCTGTTTGTGTTTATATATCGTACGGTGTTGGGTGTATAGGCACAGGGAAAAGTGTTCATAGGATCTGGTACTGTGCACAGTTTCATACATCAAGAGTCCTGGGGCAGGTTCCTTGTGGACAAAGGGTAGCCACTGTGAAAGGGAAGAGGGTAATGGATCCCGCATTGTTAGAAATAAACTTAGGGTCACAAAGAAAGAACTAACTACTCCAAATGAAGGCAAACTTCACTCTTGGTCAAGGAGTGCTTGGGAAGAAAGCACACTGAGACAGGAAGTGCATACTAACTCAGGTGGTGGCTGAGCCTTTCCCATTGGCTGGTCAGGTGATGGCTGTGCCTTTCCCCATTGGCTGGTCAGGTGATGGCTGTGCCTTTCCCCATTGGCTGGTTAGGTGGTGGCTGAGCCTTTCTCCCATTGGCTGATAGGTCCAATCTCACAATCTTGTTCATTTGGCTAGTGTGGAAAGAATTGTGCCCAGGAAAGAGGAATGGGGAAGAGAGTCACTGCTCAAAGGGATAAGGGTCACTGTGACTGTCAAATTCCTAGTGTAGAGTTTTTATGTAAACAAACATTTTACTGGGTGAGGAGGATTGAACATTTGCATAAAGTCTTACAAGACGAGGTAAATACAAAGATTCACGTTCATTGTCCTAAAGATACATTTTGTAGTCTGATAGTCAAGGCTCATATTGATGTTTCTTACATGTTCACGATGTCACACAGGACCCTCTGTGAGGACCACATAAATGTCAGGAGAATGTGAAAGAACAGCCCTTCAGCCCATGGTGTTTTCTTCTTTTCCCTTGTCACTCTTGTAAGAAAATGAAACACAAGTTATAAACAGGTCTGACCCGACCAAGTCACTAATTTAAGGCTGCAGGTGTTTATAAATTAGCCGTGGGGCACCAGAATAAGCCCAAGCCCAGCAAGATCCAAGCAGCCACAACCTGGGCAGTTTAGCCAGCCCCTCCTGGAAGCCTCCTTTGGGATCCTACTGGACTCCTGCCTCTGGCGTTGCCTAGGCTGTCACTTGGGAATCTTTCAGCAAGTTGGCAGCATGATCTGAGCCTCCGAACATCTAATTATCACAGAATGTTCCGCATCCCTCCTGTCTGCTGAGGCTTCAGACCCTTTCATGCAGTCTGTGTGCTCGTTGGGGCTTTAAGGCAGTGCTGTGCCCTAATCTGGTACAGGCTGCTACTGCAGGAGGCCACAGCCAGAACAGTTTATGGTGAACAGATATTGGAGCCTCTGGAGAGGAGAGGGTAGCCGGGCACTTGCTGAGACCCTGTAGTCTTTTTTGTCATCCCAGGCCTGTGCTCACTCCACAGCTAGTTGGCCTGTCGGCCCTGATGTCTGAGTGCCATCTCAGCCGAGGCCACCCAGACCTGCGGAGGAGGAATTTGAATTTCTGAAGGTCTTAGTCAAAAGGGGAATCTTTGCGCAGGTCTCCCTTTGACAGTTGATCCCTCTTTTGAGTCATAGATCACTTCCAATGCTGATAGGCTTGTGTCATCCAGTACTGGTGGGCTTAGTGGATTCAAAGCTCTGCCTTTGCACACCCAATTTGCCTCCACCTTTGAAAGGCAGCAAGGTCACCTACATGCTGGTATTCATCATGTCTGTTCCCTAGGAGAGCCACCTACCACTGGTTGATAAAGAGGCACTGAATCAAAAATGCCCAGCTGGGATCTTTAGGGGTCTAAAGCCGGAATCGAGGTCTGCAAGGTATCTCATGTCTTCCGTTTCCCCCTCTCAGAGCGGCTTGGTGTGATTCAAGGGCTCCTCACTTGACTCCCATTTTGTCTGCTACTCTTGTTTAACAGGTAATGTGTGCCACCTGCTGGCCACAGCAGGACCACCTGCTGTTATTAATAATAAAAAATAAATAAATAAAATTATAATAATCCCCTGCCCATTATTCCAGGGAAGCTGCTATTTAGTACAGCTTGTTTCTTCTCCTGAGACCCCATACACTAGAAAATGTCAACACCCAAGTTGTTGAAAAAACACTATCGGTGATTCTGTTCTGGTGGCGGCTTTGCTGTTGATCAGCTGTTGAGTTCCTGTGAATGACCCAGTCTTCCTCCCTGTTGCTAAACTACCCTCCCGTGCAGCTGTCACTCAGCCTGGTCCTAGCCTTGGTGCCATGCTGACCCTTTGTCTGGGACAAAGGCTGCTGTGTCAGCCTTTGTTTCTGCCGTGGCCCCTCCCCCGCACCATGAGGTGGAGCCTGTTGCCTCACTGTTCCGTTGTCCTGCAGAAGAAAATGACTCCCTTGTGTGTAGGGGAAGGAATGGGAGAGAAGGTAAATGAACAGAGGCCGAAGCTTTCTGATACCAAAGCACAGGGTGGGGTTCTTTGCAGTGCCTTAGGGCATCCTGGACATAGGGAGAGGGCCTGTTAGGGGTTCCTGTCGTAGAGGATCTGTGGTATAGGGACTATATGAAATAACATGGAAAGTTCTTGGCCTGAGGTAACAAACTGCTCAGAGTTTGTTCCCACAGAACTGTCTCTCTCCCCGCCTGGTTGGTTCTCTCTGGAAGCTGTCAGGGTCTAGCTTGTTAATTAGGCATCCCTTGCAGATTCGAGAGTTTGCCTGATTGGTTGGAGAGACTCAGAAGCATTTAAGCTATAAAAATTGGTCTCCAAACCTTCCTCATAGTAGACTGTACATATCCACATGTGCTTTGAAAAAACAGATCTTCAAGCATGTTGCGTTGTTATAATTTTTTCCTTTTTCTCAAAATTTGGTGGCATTTATACATGTGTGCTTGTATGTGTGGGGTCACAGGTGTATGCAGACATGTTATGCGTGTGTGTTCATGCTGAGGTTGACATTAAGTGTTTTGCTCCACTTTACTTTTTAGGTTATTTTATTATTTTTGTTTTATGTGTGTTGGTTTTTGCCTGAATATATTACGGTACATCACGTGTATGCAGTGCCCTCAGAGGCCAGAAGATGGCACCAGATCCCATGGGACTGGACTCACAGATAGTTGAGAGCTACCGTGTGGGTGCTGGGAATTGAACTTGGCTCTTTTGGAAGAGCAGCCAGTGTTTTTAACCATTAAGTCAACTCTCTAGCCCCCAAAAGTTCTTGTTCATTTCTTTGGTCTTTGGCTTTGCTTTTCTGTTTTGTTTTGTTTGAGTGATTGGGTCTCTTTCTATAGCCCTGGTAGTTGTGGGATTCTCTTGGCAGTTCAGACTGGCCTCAAAGAGTCATTGCCTGTGCCTCCTGAGTGCTGGGCTTAAAGGTGTGTGCTACCACAACAGGCTACTTTATTTTTTTTGAGGTACGATCTTTTGCTGAACCTGGAGCTGGCCAGTCCCAACCAGTCTAGTCAGCCAGCTTTCACAAGAGATCCCTTGTCTTTGCTCCCAAAGGCTGAGACTCTAGGTTGTCAACAAGTCTTCACAGAATCATAGATGGGCACTGGTTATCTGACCTCTGGTCCTCTCTCTTCAGCCCCCTTTGAAAACGTATTAGTCCTAGTAAAATATGCATCATACAAAATTACCGTCTTGCCCACTGCGATTTACAGTGAGGTATATTCCTGTGGTTGCACTACCTCCTCCCATCCACAGAACTCTCATTCAACTGAATGTATTCGTTACGCCCCATCCCCTAAGTTCCAAATTCTGAATTTACTGAAAAACTACACTGAAGCTAGCATGTGGAACTTTCTAGACATCCTTCAGATCTGCTAAGACCTGGAATCAAGCGTTCTGTAGATACTCCTTGTGGAGCTGGCAGGCCTGTGACACCCAGTTCCCGCTCTGGTTGGTGCTTGGCACCCCCTGCTGTTTGAAATGTCATCTTTCTTCCAAGCGGTTTTTTATGACTTGTCAGGAATCTGGGGTCACAGAAGAAATGACAACAGGGCTCTCAAGAAGAATGAGTTCTTGACCATTTCATCAGACCTCAGTCAGAGGGATGATTTTGTCTCCTTACTCTGTAGAAAGCGAGGTATCATAAAACTACATCTGAAGATGCTTATTTTCATGTGGATACACTATAAAAGGAAATGGTAGCATCAACTCCTTGGCTGATTATTCACAATAACTGTGTAATGGCTGTGTTTGCCGGCAGGCCCAGTGGAGAATATCAGATGCCACGTCAGAGTCTTACCATGTGATTTTTCTAGTGCTTCAGCAGAGAAAACCAAGCAAGACCTCTTTACTCCATGATGTATATAATCGGGCGTTATTTTCCACAGGCTGAGATTTTTGCCAGGTTGATCTGCCCACCATATGTTGCTGTCAGTGATCCTTCCTCCTGGGGTCTTCCTCCCTATGTCCTATCCTTCTCTTTCCCAGCGGGGTGCTTACCGAAGCCACCTTCTCCCACCGCCCTTTCAGATGCTGTCTCTTGTGGCTTTTCATAAATCCCCTTTAGAGATGGCTCGCTCCAGCCTTGCTCCCGTCACTCTGACAGTGATGTGCTGCAGCCAGTCATGGCATTGACTTTCACACACTGTTGTCACCCGGCACTTCCACACTGGAAGATAGCTGGCTTCCTCCTTCTTAGCTGAGATGAGCACATAGGACACTGGCTGTTGAGTTGAGCCTTTAGCCTCCTTTGATGTCTGCTCCCTCCCAAACATGACTCCTCATGTCCCTGACAAAACATACATGAAGACCCACTTTTCCCCCCTGCACGGACGTAAACAGGAGCATGTTGTATTTAAAACTGTTTCTAACAGGGGCGGGGGAGATGGACATGGGAGTATCAGGATGTCTTTGAACTTGAGGGAGCACCTTTTAGCTTTTGCTCTGTGTAGTTTAAGATGAGAAGCCCAGCCCTTGTCCCGTGAATTAGAGCAATGAAGTTCACAGAGCACATGGGGTGATTTTAGGAAGAAGGCGTTTATCATAGGGAGCTAAAGCGAGGGAGGCAGCAGAGCTGTGCGGGGAGGATCCTGGGAAGGAGGATCACCAGCCACATAGCTATGGATATGGTGGATGGAGGTGGGTAGAGCTGGTCAGTCCAGTGCCTTGAAGCTTCACTCCTGACTTTAGTGTGCTTTCCTGGAAAGAATAGTCCCTTAGGGGAAAGAGATAAGGAAATACAGACCCCTTACTGCCTTCTCACACCTTTGGTCATGACAGAACCAAAGGCATTTTTGGTGTAGACATTCCTTTTCCTGGCATCTCTAGCTAAGAGGCTAAGAAAGAAACTGGTTACTTTTATTTAGGGTCTTTCCTATCTTTAACTGCCTAGCCAAATTCTATCACCCATTCTCATCAATATGCTTTGTGGAAACTGGATAAATATGAACAGGGAAATGAAATCAATCCCAGTCTCACTTGTATCTAGATGAGTCCACTATGATGTTAGTTGGACCCCCAGGAAGCCATAGGAACATAGCAGCAGACACTGACGAGTCAAGGGTAGCGAGCTGCACAGAGGTCCTTGGCTACACTTTCACGTTGATCTCCTTGCTCAGTTAAACACTGTGGCTGTGTGGACCAGTCCCAACTCTGCACACAGATATGTCTAAGGAGGGTGGTGCTCACAGTGGTCCTGCAAAGGGCAAGGTTTCATCTAGAAGATGAGGCCTTCTTGCCCAGAAGCAAAATATTTAGAATGAGTGGTAAGAATTCACCCCAGGCGGGCTGAACTCTTCTGGCTACAGGAAACACCTAGTCACCGTGACACCAGATCTGTATATGTAAGCACGGTCCTCACAGTGGGAGATTTCAACCCCACTGCACCCTGCACTACATATCTGGTAAATGCTCTAGATAACAGTGATGCCTTGGTTCAGGTTTGTTGTTGTTTGTTTTCAAGACAGAGTTTCTCTGTATAGCTTTGGGTATCCTGGAACTTGCTCTGTAGACCAGGCTGGCCTTGAACTCAGAGATTCACACCTGCCTCCTGAGCACTGTGACTAAAAGTGGGTGCCACCATGCCCAGCTGGACCAGGTAATTCACTCCAGGACATTTTTATTTTTTCTAACTTCCAAAGATCAGAATCTCTCCTTCATTGCTAATCCTAATTATTGGGCCATGGAGAAAACTTTGTGACTTCCTCAAAAGTAGAACCATTGGCTTGGGGAAATTCAAAAGCCATATCACTAAGCAATACTAAAGAGCAGAACCCTGAAGACACCCATCAAGGGATGCACCTCTCTTATCCTGGCTTTGTGTTCTCTGAATTGACATGCTAAGGGAACAGCTGGCCTCTTAAACTCCATTACCCAGACTTCCCCACTGTTGACCTTGATCACTTGGCCCAGTAATGATGTTTGGCAGCTCTCCCTCTCTGTGTGTGCAGTGACATGGTTTGTCCTTGGTCAGTCCACCCGAATGGGCTGGAAGGTGTGTTCCACCAGAGAACTGTTAAGGGGCTGTCTAGGATTCCTCCCAAGTTAGTCCCCACTGCCCCTTACTCGTTTCTATCAGCATGGGCTTTAGATGCTCACCTTATGCTTGAGGTCATAGCAAAGCTATTTTACTAAGCTGCTCACATTCCTGTCTTGGCTACTGGGGACTCCAGTCCTATTGTTTTGCGTTCTGGGCACTTCCTCACTTCCTAGCACCGTAGATCTTCCGGGATGATGATCGTCTTATTCTAAGCTCTAGTCATAGACTGAGTTATTTCTCTAAGGAGCTCTGGGTCTTTTGGTCAGACAATACACAACCCGAGGCTGGGCACGGGTTGGGCTATTCCATTTTGAAAACTCCGTCCTAATGAGATGATATTGACAGCAAACACTACAGAAGAGAATCCAACCCTGCAGCTACTCCAGGGCAAAAATCATGTCTGTTGTCAGGAGTTCATTAGGTTTTCATTCTGGTTTGGAAAAGTCAATGTCACTGGCCTGTGCAAATATTTGATGAGCACAGCGTGTCATGGTCAACCAGGAGGACATGTTCTGAGTTACGACTACGCTGGTTGAACTTGGTAGGACATTTCCTAAAATACCCCTTGTTGAGTGAGCTCCCTGTTCTTGTGTTCTGAAACACTGGGTCTAATTATCATGCTAGAGCATGAAATCTGACCTGCAGGTTGGTGTCCTAGCTTTTAGCAAACACTCTCTGCTTCTGAGTTGTTTACATGGCCCCTTCGAAGAGTGCAGCAGATATTCCCTTGTGGAAGACTGGTTGAAAAGCAAAGCACCATTTTCTTACTAGAAGCTTGAAGTTCCCGGCTTCAGAGACTTCAGAGAAAGGGAGAAAGAGGCTTCCCAAATGTAGGGTTCCTGTTCTTTGATGGCCTTCTGCTAGCTGGAACAATGACTTTTAACTTCAGTATTCCTAAAAATACAAAGAACTAGACCCTGCATGTGCACGAATAACACCTAGGTCATGCTCTGATCTGCCCGCCTAGTAACTGCCCTCCCCTAGGGAGATCGCTGCTTACAAGGCAGCAAGGGATTCAAGGTCAGCATCGTCTACATGGGAAGGCCACAGGGAAGAATTACCTGACTCACTTGCTGCACAAGCATGCTTCTACCATGTATCTGACATGCAATTACACCCTCCTTTTCTTTGGTGTATTGTGATTTAAAAGCCACTTTACAATGATTTTTGCAAAGCCCAGAGAGCTTGCAACTTGTATTTGAGGCATTGTCTCATGTTCAGGTCAACTCTGACTGAAAAAAAAAAAAAAGCACAGTAACAATTCTCTGGGGAGTCTGAGTTTTGTGCAGAATATGGCTCCTGTGACACATTCTACCCACTAAGGAAACACTGAACGGCTCATCTAGGAGGGATCAATGCACACATCCGTGGTAGACTTGAGGGGTGGTTTATGACTTCACTGCTGTGGGAAGTGTTTAGGGCCTAACATGAAGCAGCACTGATGGAGGGAATCTTTGATCTGATGCGGGAAGGTGACATAGACTGGGGATAAATTGTCTCCAGCACCATACCCAGTGCTATTTGGAAGTTATTACCTGAATAACATGGACAAGTGGCCTGCCACCTTTCCCCATTGCTGGTTTTAAATTGTGTGATATTACTTGTGTCTACGGCCCAGACACGGCAGCAATTTCTAATAAAGTTCCCAAGCTCCAAGTTTCTAGATCCGAGGGAGTCGGAATGGTATGAATCCCTATGGTGAGTGGTGTGACTACTGAGTAGTGCTTACTGCTACAGACCAGATGCTGACAACCCACGGGAAAAGCCTATCGAATGTGGAAAGTCAAACACTTCTGCTTGATCTGCTAAGGCTTTGGTGGTGGTGGCTTTTGTTTTGTTTTTTTAATGTCTCATTGTGGCCAGGCTAATCCCATGAAACTTAAATTACCCAAGTGCAAATGATGCTTTATTTTGGTTCTGTATTTTCACATGACGGCAACTCCTTCTCCAATATATATTCAGTTTTATTTTAGACAAGACTTGCTTGTATTTTAGGAAAAGGAGATAAATATTTGCTAGAAATGGCATGTTTTGAACATTGCTCTCTGAAGTTATATCATTACATTTTTAAATTAAGGCTTGTAAAATCAACAAGTTTAAAGTTGGTTCTGTTAGGATTGTTCGCAACTAGCATGTCTCAACCTACTGCCCCATCCATTCCCTTTCCAGCCCCGTCTTCTTTTCTAGAGGCATGTCACCCCACCCCCACCCTAAACCCATTTCTCCTTTGGGTGGACTATAACTGGTGAACTATGATACTATGAGAAATTCTTTGGATGAATTATAATAGCCAAGTCTTAATATTTAAACAGCCATTAAATGTCATATCCACTTTCCCGCCTTAACAACTAATAATTATCATTTTCTTAGCCTTCCAAGTTCTTAGCCCTTGTTTAGTTCCATGTTGCATATTTGTGGAAGTCTCTTGTAATGCATCCAGACACAGCAGGTTTCTTGTTTCACCTGCCCTATAACTTGCTAGCCTGTGCACCTCACACATCCTGCCTGGGATTATTGCCTTGCTCCTGTTCCTCTTTCCCTGGAGTTCCCCTGAGAGTTTCCCCCATTTTCCTGTCAAAGTGTTTTTCTCTTTCTTTCCCTGACTCTCCTGATTTAGCAGATGGTACATTCTGGAAAAGTGTGTACGAAGGGTGTGACAGTTAATATTGTCAACGTGGCATAATGTAGACTCCATGGGAAGGGAAACCTCAGCATATGCCTGTGAGGGATTGTCTACATAGTTGAGGTGAGATAACACACATTTAGGGTAGGCCATCATTCTGTGGGCTGAGGGGTCCCTGGCTGAATGACAAAGGAGAAAGCAAGCTGAGCGTGAGCATGACTGGATCCTGACTGGATCAGCTGCCTCACACTCTTCCTATGCCATCCCCAGTGATGGTCTGTGCCGTCAAACCCAACGAAAAGAACCCACCCTTAAGGGGCCCTGGTCAGGTATTTTGTTGGAGCTAAGACAAGTAACAACACAGAAGGCAACCGTCTCAAGGCCTTGAGCAGTGAAAAGGCCTTTCTTTTAAATATCGCTCAGTGGGTCTGGTTGAGAATTCTAGGGGAGAAGTCAACTTCCCTGAATCCTGTTGGAGGTCTTTTGCCAGCTCTGCCTGCACTGTCTACCTCCTGAAGGTAGCCTTTCCATCTTGAACTTCCTTTCAGCTCTGAAAGTTTTACTGCTCCCTCTTTTTGGAACACTTGCTATCTATCAGAATCTAGTCTCATTCTCCTACCTTTATTAGTCAGCTCTGTCACGCGGCTGACTTCTGACCCCATGTCAGCTAATGCCCTTCTCAGGCCTATGTTCATCCTCCTGATCCGTGGCTTTCTTGTTCCATGAGTCTCTGGAACAGTTCTGTTCTGTTCTTGATTCATGAATAGTCTCGTCACCCGTCTGTCCGGAATGTCAGCATGACAGACAGGTTTTTTCTTCTTTCTGCATTGTCGTAAGTTCTTTGGTTTTGACCTGGAGGCTGTTGTGGAAGTCTGGGGGCCACTGGTGGTGAGTTCATGTTTATAAGTAGGGCACTGGCAGCTGTCAGTGTTAACACAGGACTAAGATATGTCACTTATACGAGTCTCACTGGTTAGAAAGCTTCTTGGGGAGCCTGAACTTTCAGGAATTCCAGATCCTTCTTTGGCTCTAACATCTGGGACTCAGCTGTTTTCCTGTGTTTTCAGGAAAGGAACATGTCCCCCTGCCTGGAGTCCCCAGAATTCTGTCCTCAGCCTTGCCAGGCACCAGTTTTCCTTATCCAGAGATGAATCTGATGATAGCTTAAGGGACACAATCCCAAGCTGTCAGGGGTGCAGTGTATGAACTGCTTACAGGCAGATTTTAGCCAGACCTCCATGGGCTGTACTCCCCCACTTCCTAACTGGGGGAAAGGAAGCAGAAGTTGAGTTCTGCATTTCTGTCACATTAAGGTTTCAGTTTCTAGAGTCTGCTAAGCGTTCATATTTACCCATGGTTCTGTGACTGCTGTTACTTCCCTTGCCGTCCCAACATCAAAAATTAGCAAGCTGCATATAACTACATGTCTGGGTGGCATAAATCATCCAAATGCTTTCAGGTTATTTTGCTAAGGCTGTAAAAGCCGTATTAACAGATGTCTGCCCAGAACTGATGGAGCAAGCTATGAAAGACCCTAGCTATGCCTCAGTGAAAGCAAGATGGTCTCCTTCCCTAGTCCAGTTACTTATTCAGATGCCATCTACAGTGGGTTGCCACACTGGCTATTCCTCTGGCACAAGTGCAGCACATGGACCAATGCCACCACCAGTCCCCACCAGACACTGGCAAATGAGAGCAAGGCAGGGATGTGTGGCTGCAAACCTGAGGTGCTGGTGACACCCAGTGAGCATGTTTAACATGTCATGTCTCTTATGCCCTTTTTTTCCAATCTGGTTCACTGTTGTCCTGCCCCACCCTGCAGCTCTGTTTTGTAATGTTCTGGACCCCCAACGTCTCTGAGAAGATTTTGATAGACATCATTGGAGTGGACTTCGCCTTTGCAGAACTCTGTGTCATTCCTCTGCGTATCTTCTCCTTCTTCCCAGTGCCAGGTAAGGAACAGAGTGGGAAATATGATGTCCACTGTCAGTGTACAGTAGGGACACACCAAGTGAGCAGTGGCACCATGACATGAGCAAGAAAGGAAATGCCAGTGAGTAAGGTGGTCAAGGTTGACTCAGTAGGCATGGTGGGAAATAGGACAGGCCCACTCTCATTTCTCCACTACTCCCACAGACAACAGAAGAGTGATGGCTTCTGGTCCCAGCTGTTGTGCTTGCCCAGCCTCTTTTCTCAAAGCCTTCCCTCCAGAGGAAGGTGGTCAGAGGTAGACTTGGGGAAAGAATAGCAGGTAGGGGAAAGGTCATCATGGGGAACAGCCAGGCCCCCAGAATGGCAGTTATTATGGTGTAGCAAAGCACCTGCCCGCAGCTGGCCTGCTAGACACAGGACTGGGGAGGCAGGGAGCCGGGTAGGTATGGGGCCTGACCCCAGTTAGCCTCCAAAGTAGGGATCAGCAACCACAGGGAGACAAATGACCAGCCCTGGGTCCCAGACAGGCTAGAGTTCCTGAAGCCATAGTTAGTGTTCAGAGTTGCTATCCTGGGCCAGCAGAAAAGGGTAGATGAGCAGAGTGGAAGCAGGCCACACAGCTTACACACCCTTCTCTTCACAGTGACTGTGAGAGCTCATCTCACTGGATGGTTGATGACACTTAAGAAAACCTTTGTTCTGGCACCCAGCTCCGTGCTGCGGATCATCGTCCTCATCACCAGCCTTGTGGTTCTGCCTTACCTGGGGTATGTGTTCCCGGCATTTGGCATACATGCATACACACACACACACACACACACACACACACACACGGCTTAGAGTCCTTTGCTAGTAAAATACCCTGTGTAACAAAGTAAAATCCCCAAGCATATTAGACTGGAAATTCAGGATGCTTGTCTGCCCACACCACTGAGTCTTTGAGATCCACACTAGCCTGGAAACCGCTAGACGCTCCGGGTTCAATTCCTGTGGTAAGGAATGTGTAGAACAGTGGGTGGAAGAAAGGCACAGGCCTACCTCAAAGGTATCAATATCAGCTACTGTCCTGAGGCCAGTGGAGGGTACTACTGTACCATCCCTCACTGGTCTGCAGTCTTCTTGAGATTAAGCAATATCGACTGAGTTGTCATCAGCATAATCATGTCAGACTTGGTTCTAACAAAATATGTCTGTGTTCTCATTTTTCAGGGTGCATGGAGCCACACTAGGTGTGGGCTCCCTTCTAGCAGGGTTTGTGGGAGAGTCTACCATGGTTGCCCTCGCAGCATGCTATGTGTATCGGAAGCAGGTGAGAAGCGATGCTAACCGCTTTGGGGACAACCGGGACCTCTCTGCCTCCACAAGTAATTTCCCTCATCAGCTCTCCTCCAGGAAGTCTGTTCTCATCCTGCTTGGCCACCCTATCCCTACCACACCACATGACTCCATGTCATGAAAGCACAGAGCCAGTCTGTCCTGAAGGCAGAGCTTTTCAAACTGCAATGGGAAATATTTTTTCCTCTCCATGATTTGAGTTCTCTGGGATCAGAAACCCTGTTTCTTATGTGGTTAACCAGGGAGTGGAGACAGATGACAGGGGCCCACGGCAGAGCCCGGATGTGTATTCTTTTAGGCTGTGGGGACAAAGAAGGCAACAAAACTGTTAAGAGACAGAGACAGACGGTGGAATTCATTGTGAAGGGTGGCTTTGAGGGGTAAAGGAGACCCTGCCCATGTGCCCCATGGCTGTTGGGGGTCAGGAGAAAAGGGTAAAAATGTTGAAGGCCATAAGTAATGGGCAGAAGGCTATAAAAGGAAACTTCAGAAAACTAATTAAAGTGGGGTAAAGTCCAGCGCAGTGTTTGCCCTGGAGACTGACCCAATGAACGGGATACTCACTAGTGGGAGGAGGGACAGCACAGCCAACTGACCAGTGCACACGGAAGGGAGTGGGCCGCTCAGATGGGAGCCTCCACTACACTTGGGGACAGTCATGGAGCTCTCATGCTTGCTTGTGCTTGGGTCGTTAGGTCAGACACCAGGCTGTCCCTGAGAAGGGCCACAGGAAGGCTAGCAGACAGAGGAAGCCAGAGAGCACCAAGCAGGGGAAACGCAGGGTTGAAAGCCCTGCCACAGAGGAAATGGCTCCCTGCAGTGGGCACTACAGCCCAGGCCTGCTTACGGGTCCCACTGAGGTCCAGGTTTAATCTTGTAACAGGACTCAAGAAAAGCAAGGAAGGACATGACTGTAACTGCTGGGCATTACAATTAAGCCAATACGGGAGGGTGAGAGGGTCCAGAAGGCTGAGCCACAGGAGCACAGACAGAGCAGTGCTGGGAATCAGGTCCTGAAGAGAGAGTGCTGGAAGAGGTTGCCATTTTCTGCAACAGCCTGTATGGCAGCAACATGACAAGGCCATCAGGAACAAGGATATGCAATCAACAGGACAGAGTGAAGCCAGAGCTGTCACAGGGGACTGACTAGAGAATAAGATTCAAAGCTTGTGGCTTGGGGGCTGGGGCTTAGGAGCTGGGAGGAACAATGCCTCCATTTGAAAGGGCTGTAGGGAGATGGTATCCCAGGCTACATTCCAAAGAGGTGAGGGACAGAGTCCCCCACAGTACCTAGCACACAACAGGTATGGTAACAACCACACAGTAAAAGGCACATATTGAGCTAGATTCAACTTGGACATAAAGGGGACTCCCGCTCACAGTAGTGTGGTGGTGTGTCCTGTCCACATCCCCACAGGGGACTCCTACTCACGGTAGTGCTCTGACCTGTCTTCTTTTATCTAGAAAAAGAAGATGGAGAATGAGTCAGCCACCGAGGGGGAAGACTCGGCCATGACCGACATGCCTCCAGCAGAGGAGGTGACAGACATCGTAGAGATGAGAGAGGAAAATGAGTAAGCACGGGCCACCAGGGGCACTACAGGGACAGTCAGGACAACAGTCGTCTCTTCCCTCCTCCTCCCACCAAGTTGTTTTCTGTTGTTTAATTTTTATTCTTGGTTATGAAAGAGGCCTTGATTTAGAGGTTTCGTATAAATTCTCTAGCATACTGGGTATGCTCACCGATGCAGGGACCTGAAGAAAGGTCTTTACTGTCGCTTTGTAACTCAGAACTGCTGACTTCATGCCCCTGCCTCACAAAACCCAAAAGATAGAGCTGCCTCTTGGCCGACGTTTCTACCCCTTGGACAATCTCCACTTTGGAACCAAAGGACTTGGGCTGTGCCGCTGCCTCTTGGGCCAGACTCTTTTCCGTTCGTGTTTGTCTCCTAAGAATCAACAGGTTGAAGCTCAGCCTCTCTTGACTTGCTCCCCAATAATGTGGCTCTAAGACACGTGACCCGGTGGCCATCACACCCCTTTTCACTCTAGAGTCAAGAACTGTCTGCAGCGCCCACTGGTGGGCCCCAGGCTGCAGCCCACAGTCTCCCTGCTCCCAGAGGAAGAGCTGGTAGCCATGTTGGGCCAACATAATGGGAAATTTAATCTCCTGTAGAAATTGGATCAGTCACAAACTGACTTGATCGCCAGCATCTCATTGTTTTCCTGGTTTCGCTGAGTTGCCACGCCCCACAGTGTATATACATGAGCTGACTTTTCCGTTGTCATGGGAGTGCAGCGCCAGTGTCAGCATCCTTCCTTCCGCATGAGTTTCCCTGAAGGCTTGCTTTTACTCGCCTTCCCTGAAGATGGCACTAGAGCGAGAAGTGGAGCGTTCTAACTGTCCATTTCCGTTTTTACAGTGAGCAGAGCTTTAAGTCGTAATCTAGCATTCTAATGCCAGGTTCTTGTCTCGTAACTTCTGATGTAGACGTGTTACCTGCTTCTGCCGTTCAGTCATAGCTCTGCAGGACAGGTAACAATATGGTACTCCCCTCCACACCATAAAGCAAGACATTTTATAAACAAGTATCAAAGTCACTATGTGATACCCCAGAAATAATGCATTGGAAATCCACTTAGTGCAGTATATTTTTCTAAGTTTTGGAAAGCGGGTTTTTTCCTTTAAAAAAATTATGGATACAGTTCACTAAATTCCTGATTTAGTCAAAGTAACTAGACTGAAAGAACCTAAACAAAACAAATATTTTAAAGATATAAATATATGCTGTATATGTTATGTAATTTATTTTAGGCTATAATACATTTCCTATTTTCGCATTTTCAATAAAATGTCTCTAATACAATTCAGTGATTGCCTCCGTGCTCCACATACCTACAGCTTACTTGTGTGTACCAGTGACCGCTGTATGTTACAGCCGTTTTACACGTCCTTTGTGTATGAATGTAAGGGCCTACAGATGCCAAGAAATCAAGTTTTCATGATGGGCAACCTCGGGAGAAAACAGACCCACCAGTGCAGACAGGCAAAGGCAGGAAGGGCAGAGGAAGGGCAGAAGGCAGACCTCGAGTGCTTATTACTTCGGTGCCGTGTGACCCTCAGGTTAAGACTGTCAGGGCAGAGGCTGCCTGTCAGCTACACAGGCTTGCATTCCCATTTCTAGATACCCAATGCCCTTCACATGTGCCCACCATGGGAACAAGTCCTGTGTGCTTCTGCAGCTGCTTGTGGGTGACTTCAGGGGCAGAGCTGAAAGATAACTGAAAGTCTTAATTGTATTGGCTTTTTAAAGTACATGACTAGAAAATTAAACAGCAATATTTTTTAAAAATGTGTGGCTATTTTCATGCTTCTGGGGTTGGAGATTAAATATTAAATTGCAAAAGTATTCCCTGTAAATTCAAGAACAGCTAGTATCTCTTTATTGCGCAATTAGAACATGTAGCTTAAAGCCCTAGGCCACCTTACTTGATCAGGATGACTGGTCATCAGCTGTATTAGACTTCCTGAGCCACTGGGATGGAGTGCCAGGCCCAGGCCTCAGCAATGGAGCTGCAGTTTGGCAGCAGACCTTGCCCTTGTAGTGCAGGCTCCGCCACACACACCTTCTGTGGGCCTGTTTTGTCACCTGACATCCTAAGGCAGAACCCTGGGCTGGCATACTTCAGTGTTCAAACCAAGAATTCCACGCCAGACTTGGGAAGGGTTCCTTTCTCCTCTTTCCAAGGGCATTAAGGGCAGCCTTTCTACCTCACCAGCTGAGGGTTGTTTTTAAACATTTTGTTCAGCTGACAAACTGAAAAGGACCATGTCTGTGAAATCCTCGAGGACAGTGGGAAGACCAGGTATGGCTTTCTTGGGGTTAAGTGACAAATAGAACCTAAAGTTCAAAGGCAGGTTTTCCTCAAAATACTGAGAAGTGAGTTGGGATGGCCCAAATGAGGCCTCTCTAGAGTGAGGATTTTCTCTGAGGGACTAAAAGAAGCCTGCTTTTCTGAGGGGCACTCGAGGGTCATTCCTAAGTGCACACCTGTCATTGGCTCTGCCCTTGTTTACTGGGTCCAGGCACACAGGGCCTCTCTAAGGCACCCTGGAACTGAGTGAACAGGACTGCTGTGACTCATGAAGGACAAAGTCTCCCCACTGCAGGGCTCGGGGGTGTGAGAGGCTTGAGGTTGGCAGGAAACTCACCACCGAGGATCCTTTCACTGGCAAAGCTGCTTGTTTGCATCTGTGGGTTAGAGCTGGTCAGCCTCTTCTTGCTGCCCATCCTGGGCTTCTCTCAAGTCAAAGACACTCTTCTCTGGTTTGGGACCATCTGTTTCTTGGTCTTAACTGATAGCTTGGCTTGGAAATGTTCACAGAGGGCCTGAGAAACGAAAGCACCTGCTCTGGACCGCAGTAGTTACTTAAGCTCTTTAAACTCCATCAGCGCCGTTGCATTCTTATAATGCAGCCCCTTTCTGGGTCTGACAAGACTGAGACAATGCCCTTGATCGTGGGGAAAGTTACTGCATTTTATCTTTAAACTAAGAGTTTTATCATTCCCTCAGTGCGCTGTGACTGGGTGTGTGTACCTGTTTCAGAGAGGAAACAAAGACTCCACTTGTAGTTCCTGCTCTCCCACCCTCCTAACTGTACTGTTTAGAGATGTTTTCCTCTGAAATCACAGATAGAAAGGAACTTTTTCCTGGATTCAGCAACTTTCTCCCCAAACTACAGCAAGAAATGTGTTACAAAATAGGAAATAGTAATATTATTGTAATTATCTATTTTTAGTTTTTTGAGACAGTCTCAACATAGCCTCGGCTGTCCTGGAACTCACTATGTGGACCAGGCTGACCTTGAACTTGCAGAGATCCATGTGCCTGCTTCCTGAGTGCTGGGATTAGAGGTGTGCACCACCACATCTGGCCTCTTCTAATTAAATTGTGTTACCTTGAGAAGTGTTTCCTTGTACTGTTTTTTGCTTCAGTAAAGCTCTGAATGGAGTGTGACCAGGACGTCACGTGCTGCTGTGTGAGCCCCAGCCAGGTGCCTGGCTTAGGGTATTTCAGGAAAGCTGACCACCAAGCTCAGAATGAAGCCTGTGCTCCACCAGCAGAGGGATGTTCTCAGTGCTGCCGCACACTTACTTTTGTAACCAAAGGTATAATGCTGTCTCTGGTAGGACCTGGGAAGGTGAGGGGACTTCAGTGTTATCTGTGCAAACCCAGAGTTTGTCTGCCTTTCCACACAACCCTCCACAAGGCTCTTTTATAAAAAGCACTGGAAGCATCAAAAAGCATGGTTTTAAGCAGTGTATCTGGAAGCCATGAGAGATGCTTCTTTGTGTGGTTCTTCTGAGCCTCTATTTTCGTCGTTCGAAGTAGCAAAACATCAGGTGACTCATCCGCTGATCTAACCACACATGAAACAGGATGTAGTGGAAATCTCAAGAAAGGCCTGGGTGCCCTGCTAGTGACTAAAATTAACACAGCAAAGCTAAACAAGAGGGAGAGAGGACTGTAATCAACAACCTGAACCCCACTTACAAGTCAGGAAACATAACTGCAGTTTACTGCCTGATCTCAAAGGGGAAAATAATGAGAAGACAAAGCCTTAAACTTCACTTTTCCCACCACAAGACAGAAGGGTGGCCATTAGCTCTGTGAACTGAGGTGGTTGCCTACTGGGAAGAGCACCTACACTAAAGAAAACAAATTCTTGCCAAGTACAGTGGTTCCTGAATTGTAACTCGCACCTTACAGAAACTTAGTAATAACTCTTTAGAATTTCTGTTTAGTGTGTTTTTGTGTATGTATGCTTTAGTGTGGGGATTCACAAACTGCACACAGTGGAGACCAGGAGAATCCAGGTGTCCTATCAAGTGGTCTTCTCTCCTTTGAGATGAAGTCCCTTTCTGAACTTGGGGCTCAAATATTGTTGGCTAAGTTAGAAGCCATCAAGACCCACCCATCTTGTCTCTGACCCCCGTGGCTTGCTAAATGGATGCTGGAATCAGAACTCTCATCCTTGTGATTTCAGAGCAAACACTCTGAACTGCTAAGCTGCATCCCCAGTCCAATGATGATCTTTCCTTCATTTGCAACCAACCAAACAGGGTCTCTCAAAAGCTGGCCAGGAGAGATGCACTTTTCAAGCTGGAGTCAGACACACATGGAGACTCAGTGGATGTTTTATCCACCAGACACGTGGACAGAGTTAGCTTTTATACAGTACCTCTTTTCGCTTGGGCCAGTAACTCCGAGTGCACTTACTAGCAAGACAACATCTACTTCTGTAGAAACAAATGTCAACTAATACACAAGCTGAAATCACACACAAGAACCGGAAGCTTTTTCATTCCAGAAAGAAGTCCTTGATGTCCAAGGAGAAGGGGGAGGAGGGCAGAACGGGTAAAAACAGTTCCCAAACAGCAGCAGTAAAGTCCCCTTAAGAGAAAACTGTTCCTCCTGGTCAAGATGATAAAATCTCTTAACACCTACGTTACCCAACATGAGGAGTGAATGTCAACTGCCTGACCCAGGGACCACACCAGGAAGGTGGGAGCATCTTTAGGAAGGCAGACTCAACTTTAGCCATCTGGCAAAATAAATCCCTTTGATGAGACAGACTTTTACTTCCCCAAATTCCTGTCTCTCACACAGCTGCCATGGAGCTCAGCTAAGTCCTTATTCCAAACGGTCCAACTCCTTTTTACTGTTTTCTTTAAAATTCTGGCATGAGGCTAACTCTGCCTTTTCTAGCATTTCAGGGTTGCTTGCTTTTTGCCTAAAGCTCCCCCACCTTTTGCAGAATAACATGATTTCTCCCTTCTCCTCCCCTTTCTCCTCCCCTTTCTCCTCTAGGCAACTCCTAAGATTTATAACCTGCTTGCTCTGGGATTTTTCCTTTAAAACGCTTCTAAACTTGTCTTTTGAGTTTCTACTTGATCCGTTTTAATAAAACTCTTATTAATGAGACTAAGAACCCCAAGAGGGTCCTCCAGGTCCTTGTGCTTCAAATAAACTTTGGTTTTGACTTTCAAACTCTCCTGCCTTTTAATTCTTTAATCACCAGAAGCGGGAAAATGAACCCATTCCTACACCCCACTCAGTATCAATTGTTATACAAAATAAAACTTCATGGAAATTCAGTGTCACGCACAGTGCTAAGTGCTATAAAAGCCCAAAACACTGGTTTCCAACCGTGGGTCCAGGATAGGCAGCATTTACAACTGGAGAGAAAGCATGAGGCCAGGTGGACTCTGGCTCCCTGCAGTGTAAGGCTGTGAACCCAGACTTGCATGGGCTAGCTTCTGAAGTTCGCATCACCTTCCTGTCACAGAACAGATTCAGGGCACACATCACAGGAGCTAGCACTCCACAGGATCAGCCATGTTACCATAAAGCAGGTGTATTACAGGGCTGTCACAAGATTTATTGAAGCACCTTGTTCCTTGTACTTAATCAATGCTTTTGTTTTGCCCTGTGGTATCGCACTGAGAGGACTGTCTAGAGCTGGTGTGACTAAGGTGTCAAAGCTCCAAGGACCTGACAGAGCCATACAAGAGAGCTGTCCCCACCAGCGTTCCTTCGCTCACTGACTCCCAGCCTGGAGGCCTGGGGTCCAGGACAGGCCTTTACACCTCTGGCCTCTGAGCATTGCTCACTCCTAGTCTAGACTCCTTCCTGGTGCAATGCTGACTTTATGTGTGATCTAGCTTTAAAACAAAAGGAAAATGACCTAGGTTCAGAGCATTAACAGGACCCCACACTGCCCTGCTTCAGTGGAAGGAAGTCCACTGGAAGTCATTTCTCCACATGTGCAGCACTGCAGGCTCCGTGTCCTTGTTGAATCCTGCCCTGAGGAAGTCAACAGAAGCCATGTAAACAGTCAGCTTCTGCTCTGCTGAGGTTGGGGAGGACTTTACCAGTAACACTGTTGAGGTGGTTTCATACTCCAGTTCTGCTTCTAAGTGAGGCTGTTTCCAGTGTCTTCATTTTCTTACTCTAACTATCAGTCCGTTTACTCACAGTCGCTTTACTTCCTAACCTTTACGACTTCCCCACCCCAGATTGACATTAAGTTTGCTCGAGAGTTTTCTCCTACTTTGTCATAGCTAAATATCTTACTTTTTTCAGATTGTTTTCCTGCATTATGATGGATGGTTTTTACTTCTCATCGGGCTTAGCCCGGTCTTCTTTGAACCCTCTCCAACTTCTCTGCCCTACTCATACTATGAAAATCCCAGTGTTAGTCAGGCCTGAGAAGAGATCTCTAACCCCTGCCCTCTGTAGCCTTGCTCACGCTGCAGACTTTTCAGGAAAAGCTCTGCTTTTCAAAATGTGACATTTTAACCCAAATACCTCTTATTTTATTGTCTTATTAGTAGTATCACATACCCATAATCCCTGTGGTCATAGATATCCTTCTGCTTTAAGACTGGAGGTTTTCTTCTTCCTTGTTCTTTCAATTACATCTTCTACTTGGCTTATGCTGTGAATTTCCCTTGCTTTGTTTCACCTTTTGAAATTCAGTCTCGCTAACTAACCAAGGAAGGCCTGAGACTCCTAAGACTTCCCTTTCCAAATGCTGATTATAGACACATATCATCCTGCCGGTTGCATGTTTGAAATCTTAAGAGGTCAAGTTCTTTGTTTCCACCAAGGCACATGGGACATATGTGTCTTCCTATCTGGCTAGCATCAAGGTGCACTTAGTCACCTGGCTATCCTACAGGCAATATAGAGATGCACTGACCCAACAGTTGCTTTCCTTGGAGAAGGAGGACACCACAGGGTAAGTCTGCACCACTCTCCCATTTCCATGATATCTCTGCCTGTCTAGATGAGTCTCGGGCATCAATCACCTACATGCGCACACACACTCACAATCAAGGCCCCACTAGTCCTGTACCCTCCAGCTAATTCTCACTTCATCCCTTCCTGTGGGGCTTAGCCTCAGGCACCGAGGAGCCAACCACCCTCTTCTGACATTACCAAGGGCAGCACTGAGGAAGGCAGGTACTTGGTGTATTTTTTCCCACTCCTGTTACCCCCCAGGAATCTTATTTTTTGTTTTAAAATATACTAATTTTTCAATGTGTGTGTGTGTGTGTGTGTGTGTGTGTGTGTGTGTGTGTTGAGGGGTCTTACCAAAGGACTGGTTCTCTCCTACCAAGTGGGTCAATCAAGCAGGGTGTGAACTAGATGCCAGAGAAGCAGCAGAACAGGCTCTTCTCCAGGCCCACATAGCCTCAGGACTAGATGTTACCACCTGGTTTTTGTGTCCTCCAACCTGCACACCCACTGCCAGCAGCCTCCACCCCTTCCTTATGTACCAGAGAAAGCTCTGGAGTCCATTAAGGTGATGAGCATGTTGCTTTCCTGGGACAGCCCTTCCACTCTAGGCACTGGGTATCTACAAAGTTTTCATTGACACTTCATGTCCAGGAGGGCACAAAAGGACAAAAGAGAATTCATGGAGATGGATCTTCATAGCAGTGCACTCGACAGCCTGGCAGAACCCAAGTAGGACAGGGCTTGGTAGCAAAAGTCTTCATTTGGCTCAGACCTGGCCATATTGGAAACAAGGCTGGTTGGGGAGAAAGGGTCATCTTCAGGCTGCTCCACTATCAGAACGCTGGGTGTCACTGGATTCTGAGGCGCTGACAAGGTAAAACATTAGTACATCAAGGCAGCTGTCGATGAGAGGCCCTGAACTGGGAACAAGGTGAGGAAAAGAGGGGTAGAACTAAGCTAAGCCTCGGCCTGGCCCGGGAGGTGAGGCTAGTGTAGGGCAGATTGTAAGCTGTTATAAGCGAAGATCTCGGCCCCATCTCCTTCCTCAGATGCCAACTTTAGAGAGAAAGAGCTCAGCAGTGAGTTACAGCATTCTCTTACTCAGGATAGACTGAGTTTGGTCATTCTTTTTGTCTTGTTACCTGTTAGCAACATAGTACTGCTCAGGCCTTCTGAAAACTACAAAACCTATTCATTCCTCAGTTACACAGATCTCCACTGGGGCTTGCCCTTTCTCCATTCCTAAAAGGTCAAAAAGGTCATTCCCCGGCTTCCACTACCTCTTGTCTGTGAGAGTCTCCCACAAGTTCTTGCTGCTAACCTCCTTCCAGGCGCATTCCCAGCAACTGGAATGGTCAGGACAGATGAAAGGCGGCCTGTGCACAGCAGGCCTTCCCTCAGCAGACTCCTGACAAGGATTATCGTTGGAAGATGTTCTACAGGCAGAGGGCATCTCTCTCCAAATCTGTGGCCTGGCAGCATATGGAGTCCACACTACCACCTAAGAAACACTGCGAGGTCGACATACAGAACCATTTTAGGAGGGTTAAGTAGCTTACTTAAGCTAAGCTCTTCTTGCTTAGAGTGGGTAGTGCAACCGTCCCTCAACCTAAACCCACAGCCAAAACTTACACCTTTAGGCACCGTGCTGGTCACGCCATGTCCTCTAACTTCAGCGCTGCCCAGTAACACACCAAATCTTTATCCCTCTACCCACAGAGGCAGCAAGATGTCAGAGTTGGCCTCGCACCGCACAGCACAGGCCTACAATAGGATCCTAGGAAGTTAACACGCAGGTCCTATCCTGTCACAGTCCTTAAAAGCAGACACTTAACCACAGCAACAGAGCAGGCTTCTAAGTTTTATTTTCTAAGTTTATTTTTAGTTCTTTCCATAATCCTTGGCATCTGAGTATATTAAAGGGATCAGAAACAAAGGCTCAGGCAACAGGAGGCTCTCACCCCACCAGCCAGGCATCTGAGATGAGTTCACAGTAGGAAGCGAGAGCCCAAACCGCCCACATCACAAGGTTATGTTTTCAGGGCAGTGACCATCTGACCAACACTGCCATGTGCCAGTGAGCAAAGAGCAGGCTCTGCTAATCAAGGTGGCAAGAGCACAGTAAGGTCATAGTGCAAGCTCCCGTCATGATGATCCCAGGAAGGAAAGCACCTACCCCACAGGCAGAATCTAAAGCTGGGAGGCCATCCTCCCCAGGCTACTAAAACTCAGGTTACAAAGCCAAAGCCCTGCACAGACAGAACAGAAATGAAAGGGAGTTCGCCACCTACACTCACCCGGCCTACTCTGAAGTCACAGCATCGAATGGCTGCTGCGATCTCACAGGACACATTAAGGCTCAAGTACGCACGGTTATTAGGATGATAGAGTGGATATTTTGAGCTCACTGCCCTTTTCTTGTACTAACTTTTGTTTTAACAGTTTAATTCCTGATGCAAAACTAAACCCAAGACATCATGATACTGAGATAAAACTTGAGTCAGTTTCTTCCTCAATTACTGTTCCAACATGCCCTTATGAGTATTCAAAATGTAGAACCATACAGAAGGATCAGAGGCCTAAAACAGACATCTAATAAATGACCTAGACATGACAGTCAATCCAACGAATGGTGCTAACTTAAAGTCATTCTATGTGGGATTTAAAAAAAGTGCTTCATGCCACCTTCTCCACTAGTGAGTTTCCATTTACACAGCACCAGTTTGCCTCGGTCCTCTCAGAATGGTGACTCCCCAAGCTGTTTAGTTACAAGGCATGTACACCAAGGCATGCTGTATGCATCCTGTAGGCTGGTATGCATGCTTGCCCTATGCACGAACAGCCTTTCCCTCGTCTTTGTTAAGCCCTCCTGGCTCCTAGTATTAATGACCTGGGAAAACCAGCAGGAGGGTGTAGAACTATAAGCTGTATACTAAACCAGTGACCTTGTGATGTGACCTTGGTGCTTTCATGGCTCATGAATGTCTTTACTTCACACATTCACTAGACTGCTGCAGAGCTAAGACCAGATTCTCCCTATTCTTCTGAAGAGATAAAAACGAGATTTTTAAAATCAGTTAAGTGTTAAATATCACACTTACTTTAAAATAACGGACTTAAATTTGGGGAAGGGAATTGATAGAATATATTCTCGGTAACTTTGCATTCCTTCAGGCCTATGTTTAAGCACAGGTCGGCTGGGCATCTATTGGATCACATGGTGTGGCAGTTAGTGTTCAGTGCCAGCCAGCTTAACAGAAGTAGACTTACATGGGAGAGGAACCTCTCGGGCGCCTGCAGATTATCTTCACTGCCTTCAGTGGTGGCACCGTGTCCTGGCCGGGATGCTGGTCTGTGTAAACAGACAAAGAACTAGGCAGCAGCTTGCACTCACTGCCCTGTTCCTGGTGGTGGGTGTCATGTGACTACCTATGTCAAGGTCCTGCAGCCTGACTTCCCTGCCTGCCATGGTAGACATCCTTATCAGTGAGCTAAAAGAACCTTTTCCTGGTAAGTTGCTTCTGTCTGAGATTTTTGTTATAGTAACAGAAGAAGAAATGAAGGTATTCATCATGTTAAAGTTCACCTTTTAAAAGCTCACCTCTCACAGTTTATCACACTTTCTTAAAGCAGTAAGTGACACTGCTCTGGGGATCTGGTGTTGCTCTGAGATGAACGGCACACATTGAAGGTTTTCTAGTTCTACTGTGGTTACTGCTTTTTTTTTTTTTTTAAGAAACAGCACATCTTAAAGCAACACTATCTAGTTTATACCCCCGCAAGCAAGATTCTTCCATGGCTTTTGCTTCTAAAAATATTCTCTGCCCTTCAAAGGGGAATACCTGCAAAGTAAGCTTAAGAAAATAATAAACTGATCAAACTATATCTTACACAAAAGAAGACATGGCGGGAAGTATGGCAGTCCTGCATGCATCCACCATTAGAGGGTCATCATTAGTGCTACGTCGCCTCAGAAATGTCAAACAGACCTTCAGAAATAAGACTACTGTTTCATAGGGCGAGTGGGAGGGGACAGGAAGATTGCACAGATTCACTTAGAGAATCAAAAGAAAAAAGCTGTGTGTAACACACAAGAACTCACAGTGAAAACTCACCTAGTGTGGTGTCTCATGCCTATAATCACAGCGCTCAGGAGGTACAAGTGCAAGGATGACTACGTCTCAAAAACTCAGAACCAATCAACCAAATTAAAAACAAGACAAAAACCACAACAAAAACTTTATCAATTCACATTTGTATGAGATTTTACCTAATAAGTCCTGAAACTGGAAGAAAAAATAAACAAAGAACATGCAATGCCATTTCCCTTTAAGAAAAAGCTCCTCAAACATTCCTACTCTGTAGTATAAGGAAAGTGTCTGAGGCCTACAGGAAAACAGGATGAACCCCTGTGCACTGGGAATATGTCCTTATGCCTACAGAAGGAAATGCGACTGTCTCAGATCACATTCACACAGACCCAAATACTAAGTTAAAGGCACTAATGCTGCTGTCACGAATTCACGCACGAGTGAACCCATGGGTACTGCACATCCACAACCAGTGTAGGAGAGCAAGATCTGACATGGGACATAATACAAGGAAACTGTACCTAATAATATAACAAACAAGAACGAAATAGGAAATATAAAGAAGTTCCCCAGAAAATGAGTTCAAGTTCATTGTCTTTTAAATGCAGATAATTGTGACTATTACCAAGAGCATTACTAAATTTCAATGGTGATATAAACCCAATGGTCAGTTTCAAGGCACCCAAAGGGCAGAGGTCACTCCTGCTGGAATATCTAAACATTTCAAGTTCTTCTTCCAAAACTGTACAAACATGAATGGCAGACGTTACCTGCTATTTAATTACAAGCAACAAAATAAAGTGTCAAAGTCCACAATAGGTCATTATTCCTAATTTTAATTTGCTGCTCAGGGCCTTCTTAGGTAAGGGCATCACAGCATTTCACAGTGACAACACAATGCCTCTCAGCATAGTCACTCACACACATTCAGAACAGCATTTGATGCCAGCACTCTAATCAATAAACAGTTAATGAAATGTGGTGATTTTGCTCATGAGGCAATGAAAGAAATACTACAAGGGTCTGACTGCTTTTTATATCCTGAGTTTTCATACATAAGACTTAATTTTTATTGAAACAAAAATTCATATTTTAAAGGTTTGTCAAAAAAAGTTGCTTATCTATATGAAACTGAGTTAAATTAAGAATTTTAACTATCACAAAATAAGTTCAACACATTAGGATAACATCAACAACAAATGTTGAACTGATTCAGGTGCTACAAATGATATCCTAAAGAAGGATGTGTCTGGTCCCCACGGACAAAGGCTACGTTCCCAAAGGGAAATAAAGGCCCCAAGGCAGCCCATGCTCAGGACATCTCCCCAGTTGGCCCTGCTCAAGTCAGGAACATGGCTTATGCCATGCACACAAACTTATCCTAGCCAACCTGGCGGCTGCCTCCTAGCTTAGCACGCGCTTCTGCTCTGACTTACTTATCAGAGATCCCAGATAGTCAGCTGGGTCACATCCTGTCTCAGGATGAGTTACATGTGCCCAGCAGGACATGGCATCGTCAACAGCATGAAAGGGGCGCCCACCTCTGAACTGAAGTGACAGGTTTTGATTCCCACCTCTATAAACACTGGAATCACTGTGACCCACAACCCCAACACTAGAGCACATGTGCAGAGAGATCTCCCAATGCCAGGGCACCAAAGCCTCAGCAACCAGAGCCTAGACTCCTCCCCACTCTCCTCTGAACCTCTTCCAGCTTTCAAAAAACTATTCTGGGACCCTGTTCTTAGTCTTCTAAGAGACAATCTACTCAAAATACTATTAATTGGCATATACATTCACTGCCCATCCCTCCAAAAACAGGCTATCAAAAGATACTGTAACTACTCATCCCAGGACACTACCATTTAAACATATCTCATAGGAAGACCAGCAATGAGACCCATCACCACCAATCCAAAGAAAAGGAATCAAAATCAAAAACAAAACTACTGTTTTAAAAAGAGAAGTAAAAACCAGTTTACCATCAGAACTTTCATTGGACAGATTCTTTCCAAACAGTTTCCTCTGACCCAAAGGCATATGCCTTATGGAGACATAGTTTGCACCTTCCAAAGGCACATGCTGAAGCCCCCAGTGAAACACACTGCGTAACAGAACAATGAGTGAAGACTTGGCTAATTAATTCTCATTATCAACAGCTAGTCTTCAGAACATAATGGTCCAAAGTTGGCTCCAGGGGCCCAAGAGTTCTCCCGGATTGTCCTTGGACACCTGCAGATCTGAAGCCCCCAAAGGAGCTGTACATGCACATCACTTGGCTGTTCACATGTGTCCCTCACAGACTTGTCTCCTCACACACTCTGACAGGGATGTTATAGTGCCGATCGTCCTCAGCTATGAGGGTCACCATTGGCCAGTCCTTGGGGGGATCAGTGGGATAGACTGTGATGAATTCCTCAGTGTTATACTTGGACAGCCGGTACACCTGGATGGTGTGGCGAACAGCATAGGCAAGAAGGAACATTTCAACCTGGGAAGGAAAAGCAAATGAGTGTTCTGATGGAGCCCACAGGAAAAGATGGGCCCTAACACCAAGCTGGATCCACTATCCCAGACAATGAGTAGCAATGGCTTAGTTGCAAACGTTCTCTTCCCTTTGAACCTAGTCAAAGAGAAGGATAATAAAGAACGGAGTACATATCTGATAGGGTCTTATACTTGGAACATGAAAGTTTTAATGTTAATTTAATAATGTATATAAGAAGACATCAGTTTAAAATTGAAAATATTTGAAAGATATTTCTCCAAAGACAATAAATGAGTGGCCGATGACCACATTAAGTCATAGCCCTTAGAGGCTCATACCTGTGAGACTGTACACAGTCAAAAAGACAGAGGACTGACCTTGAATACAGGGTTCTCTTTGGGAGTAATGAAAATGTATGAAGACTGAAACATGCTAACAGTCAATGAATCACATGTTCTGTGAAGTGCATCATGGTTTTAAACGATAATGAAAGCATCATGAAGACATGGAAAAATGATAGACCTGCACAGTAGACACCACTCACCTGTTCAAGGCCACCAGTGTGTCCCACCTGGTTCAGGTGGTTCCTCAGGAGCTGTTCAGGGTCATTTGATGTGTCTCGGGCAAACAAGAGCACAGAGAAAAAAGGAACTTCCTTTCCCTTTTCCTTGTCATCATACAGTTGGATGGCTCTGGCTAACATCAGGAACTTCATAGCTTCGTAGAGGCTGTACTCCTCCTCCTCGTTTGTGAACAGCTCGTCACAGGCTGTCTGCCTTGCTTCAGCGGCTTCCATTGCAGCCAGGCTGACCCACTACAGTAGAAAGTTGTCACCATTAGAACTTTTGGTCTGAAAATCCCTCGCTAACTTTTGTACCATTACAAGATGGTTTTCAAAAGATGGAGCCATAAGCAACATGCCAATGTGAACAGCTTCAGGTTCCCACCTCAAGCAACAGTGTTCTTCAGACTACATGAAGCCCCTGTTTAGCTTCTTCTCTGATATGAAGCGGATGCTGATCCTCTGCCTTCCCAAACAACCAGAGCAACACCAACAACCACACAGCTGACAGAGTATGTGTGTGAGAACTAGCAAACAGCAAAGACTGCTACACCTGAAGGTTTTAGAAAAACCCCAGAAACACAGGCAAGCCTCCAAATTGGAAGACTGCCAAGGGAGACTGTGGGGTCTCCTGAATATTAATTTATTAAACTTATCGCATAATGTCTTAAAAATATACATGAGTGTCTAATCAATAAATCCAACCAGGAATTCTTGACTACTAATTAAAGATCGAGGTTTTCACATAATAAGCAAACTCTTTTTTTTTTTTTATCTTTATTAACTTGAGTATTTCTTATTTACATTTCGATTGTTATTCCCTTTCCCAGTTTCCGGGCCAACATCCCCCTAACCCCTCCCCCTCCCCTTCTATATGGGTGTTCCCCTCCCCATCTTCCCCCCATTACCGCCCTCCCCCCAACAATCACGTTCATTGGGGGTTCAGTCTTGGCAGGACCAAGGTCTTCCCCTTCCACTGGTGCTCTTACTAGGCTATTCATTGCTATCTATGAGGTTGGAATAGGCAAACTCTTTAAATGAACAAGAAAACATTGTAAATATGCGTACTGCTAAGCTACCATTAAAAAAAGAGACAGATGTCAATTTAAATACCAATCCTTATGAATAAGTGCTAATTAGCATTGCTTTCAAACACCAGTCTGAAGTTTAAACCTGAAAGTGTAGTGATTCTGACTATACAGAACTCTCCAATACCTAATGGTGCTGGCTAGGAGCACGAGATCTGGCTTTTGCAGGGTGTCCCTGCAGGCTGCAGAACAGAGATGACGCCACAGCCGTCCCACTTTCTTGGTTGAAAGGAAGAAGAACCTAAGCAACTTTTAGTGCCAAGTATGACAGGGAGAAGCGCTGACAGCCGCTTGCACCAATTACTGAACAACGTTAATGTCACTGTAAACTGGCATCACAACACATTCCCCCAGGACAGTCCAGCTACAGTCAACACAGATTAAAACCAATCAACCAAACAAACAAAATAAAACCTAACACCTTCACCCTTAAAAATCTTGAAAAGAAAACTACAACTTATAGCTAAGCTGACAAACTCACCAGTCCGTCCTTCAAAGAGTTACAGCCTGCCTTCACTCTAGCAGGCCAGCAGCTTCTAGCCCCCAACCACTACACTCCAATAGGCCAGGAGAACAACAGCTCCCTCTCCCACAGGAAGGGTGAACTATATACACCAGGCCACAGGAAATTAGAATACCAAGCTATCCATGAACTATTTCAGACAACATCATGATGGTTTCAAAAGACAAGCCACTAATCTACTTATTGAAAAAGTTTTAAACACATATGGGTAGACTTTTAAAAGGTGAGAATAACTGGAAAGAACTTCATAAATACACAGTATTCACTGAGAATATCAATGTAAGATAAAGGATGGGAGAGCGCTCACAGTTAGGAGCACTTGCTACTCTCAGAGGATGTCCATGCCGTGCTCACAACCACCTTATCTCCAGCTCCAGGAAACCAACATTCTCTTTTGGCCTCCATAGGTATCCAGATACACATGTGTGCATATATACATATGCATATACACATATACCCATACAATAAACAAACAAACAAATCTTTTAAAAGGAATATGGACTAAATGATAATCCTAAAACTTACAAATATTGACTTAAAATAAAAATTATATTTATTAAGGTTTCTTTGAAAAATTAAATGTTATCTAAGACACTTCTATATAGCACCACCACCAAGAAACAGAACGTTGGTGTTTTTCCATTTTACTCAAAAAACTCATGAGAGGAATTAATATTAATATTCTTTTAAAGTGTCCTTTTTCAGTGTGTGTGTAAGTATATGTGTGCACATGTATAAGGGTATATGTGTATATCATGCTTATGGTGACTATGATCTGTCACTCATTAGTTAGGCTAGACTGGATGGCCAGTGACCCTCAGGAATCCTTTTGTCCCCTTATTCTCCATTGCTGGGGCTGCAATCACATGTCACCATATCTGCCAGTTTTATATAAATTCTGGGAAACCAAACTCAGTTCCTTGTCATGCACTTATAGACTATACAATTCCCCCAGCCCCAAATTATTTTGTCTGAAACAGGCAAATTCTGACCCCTAAAGAAAACCATGCGCCAAAATGACCCTTCTTCCTTATAAACTTAAAAAATAAATATGAATCAATAAGACTAGAACATTGAGGGGTTGGGGATTTAGCTCAGTGGTAGAGCTCTTGCCTAGCAGGCGCAAGGCCCTGGGTTTGGTCCCCAGCTCCGAAAAAAAAGAAAAAAGAAAGACTAGAACATTGAATCTGCTGAGGCAACAAAAGAGAAAGCTTTGCACTGATCAGAGACAAAAAATTACGTGCGTCAAACCTTCTTCCTTAGCAGGGCAAGGGATTCCTTGATTCTTTCAACCAGGTCCTCACTCTTCCCATCAAATTTCAGTCCAAGTTTCCACTGCTTGATCCAGGTATATTTGTTTATCAGCTTTTCCGGTAACTGGAATATCAGAAAAACAGAGATAAAGAGGTGTCAATGTTGCAAGATATCTGAGACTACCTAAAAGAAGACACCACAAAGCCTTCATACACTGCATACAAACCCACTTTATTTCAAGAATTCCTGCAAGTGTATCCTATGGGTCAAGGGTGAAGAATGTGAACATGGAAGTCACAAACTCAGAAAGTATTGCCACATAGAAGGGTGTGACGTTAAATGCTATCCACAGAGTCCAACCCATGGAACACCAACCACAGACAAGGACAGACAAGGGGCAAATCTGAGGATAAGCTAAGGAAGAATCCATACTGGGTCTTCATAGTAACTCTGGCTTCTGGGGACTCTGGCAGCCTTACCATGCATTAGTTCATGGCTCAGTAAGGTGATTGTAAGCACAGAAGGCCCATGGTAAACATCAAAGGCTGCTCCTTTTCCTGACACAACAGGAAAGCCTAACTTCTGATACTTATAAACAACCCACTAAAATCACAAGATCTGCCTGTTAAGCAATATTTACACACACACACACACACACACACACACACACACACACACACACACTTAATCCACAGCATAAGATGGAGAAGAGGAGTCAGACCCACAGCTGTGGGGGCTGGGGGAGCACTAACCTTCCTATGTGAGAGACACAGACAACTATTATGATCCTTACTTTCTGTTCCTGTTCCTGGACTATTTCATTTGTCCCTACACATCATTAGAATCTGGAATCTGAAGGCCACAATTCAATCGATGGCAGCATGAGAAACTATATCTTCTCAAGAGTCCTAGGTGTGTCAGGATGAAAATCATTGACTTGGGCTGGGTATGGGCACATCACTACACTGCTAAGATTTTACCACCAGTGAGATGGTTCAACAGAAGAGGCGCGTGCACACACCTACACACACACACTGAATGAATAAACAAACAAATGGGGAAAAATGGGGGGAGAGAGATTTCGCCCCTGGAGTCAAAAAATCATATCCTTAATGCCCTCTGCTGAACTTGTTTAACAGTAATAAACAGTTTAGAACAAGACATGTTCAGTTCCACAGGAACCTAAGATTCTGAGACTCTTTCATAAACAGTAATTCTGATTGTACTTTCTCAGTCTATGACAATCACAGATGCCATATGATGGCTTTCGGCTCTACATCAGTTTAGGGTGAGAGACATTAAGCCATCATATCTTATTGTGATAAATGACCATTTACCTAAAGCTGCAACAGCCCCATTCTGCACTCCTGAGACATGGACAGGCAGTTTAATTTAGTCTTCAGATTCATCACCAGAATCTAATGTGCCCTCAAGTGGCACCAAAGTGAAATTGCAACATGGCTCCAAGAACTATGTCCAACAGAAAATCCTTGTCCAGGATGTACAAGGTAGGAAAGGCATAGACGGCAGCCCGGAGAAGAGCTGCAGGATCTCTAACACTGGACAGTTACCTAAGGATCAGGTACAACAGTCAACTCAATTACTTTTGGAAGAAACAAGTTAATTTCCTCATCTCAGTCACTCACTGGTCAGTCTGTTGGTTAAGTGATCATCCAGGTACAGCGTGTATACTTCCACAAGTGGGAATCTTAGAAAAAAGTACAAAAAATAAGACTTAGAAAAGAAGGGGACCAACAAGACAGCTCAGTGGGGAAAAAGCACTGGCTATGTAAACCTGCTGTCCTGAGTTCAATCCCGGAACCCATGTAAATGAGGAAGGTGAGCAAGCTCCACAAAGCTGTCCTCAGACCTCCGTACACTCACTGAAGCATCCATGCATATACACGCTCACACAGACACATGATAACAAAAGCTTAAGGAACTATTACGAAAGAACAATGGAGTTGGATTTATCTATTCAGAAGTAGTAAGTATAACTTTAAATGCTTTCCTAGGTCACATGGGGTCCACATAAATCATTATTCCTTTCTAGTAGGCACACATGCCTGCCTTCTTTTCGAGTTAAGAGAGGCAAGCAAGAAAGATTGTGCATTTGAAGTCAGCCTGGTCTCCCGAGCAAGTTCCAGGACAGCCAGGGTTACAGAGAAACTGTCTGGAAGAAAAGAAAACTAAAGACAACAAAAGAGGAGGAGGAGGAAGACCAAAGCAAGAAATGATGGTGGTAAATGTTTAAGGATCACTAGGTAGTTTAAGCACATCATTTGTGACTGGCCTAGAGAGCAGACTGTTGTCTATAACAAATACCTATAATCTTGATAACACAGCAACTGCAAGTATCAAAAGCATCATCCCCAAAATGAAGTCACGAAGAGCTTTAGTGTCTTTCTGTAGCAAGTGCTGTCACAGACCTCATCCATTCATAGATCTTTCAAATACAGTAAATACTTAGAAACTAAAAAGCTCCCAATATACAGGATACTCCTCCCTTTTCACAGGTTGAGGGGCTGTTCCAGCTTTGACCAGCTATGTCCAGGTTGGGGCTGCGGTCAGATAATCTGCCTGCCTGTGGTTGGTCAAACAGGCTGGGTTCTGGACAGAATAAGAGCACACAGAAAGCCTAGGCAGGACAAGAGCAGCAAGGCCAGAGCAGCAACAGAACAGAAGGTCCTGTCCAGGAGTCATTCTCAACCAACTAGTGCTGAACCTAGCTATCTCCCTTTGATGCTGGCAGCACTGAGGTCACAGAGTCCGCAAGTGGAAGCAGACAGCTTGCACCATCCCTCAGTTAGTGAATCTCTGTGTACACCCCTCCTCGCCCTCAAACGCAGAGTTGGAAGCCGGTGTTTCACACAAGTCTTAGGAACAATAAAACAAACTGCCAAGAAAGGTCCAAACCACACCAAGTTTCTGAGGGCATGAGAACAAAAGTACTTTCCTGAGCAGATATTGAGCAGAAGCAAAATCCAATCAATGTGAATACTAATCTCAGTGACAGTGCCTCAGAAAGGCCAACACGTGATGCTGTGGAGAAGGGGACACCACACAGAGCCACTGGGAATTTAACAGTTATCCATACATTACTCCAATTAGGCCAGGACAACCACACAACCGCCTCATCACTCCTACAAGGAACACATTTTAATACTGATCAAGATCAAACACAACCGATCACTCTCAAGAAAAGGCTACACTACATAACCCAGAACAGCTTAAAGTCACAATCCTCTTTCCTCAGCATGAAAAGTGCTGGAGTCCAGGCATGTCACATCCTACCTTGCTTACCTGATCCATTTCACATGTGGTAGGTGATGTTACCCAACCCTGTTAGCAGGAGGCACTGCTTACTTTTCTGGGGTACACTGTCTATGTTTAATTACTTAGGACAGTATTTGCACCAAAAACTCTTAGAAAGTATAAAAATGTAAAATTAGTGTCAAATAAGCCCAGAAATCTAAAAAGCCCCCAAAGGTAAAGGCTTAAAACTACCAAACAGATTTGGTAATAATTTTCAAAGTACTTTCTTTTGTTTTTTTAAGAGTATTATAGGCAAAGTCTCTCTCAAAATAATACCATCTAAAAATAGATTAAAACTTCTATTGCTTTCTTTAGTTAAGTTGTAAAATGCATTTATTCCCTCTATTGGAAGTGCTGGAAGCACACAGTCCATGCCTGTGTAAGAAGCCCAAGTGCAACAGAAGCGAATTAGTTAGCACTGTCACTCACTCACTAGGCTCACTTCAGACACTTCTGTTCCCCTAGGAAACCCTTATTGATGAGTATTAGACCACACAGAAGTAACAGCTTTACCATGGCTCTATCAGCCAGGCATGCTGGCTCGTAATCCCGGCACTCACAAGACTGAAGCAGAAGGATTACCACAGGTTTGAAGTCGGCCTGAGCTAGAGTTAAGACTCTGTCCACCCTCGGTCCCCTAAAGCCCTTCAACTCACATGCAAATAAAGAAAGGCAAAGCCACTAGTGCCAAGCTTAAAGAATTTCCTTTCATAAACCACTACACAAAACGTCAGCAAGAGACCTTCTTATATCAAGATGCCTGCTGGGATAGATCCCAGGGGCTCTCTACCATGTGGTAGACTTAAAGCAGGATAGCCAGGTCCAGGAAAGGTTTCTCCATGCAACACTAACATCTCATCATGAAACATATTATTTGTTTTTGAATGCCTCTAAAACCTGAATGGACTCCAATAAAAATTATATAACCTACTTCACAGAAACACTAAAATAAAGTCAAGTTTTTCTATGTGTTTTTTATGAATTCTAAACATTTAATTCAGCTTTAAGTCTTTAATTCAGCTTAAGTGTATTAAGTTTTGTCATTTTTTTCTTCTTGAAAATACTCATTGTTTCTTGTAGAATGATGTCATTATGTGGGTGAAGGTGGGTGGCCTGTCATTGGATAGGAGGGAAGGATGGGTGGGAGAAAAGTTTTAGAGAGAGGAGGAGACTGGAACCAAGAGAGAAGAGACAGCTGAGAGAAGATGGAGGCAGATATAAAGATTCCTCTCTGCACATTTACAGGTTGTTATGAATATTCTTAAGGGATGGATGTGTACAGGGCTTTGTGTGTCTAGGTGGGAAATTATATCTTATCAATCGGATCAGAGATTACTATGTTGTGTGTTCTTTCATGTGGTGATTTAAGTTCAAGAGAGTATGTGGTGGCTGGAGACTAGGCCACCATGGAATTGGGATGTATATGTCTGGCCTGGTGGCAACCTGCCTTGGGAACTAGATGGGTAGAAAGATTGTTGCCAGGCTCAGAGAGAAGCCATCGGCAGTGTGATATGATACAGAGCAAAGCAGGTGAGAGGCTTTGCTGACTGAGATGAAGATATCTACCAGGTATCTTGGAGCACTACGGTACCGGATCTAATGTGGGATAAAAGACAGCATTGTTTATAATTTCACAGCAACAATTTCTAGTCATTTTTATACATATAAAATCATCTTACAGATGTAAACTGAACCAATCCATATACTGCATATAATACCATCAGGCAACATGAGCAGAAAGAGAAGTCTTCTCACAAGAACTTCCTGAAACACTGAGACTCAACTTCATGCAGCCACATACCAGTATGAGCTCCAGGTCCTGCAGCCAGGGGGGCAGCTCAGCCAGCTGGCTCATAGCCTGGAACAGTGTGGCCCGCAGTGCACAGTAATTATCGCCACGGACTCGCCTTATGGAAGTGAACTTCTGAGAAACTTCCTCATAGCCCTTGGGAGAAAATATCAAAGAGTTCAGATGGTGGTTACTGGCTTAAGATAGCATGAAAAGTTCCATCCCTATGGGAAATAATTGTCCTAAATTATTGGGAAATGGTAAACAAGAAAGAATAGCTCAGTAAGGCATTCCAATCTCTGATTATGATTCCATTTACCTTAAAATATTGATGTGTTTTGAAATCTCAGCATTTATAACAGTATTTCTCAACTTTCCTGATGCTATGACTCTTGAATAAAGATCCTCATGTTATGGTGACCCTCAACCATAAAATTATTTCCTTATTACTTCAAAACTGTCATTCTGCTGTTATAAGCTGTAATATAAACATATGATATGCATGATATCTGGTATGTAACCCCCAAGGGGGTTGTGACCCACAGTTTGAGAACCACTGATCTATAACAAATGCAACAGACCTGACATACAAAATAAACCAGTTGTCCAGCACTAGCCACTCTCATGATCCCTTCCTAGGCATCTGAGGGAGCACTCACTCACTGCTGACATTCGGAAAGGTTTAATGTGTGGTTAATTATCCCAAATGATTTAATAAAGAGACTGGGAAGGGAGGCAGGCAATATTTCTATCTCTAGTTTTAAAAATATACATAAATCCTGAGTTTCCAAAGTGTATGTGTACACATACAGGCCTAAGTAACACAGCAATGGTAATACATTCTAAGAATATGTCACTAGACAATGCCATCATTGTGCACACACCAGAGTGCACATGCACAAACCTAGCTGGTATATCCTATTATATACTTGGACTATATAGTCTCTTACTGGGTATTAGCAGGGGAAGCATGCTAACTAGCCACAATGGAAAACAAAGGTATTAAACCAAGTATGAGACAATACAATCAAGAGGTAAAGTGAATGTGAGATGTACCAGGTTGCTGCTGGCGTAACACGGCACACTGTTGTTCACAGAACAGTGGCACAGGCAGCTATCAAGTGCAATGACGCCATGACTGCATGCACTGCGCTTTCCTGACTGATAGTCCAGGTCTGTTTATAACAGCCTCAAGACAAGCACTAGAGTGATGTGCCACAACCTGACACACACCATAGCTATGTCAGCAGGAGATCAAAAGCTTCAGGTCCATTAGAATCTTACAGATCCGTAACTTAGTATTTCAGAGATGAATCTAATGCTTCAAAAAAATTAATCTGAATTTATAAACACTTCCCAAAAAATATCCAAATCAAAACACAGACAATTAGGTGAATAAGGACTAAAATAAAATCAAGAGTCAAAGTTGTTAACAGGCAGTGGAAATGCTCAGATTACACCACAGCTCTTAAGGAAATGCACCTAAGGAAATAGGGTGTTTTCATTTGATTACTGAATGGTCAAATCTTTCTTTCCCTGAAACCAATCCCACAGACGAATGATTTTCCCGTAAGTTCTAAAATATGGCATTATCCGGGTAACCTGAGTGTTTCGGTATTGAACTTAGACATGCCAACCATTAAAACAGATCTTTGAAAGAGACTAAGACAACAGGATGAAATTATTAATTAGTGATGCTATTTCTAGGGCAGGTAAGAAAATATATTCATGATTCACTGCATTTCTGGGTGGAAAGCTGGAGACCCTGAGCCGGTGGTAGCATGACTAGCAGACGGCCTTGGTGACTGAGAATCAAGCTATTCTGTAGTTCACATGCAAGGGCCTACAGCACAGATTTATAAGAATTGGGGTTAAGGCTGATTTGGGGACTAGAGTTGAACTCTAAAAGATGAGTAATATTTCCTAAAATAATAATGAGGAGGAGAAAGAAGAGGAAGAGGAGGAAAAGGTGGAAGAGGAAGAAAAGGAGAAGCAGCAGCTACCGCTGCTGCTATGAGGGAAATTAATTAAAATTTGAAAAATTTAAAACACTTTCAAACATGATTCTATCAAATTCTATCAAATTTGGCTAGAAAAATGACTCCAAAGTTAAGAGCACTGGCTGCTCTTGCAGAAGACCTGGGTCCTATTCTAAGCATCCACAAAGAGGCTCACAATCATAGCTAATTCCAGTCTCAGGGAATCCAATCCTCTCTTCTGGCTTCTGCAGACAGTGTACACACATGATACACATATATGTGGAACCAAAACACCCATACGCATACAAATAAATGATAAAAATATAAAAGATTGGCCAATTATTTCTAAAATACAAGTAGTATATTCAAATTCAAAATACAAATAATCCAAGGGGAAAAAAAGGAACGAAAAGACACAACCTTAAGTACTAGGTACAAGTTTGTCACTAGCTTAGGAATGGTCAAACAGAAACAGTGCCACATAGTTTCCCTACCAATAAGGAATAATAAGTACATTCTGTAGGTAGAGCCCATAGGGTGTGCTGCAGTTTCAATACCACATCACAGTCTTGGAGGCTTCTCTAGGGCTGTCAGTATATGCAATCGAATGAAGTGAAGGTAGCTCCTGGCACACCTTAAATGAAGGAAATGGTTCAAATCCCCTGCAGGGAGAGTACAGCGGATCTGATACCTAGGACTCAGACGCATGCGCAGAAGATGTAAAACTGCCTCTGCCTACCCTTGAGGCCTGTGCAGCACCAGCTAGGAAGGGCATTCCCAACTGTCTCCAAGACAGCCACCAGTGGCTGACTGTACTCACAACAGCACAGCTGTGTGTTCTTCAGAGAATTAAGTTGCTCAAGAGCTGATGTTGCTTCTATATTAGTACTATGACTCCAAACAAGTCCTTATCTGTGCAGTGTTTCCTCATCTCTAAAATTAGAACGCTGATATTTACAGCATTGCCTTACTATAGGCATTGTCTTAACCAATGTCTAAAACCCCGCTATGATATGTAACCCATGGCAAAGGGTTGAAGAACTTCAATAGGTGCCTTGGCCGTACCTTTCTCATGCACATGGCTTTCTCGGTATTTCCTCTCCATTCCTTTTTGCAGTAGTCCATAATATCCATTTCAGGAGCCACACTTAACCTGGGTTCTGCTGAAAAATCAAACAGCAACAATGAAATGAAACAAGTAACCAAGGAAAGTGTAAGGGAAACAAAGGTATTGATTTCCGGGGTCTGAGGGGAGTCCTCTCCTCATGCCTTACTTTCTCTATTTGAAAATCCCTGAGTCTCACTACTGCCCATGTCACCTCCATAAACCAGAGTGGTCTCTTAATGGGTCTCCCCTGTCACCACACCATCCAGACCATTCGCTACACAACAGCTAGTCAGGCTGTTCATTTAAACCCTAGGTCAGGTGGCAGTCCTTCCTCACATGCTCAAGGAGCTGCAGGAACCTCCCAGCTCACATTCATCGGACCCACGGGACCCACGGGACCCACGGGACCCACGGGTGTCTGTGAACACTTTAATAATAAGATGCAAGCATATGAACCATGAAAAATAGTTCCATTATCTCTGTCATATCTATTAGACAGACCTAACATTTAACAAAAAATTCCATTTGCTATTTACCTAAAAGACTAGTTTTTGTTATAAGCCAGAAAGGATCAAAGCACTCAGTGTTGGTTAATCTACAGGCACCTTTGATGTCCACCAAAATTAGTACAAACAAATGTTACGGATTTTCTTTTTTATAAAAAATGCCTTTATATTCACTTCTCCTCCCAACAACCTCTTCTTTGTTCGTGTGTGTGTGTGTGTGTGTGTGTGTGTGTGTGTGTGTGTGTGTGTGTTATGTATGTATATACTGTATGTGTATGTGTGTTATGTATGTATGTGTACTCTGTGTGTGTGTGTGTGTGTGTGTGTGTGTGTGTGTGTGTGTGTGTGTGTACTGGGGATTGAACCTAGGGCTTTAAGTAAGACTTTTCTTGATTTAGTGGATAAGGTTTGATTTCTTGATATATGCCTATGATTATGTATATGTGTGCATTTGACAGTTTGTTATTCCAAAAAGAAATTAGGGCAATGCTCAGGTTCATCTTGGCTTCTTTTTTAAACTGTTAAGAATATAGATATTAGCAATTGCTTTAGGAAGTGAACCTAAACACATATAGAGCCTACATATCTTATACATAAGTGTTTCACTCAATTCAACAATTCACTGTTCTAACCATGTCAAACACTGTGCCAGGAATGGAGATATGAGGAAATGAGGACAGGACTCCACCCCAGTAGATGCTATAGACGAAGAGGAAAGGAATACAAGCACTTACAAGCCAGAGCACAGTGAAGCCAGTGACAGAGGAACACCAAAGACTCCCCAGAGTTCAGGGAATGCAATGTGTTTTTTAAGTAAACAGTAAAAACTGCTTATTCAAAAAACTACCTCATTGTTCACCATTTCTCAAAGAAAAAAACAACCTTTTACAAAAGGTTACATAATCCATGCACAGATAGATTCCTGCGTGGAATACATTGTGGTTAATCTGGAAGTGAAAACGAGTACTGTTACACAACCAACCCTTAAACACCCTTCATCTTTGAAACTCAAGAGATAGTTTTTTTGGAGGCTACTTAGAATAAGGAAGTACTCACGCATCTGCCTTTCCACTCACATCCCCCACCAACAGGAAGAACTGCTAATACGCAGTCAGGACCCTTCTGGGCCATAAGTTCTTGTCAGGGAGGGATGTAAGCCTGGAGAGAAGGTACTTCACAAGCAGAGGAAGGGCTTCCAGACAAGAAGTCTTCCTTCCTGCCTTCTCCTCTGCTGTCCTCACTCCCAGACACACTAAGACCTGACCTCTGGGCAGGGCTGAGGAATCCTACCATCTCAGATCACAGAGTTAAGGCTGGCCCAGGGGTCTTATAAAAGCAGGAGGCCAAGCCAGAAGCCCAATCCTATCCTGGATCAGAGGTCTGCATAAGGTTAGAGGCTTGGAGAAAGGAAGTACTTGCACAGATACAAGTATCTATGAATTTTACTGGGTTTCTGTGTCTGGGAGGACACAGCAATCCCCACATGCTGACTAGGCTAGGAGATGGAGGCACAACATGACGCAGTGCCTGACCTCATCAGTCCACTGGGTACGACACCCTCCGTCTAATTGTAAACTATACCAGCTCCCATTGCTGTTACAAGGAAGAAAACTATTTCTTTTGCCAAAACCAAAAAAAGAAAAAAAATTAAATAAGGGAATTAAAAAAAAAACCAGACTGGTGAGCAGGCACTCAGATAAGTAAGCTTCGGTCCTTAAGCCTCATGTACACAACAAATATAATAACCAGACCTCAAAGAGTAAGAAAAAAACAAAACTGGGGCTCCTCCAGGAAGCTGGAACTTTCAGAGGACAGACTAGCACTGGAATATCAAACTTCTACAACAAGTCTGGTAGAAAATCACCAGAGTTTTAGGGGCACAGGGTTTCACAACTATCAGCTTGCATGAAAGCTACCAAGTCAAACATAAACTTAAAAGCTCCAGCAGAACTGTATTTACAAAGTGCGACAGGTCAAGGTGTGGAAAGCCTTTATGGAGCTAAGTTACACAGAGATGTCTTTTCACTCACAGAAAGGATCAGACCATTCCTATTGGTCTCAGTAAGCACTCTGCTCTGCTATGGAGGAGGCAGAGCTCCTACAGCACCTCAGGAAGGGCAGTGAGCTCAACAGGACTGAACTATGAGGAGCACTGTGAGACTGAAGCTGCCCTTCACCAGACTCACAAAAATGTTTGGCCACTGTGTGGGAACAATGCTGGACAGAAGAAAATCAAATCAAAACCGAGCAAGGCTCAGGAGTAGAGGAGGAGAAGAGGAGGGTCTCAGCACTATCAAATGGTGAACAGAGAAGAGCATGAGAGCCAAGTCCAAACAGCAGTCTGGGCCTGAGTAATTTGGAGCAGCACAGTCATGAAGACTGAGCATCCTACCAAGCTCTAAGGAGGATTATTATAGAACATCCCTGCTGGCTTCATAGGGGAAATGGACTAGCTCTGGAGGAAGACTCAAACCATTATCAAAACCTTATGTATCCTAATTACAATAATGCTTTTGTTAGCCACAGGGACAGAAGCCAGTTCTAATACTGAAGCAGAGCATGTGAACCAGCCAAGCAGTGAGAGTACCATTCACAGCACTCTGGGAGATCTCTACTCAGCCTCTGCAGGCCGACCTGCAAAGGAAGGACACACTTCACTTGTAACCACAGGCCAGGGAGCCATGGGGAGCAGCAAGTGCACACCAGGAACGAGAAGACCAAGCCAAACAGAGCAATACAGACTGCACAGTCACACAGTGACTGCTGTTCTCAAGCACATGGTCATTCTGCCATAGTCATTAGATACACATGGCCTTCTGCAAGGATATATTACAGCTAACTTCTCAAAACATCTTGCAATTGAAATTGACAAATGTGTTCAAATCCAAACTCTTAGAGAATGCAAAGAAACAAGCTGAGAGACGGCAGAGTCAAGGTGCAGGCAGTCTTCCCTAGGTCTATTTCAGCAGAGTGAGCAGCTCATGTAAGAGACTGGATGTATAAGAGGACTTGTAGGAATTACAGGCCGCATTTCATGAAAGCAGACATGATGATCTAACTAGGTTTTCTATGTACAAGAAAGTCTACAGACAAAACAATTCCACACATACCTGATATCCCTCTTTCATGTATTAGCAATTCTTTCTCCTTTTCTATTTCATCTGCAGCACGGTACATGTCCTCCTCGCTGAAATCACACCAAAGTAGATATTTTCAAACTCTTGTTGCACTGACATTTCCCATTGTGTGACATTAGCTAGCTGCTTATGAAATGCTATGACATGGAATTTAACTGCTTTCACATACAGGATGCCACGGTGATAATATGGGTCCTAGAATCTCTATCGTAGCACTTTCTTCTACTGCAGAATCCCTTTCTTTAAGTGAGACCATTCATACATCACTTTATATGACTCCAAGGTCATTTAAACTCAAATCTACTGTAATGCATCTTAATCAGTGAAGCTCTGAATGACTCCTTCATGTTCCAAGAACATAAATAGTGCTGACAGAAGCATTTACACAGAATGCTGACTTTTATAACATATTACAAGTAAATCTGACAGCAACTACCCTGAACATGAAAAGAGAGAATCAATTATTACAAGCCCCCTAAGCCAAAAATTCTCCTCAAGGATTCTCTTGTTCCCTCACCCTAACTAACCAACCACCCAGATGCTGCTACATTCCCACACGCTTTAATGGCTACTGTTAATGAACAACTTCTTTAAGACTATAGTCACTTCTTAAAGTGTCTCTTCAGTGAACTAGCAAGTATTAGGAAGGGGGTAAAATTCTAAGCAAAGACAATGAATATAGGGGTTTGGGGATTTAGCTCAGCAGTAGAGCACTAGCGCAAGGCCCTGGGTTCAATCCCCAGCTCCGGAAAAAAAAAAAAAAAAAAGACAATGAATATGGCTCCCACTTTGAAATTCCTCCCTTTCCTTGTAGGCTTACAGGCTTGGCTAGAGCTGCCCAGCATGTTCCAATTAATCCCAGCACCTTGAAAATAATATTCACCCCAAAATAACAATAAAGGTGACAGATACAAAGTGTGTATGTGAAAGACCAGTAGAAAGCAGAGGGGAAACGGTACAAGCAAGGAAGCCCTGGATGCTGGATAGGCAACCATTTGAGGGAAGCTAGGAAGCCAGGGGGACATCTGAGGGTCAGGAACCAGAAGAGCAAGTTCATCTGAAGGAATATCAACACAAGCTTAAAAAGCAGGAGATGCCACATATGAGTGTGCAGACTTCCAACTCCCCATATTTTCCATGACACTACTCCATCCTCACAGCAGATCAGAGAAAGAGGAGGTTCAAACACAATGGAATCCAGGAAGGAAGAGGTGCCAGGCTCAGATATATGTAACCAAGTAAGTAAGCAAGGTACTTCTGTTTCCAATCTCGTCATCCTTGGACATGGCCTAGCAGATAGAGCTAGGAGAAAGGACAGTCTCAGAAGAGACAGACAAAGAAGGGAAATAAGAGAGCAAATTGCAGAGAAAATCTAACAAGAACCTCATGAAATCATCCAGTGTTTCCCACATATGAGAGAATAAACATCTAAATCTGCACCCTGCAGATGTGGTGGTACATGCTTATAATCCAAGAGGCTGTGAATGGAGATCTTGATATCAAGATCAGCCTGGAGTATAGAAGGACCTTGTCATTCATACGTATATATGAATGTAGCTTACCCACTCCTTCCCTCCAACATGAATTTGATTATTCCCCTATGCACTACTCAGAATTCAGTGCAAACACTTAACCACAACTACCTGCACTTTTACAGGTGGTCTGCTACAGGCATTCTCTTGTCCCAACAGACTCAGAATCCTGATCTGCCTCTTTGCTTACGTAGACTGACTCAAGCTTCATGGCACATTAAGGGAGCAACAGTTACTGTGGGTACCCAGTCAGACGGAGAAGTTAGCTGCTCTTCATCCCAGTCCTTATTACCTCTGTGTGTAACTGTTCCTGGGGTATTTACTTCACAGGACTGCTGTAAGAAAGATATATTTAAAGTAACAAGTACTCAAAAAAATTAGCTACTATTAATTTTCATATATCTACCAATGTGGAAAGTACTAATAAACAAGTTGCCTAGTGGTCAGTTCTTGTCCTATTTTCTCTAGTGTGTACATATAGGTGTGATAGTAAGACAGCAAGTATCATATGATCCAGTAACATTTAAAGCAAAAGGCATGACATCACTCAGAGAGTTTGTTCCAAAGTTAAAAGCAAACAGATGCGTGGGAGCAACAGATCAAAAGCCAAAAATAAAATATGACCATGTGTTTTCATTCTCCTCTCATAAACTTAATAACATCTTCTGTCAAACCAACAATTACACCTATCAGAGAAATTCTGATCCTCTAAAATAGTCATTGAAACAAATCACTTTCTTAATATATTTAAATTCTCAGAAGCTGTCTTCAGATGACACTTCCCCAATCTTGCCCTCAAATTTCTCAGCTTCAGTGAGAAGGCTGTATGATCTGTGGTTCCTCTTCCAGCTAAGTCCTAACCGCCCATGATAAATTTGCATTTCAGGCAAATTCTGTGGCTAGCCTGTATGAGCATTTAGCTCCCTTTTGTCTCCTCACAACCCAGTGCCCAGAGAAGGCAATCCAAACAGTCACTTTACAAATCAAATGCTCACACACGGGGCAATAGGAAAAGAACCAACAGAAAGAGCAGAAGAGCAAGAGAGCCAAGTGCACGGCGGAGGGCAGAAAGAGCGGTGACTCAGGACAGTTCTCACAAGAGGAGCAAAGCAGAAACCAAAGAGCCCACCACATCTACCACTCACTTCAGCAACCTGAGATCTCACCTAGATCCTAGCACCAGTATTTGTTCATTTCCTTGGCCACCAAAGGTGAGCTGCAATGTGAGCCTTCAAAAATGAAACCAAAGCTGTGTGTCCTTGGAGAACAGATAAACGCCAACTTTAAGTAATAAAGCTCAACACAGTCGGAAAGGAAAGCTTGTGAGAGCCAGGATGAGATATCCATCCACCTAAGGTGACCAGACAGAAACAGAGAGGGGGAAGGGGTGTATATGTAAAGTGTTCTAGGGATGGAGCACTTGCCTAGCATGCCCAAGTCTTTGGCATTCATTCGCTGGAACTGTAAAAATTAAAATGGCTTCACCTGACCATCTGTCTTGGGGCTACCTTCTGTCAGTTTTGTTTTGTTCTACTGTCTTGATGTGTGAAGTGACAAATGCTGTGCTGAAAACAACTGCAAATCAGCATTAGAGCTGTGCTGGGAATGTGGAGCTGCTAGAGGTCTGATCTCTTTTCTAATGGGAAGGAAAGATAATGAAACAATGCAAGGAAAGGGGTATTAATTAAGATAAGGTCATCAATGCTGACAGAGCTAAAGGAATGGCAACTTCTACTGGGAAAGACATGTCCACTCTGGCAAGGAAGAGAGGTCACGAACCCCAAAGACTCAGATGACCACCAAAGCAAAAACTTCTCTCCTATAAAACAGGACAGCTAGAAAATACTAACGTGGAAAATGGCTCCATGTCCAGACATGCTAGTTACACGTCAACTGTACAGTTAAATTTTAAAACCAAAATGATAATAAGTCCTAGAGATTTCCTTAGTTTAGCACCATGGCATTATTTGAAAGGATCTGCTTTCAAGTTCCAAATAAATACCTTTTACCCATTTCCTCATAAACTAAACTACTCTATTCTGAAGCCAACACGCCAAATTGAGCAAGCTCTAGTGCGCACTAAATTATAACTAGTAACTCTTATTTTGCTCAGAGATCTCCATATCAACAATTCTTAAAGGGGTGTGTGTGTGTGTGTGTGTGTTGTGGAAGGGGGACTGAGCTAGCGTCTTATGAAGATGAGGCTGGCCTTGAACTCCTGATCCTGCTCCAACTCCACCTTTGGAGTGCTGGCATTACAAGAATAAACTACTAAATCCAGTTAAGACTTGTTTGCAAATGCTTGTTAGTGCAAACAAAATTATAGTACTTCCAAAAAAACTGTAAAATTAAAGGCAGAGCTCAGTGAAGCAGATTTCTATGAAGCCACATTTTCAATTTCTGATTCAAGACATGAAATGAAAGCAACCAATTCTAATGTATACACACAGCTTACAAGACAATACTTTCTTGTTTAAACAAGAAGTATTTATTTTGATGCTTACTATTTTATGTGCATGAGTGTTCCCCTAAATGCATATCTGTATGCCATGTGTGCGCCTAGAGCCTGAGGCCAGAGAGGGTACTGGATCCTCAGGTACTGGAGTTACAGAGGGTTGCAAGCCACACTGTGTGGATGCTGAGAACCTAAACCAGGACAGCAAGTACTCTTAACCACTAGCCATTTTTCCAGTCTTCAAAGTAGTATGAGCATTTGACAAGGCAGCCTTAGTTGTCTAAGAATGAGAACATCGACTGCAGCTCTATTCAGGTCTGAACTGGAGCCCTGCAGTTTATATTTAACTGGGTCTGTCCTGGCGACTAATGGCTCAGACAGTATTGGTAAATTGGAGTCAACCAATGTGACACCAACATGTCTTCCCACAGACACAGAAAAGTAAAGACTACTCAGCCTAGCCTTTCTCCAGCTTTGGTAGCTGCAGATAGGGTAAACAACACAGCACATGCAGGAAAGTACCAGCACCTAGGCCAAACTCCACCCACTTCTGCCAGGGGACTGTCCATGTCCAGCTCATGCTGTTCCATGTGATTTCCAGAAGCATGTAAGGACAATATGGCCACCTTCATCAATGAGGTCTGGAAACATCCTGGACAATTCCTTAAGTGGGCTCTTCCTCGGGTGAGGGAAGGAGAGGGCTGCCACTATATTCTCAGTTACATGCATTCTTACCCCGCTCTGGGAGCTAGGCTGGGCAAGGATGGGAAACATAAAAGTGGCCTTGGGAATCCCTGAAAACAGCCTAGCACTTACAGAGTAGCAAGCTCACAGACCCTTCAAGAATCTATACCTTAGCTTAGAAACACAAATTTGCCCTCAACTTCATAGGGCTTCACAGACTACTGGTATACCTCCACACAAGAGCACAGCCACCATGAATCTCAGAGTAAACTTCAGTTCCATCCTCAAGTAGACCGAGAAGGTGCATGGAGTAGCCTGTGACTTCCCTGACCACTTCTGGTTGGGCCATTTCCTTGAAAAAGATAGTGTGGTAAGATCGTCTAAGGGTTCCCCACAGACATAGCAGAATTCAAACATGAAAGGATGGGGAGATGAGCAGCAGACAGAGCAGAAGAGACCTGTGAGCAGCCAGTGAGCTTGCAAAAGTCAATTAATCTGGTAATGTAAGGCCTCTTCAAACGGGACCCAACTTTTCCTGTGGGCCATCGCTGGGGGCTTGTGCAGCGGGCAGTGTATACATGTGGTTTAGGTGTCCCTCTTTCCCAGTTCCTTCTCTTGTGAAATGCAGTGAGCTTATTAAAAAGAAATCAGAACAGCTGTGTTAACCCTCCAGCGTCACAGCCCAAGTACATAATTCACCTGTAGACTGCCTAGGACTTACATTCATAATCTCCCCTCAACTATAACAAAAATGACTCCACAGCGTATCTCAAGTCATATCCAGTCTTATTATTTCCTATTTTAAGGTACAAATATTTTCAGTAACTCTGAGTGGAAGGAAAGTTCTGACCCCAGAGCCTAACACAGATTTTAAAAGCACATTCTTAACAGTATTAAATTTATACCCAAACTATTAAGCTGCACATATCAGATATACATATATTATACTGTCAACTATGTACTGTTTCTATGATACAGGACCCTAAGAAAGTCCCACAGAGAGAAATAGCCCAGTCAGCTACTCATAAAGGCTGATTCAGAAAGACAAAGCTAGCGGTGTGACGTATTAAACTGTAACATGTGTGAGTTATACTAGCCTCATTTCCCCACCTGAAGAGTCAAGAGAGAATGGGATAATTAAGGCCAACACAGGCGGTAAGGAAAAAAGAAACTGAGCTAATAACATACTGATTACAAACATGGGGGTGGGAAGTCCACTGGCCTTAGAAACCATGCCTCTCTGTCCAGTGTTGCTGAGGAGGTCAGAAAGAAGGGGCTGGAGTGAGGGAGGCTCAGGAAATGTGGTCTTAAAATCTACCTGTCTCTCCCTGGCTTCCTGCACAAGCTGCCCCTGCAGAGTCTGCACCTGCTTCCTCAAGTGTGAGATGTCGAACCTAGGTTTCAGCTTTAAGACTAACAGCAGTGTGAAGACTCCTTCCCTCTGAGGCCCAATCCCCAAGGTGTTCGTGAGAACCACCACACCAGGAAACCTACCAAACAACTGTGTGTACTTGGCCTCAAAAGTTCAGGTATCTTTCAAAGCATGTGAAACTGCTAGGGTAAGACGGAGGTGCGGGACTTAAAAGGTGGGGCATCAAGGAAAGGCTCATCGAAGGAAGGCTGGCAGTAGGAACAGTTAGGAACAAAGGAAGAGCAGAGGCAAGAAACATCTCTAACCTAGACAGCTTCAACTTGGCAGCCACTGATTAGACCAACTCACACATGTTCCTGTATATGGAGTTCAATATAATGAAAAATAAGTGTCCCTATTTAAGAATCAGGGCATTTCATCAAAAACCAGGGTATCTAGATTAACTACAGAAGACCTAGCAACTATGCCCAAAGCTTAGATAATGCTGATCCAAATAAAGAGCTAAAAGCTCTCCAAATCCCAAAGCTAACAGTCAATGTCACTGACTCTAATTGGTAGTCTAGCTCTGGGAGAAGGTTAAGGCCCCTACTCTATACCTTTCCCCAGTAACCATTAGCTCATTACGCGAATAATTACCATCACATTTGGGCGCTCAGTAAATGAAAGCGGCCAAAGCCCCACCGCAAAGCACCTCGCAAATGAGCTGTTAAATCACATCTTCTTTAACGAGGCTTCGAAAGACCCCTTCTTAGGAAATTAAAAGCGCTCTAAAGGTCCATCTAGACACACCTTATATTTTAACTTTTGGGCCAATAAGAAAATTGACTGTCAGCACTTTTAATTTTGTAGGTTCAAAGGCATCTATAACTATGCCACCAACTCAGCAGACACCTCCAAACCCTCCATAGTGTAATCGCTTTTAACTTAGTTTTTCTTCTTCACAGCCAATAAGGAACTGCTCTAAAACCGCGCGCGCGCGTGCGCGTGTGTGTCTGTGTCTGTGTGTATGTGTGTGTTGTGTTTAAAAGCAACCGGTGGAAGGAATACCTAGCCAGGGTCTGATAGGGTAAAACGGAGCGGGCCAGCCTGTGGCCAAAGTCTGTCCAACAGGTGGGAAACTCAAGTGGTGGCATCGCGGGGCAGTTCTGTGGTGACCTCAGGGGCGACCTCACTTCCTCCGAGCTGGGTTAGAGGAAAAGAGCTACAGGGAGCTAGTTGGTCATTAAATAAGCCTCTCCAGTTTTCTTTCCCAAACTCCTAGTGCTTTCCCTAACTTCAGGGATGGACAGCTGTCAAAGCGGGAGTGGGGCGGCCTGAGTGATCGAGCTGTGACAGGTTCCATACTACAACTCTGTCAAACTCGTCTCCTACTGCTCGGGGTCGCCGACCTGAGATAGAGGAAACCCACGCGACCCCAGCCCGCTCCCACGCCTGTCCCGCTCACTCACTGCTCGGCCGGGCATCGCGTCGCGGCCCGGGGCTGCGCGCCGACCGTCACCTTCCCGCCGTCCCGCGCCGCAGCCCCTGCCTCGCGCGCCGGCGTCTCCGCGCAGCCCGCTCCCGGCCACGCTCCGGGTTGGGGCATGATTCCCCGACTCATTCGCGGCCACGCAGGGCCCTGCGGTCCCGCCGTCTGGAGCCGTGATTGCTCTGCCCCGCACCTCGCGAGGTCCGCAGAGTTCTTCCGTAAGCGTCACTGTGGCCCGCCCCGCGACCTTTGGCCTGCGTCGAGGGGGCGTGGCGAGAGGCTAGGGGACCTGAGAAGGGCGGGGCTGGAAATAGAGGGAGTACGCTTGCGCAGAGCGGAGTGAGCCTCAGAGCCTGGAAAAGCCGTCGCCATGTGCCCACTGCGCATGTCTGGGCTCTGCTTGCAAGGGCGGCTCTTCACCCAGGTTTCAGGGACCGGTGTTGGGTGTTTTGAAGGCTGGGCACGGCCGGCGGCCGGGCAGTGTGTTGGAAGGTCCTGGTAGTGAGGGAATCCAAGGAGTTAGGATGTCGGGTACTGCTTCCCTCGGTTCAGAACTTCACCCTCGGGACTGGCTGGCCTCAGTTCCTCAGTGCCATTGCGGCCTGCCAAGCCCCTGTGGCCTTGACCCGGGCTGTGGGGTCGTAGTTGAGCAAGCACAGCCCTCTGCGTCAGCTTAAATTATATTGTCTCATGTGATAGATTTTATTTAAGAATAAACCCAATGGGCTGACATCAATAAACTTCCAAGATCTGACAGCGGAGGCAAAGAAGCCAAGGAGAGTGGGTGAGTTAGTAAGCATGGCTCCAGCCTTGAGGCAAAACCCAAGTATGAAGCAGTGGTGTGGCAGGGACATTTCGGAAGCCTGCAAGAGGTTCAGGGGCAGAACCAATAGGTAAAATTGGAAGTCAGATCATAAAAAGCCAAGTTAGATTGATAAGCTTGAACTTGGTCTTTGTTGAGTTCTCTTTATGAGACCATTTATAAAAGATCACTTTTGCCTGCAGTTAAATATTAAAGGATAGGGCTAAACTGATGTTTGAGTGAGGGAAGTACACTAGTGTTGAACATCCCACAAGGCTGATTGACTGATTAACTTCCTTGATTATGGAAAGCTACAATGTTACAGATTAGGAGCAAACTGCACTGCCTTGGGCTATCTTCAGTTCTCCTTCATGACCATTTATTGCCAGCCTCATTGTGGCTATTAGATAAATCCTTGGGATCTACAGACTCTTAAGCCCAGAATAACATCAGATCACACCTAGAACAAACCTGAGACCTAGAACAAACATTTCTACCGTCTACCTGGTGCGTTTTAGAAGTACCTTTGGCTTACTGTTACTATTAATTCTGTTACTATTTAAAAACAAAAACAAAACAAAACAAGAGAGCTGTTATGCTGCAGCATATTTGAGATAAGCCAAGTCTGTGTTCTTTGACCATTGTGCCTCATATTTATTTGGCTCCAGAATAAACTATCTTACTCCCTTTCAGGTGAGCGCTGTGTTCTTTTAAAGACACCTGGGAGATAAAGTTAGATAGATGAGGACATAAGAGGATAAACTATAGAATGAATGTCTTTTGAGACAATTAAGCTGAGGTGTTCTTTTCCTTTTATTTTTTTCTTTAAAAGATAAGAAACACAGGTGCTGATAATGTAAGGCATAAAATGATAAGCAAACTGATTTTAGAGTTTAAGGAAGTAGGATTATAGTAGGTCACCACCCAGTTTACGCTCATCTGGAACTTCCCAATCTGACTACTGGGAAAGAATCTTTGTCTATGAAATTAGTAAGGTGTTATCATGTTGGATAGGATGTCTTGTAAAGCTAATGATTGGTGTTTTGAGAGGAGACACTATAAGACATGTAAACAGCAGGGGGAATAAGGCCATGTGAGGAAGAAGACAGAGATTGAAAGGCTGTGACTATAATCTAAGGAATGATGGAAGTTACCTGAAAAAAAAAGCAAAAAAAGCAAAAAAAAAAAAAAAGGTTATCCACAGACTCTTTGGATAAAGCTCAGTCCTACCAGCAATCACACCTCACACTTCAGCTTCCAAAACTTTAACTTTCTGTTGTTTGCCCACTGGCTTGTTGTATTTAATTATAACAATCCCAGGAAAGTAACAAGGCTCAAAGTGGGAATATTCAAAATTCTACCACGCTAAATATGTTTGCAATGAGTCTAACAGATAAAGATTCTGGATTCAATATTTTACTTCAAAACAGAGTAGATCATTTTCTGTTATGTTAAACTTGGTGGCTTTGGGAATCCACTGTGAGACAGATCCAGGTAAAATTCCATTCCTCACTTAATCTCCATCCACCCAGAAGTGCCCACACTACATGAAGTAAAAGTATGAGGACGACATGGATGTACCATGGGAAGTATCCAACATGGATATACCATGGGAAGTATCCAACATGGATGTACCATGGGAAGTATCCAACATGAATGTACCATGGGAAGTATCCAACATGAATGTACCATGGGAAGTATCCAACATGAATGTACCATGAGAAGTATCCAACATGAATGTACCATGGGAAGTATCCAACATGAATGTACCATGAGAAGTATCCAACATGAATGTACCATGAGAAGTATCCAACATGGATGTACCATGGGAAGTATCCAACATGGATGTACCATGGGAAGTATCCAACATGGATGTACCATGGGAAGTATCCAACATGAATGTACCATGGGAAGTATCCAACATGGATGTACCATGGGAAGTATCCAACATGGATGTACCATGGGAAGTATCCAACATGGATGTACCATGGGAAGTATCCAACATGGATGTACCATGGGAAGTATCCAACATGGATGTACCATGGGAAGTATCCAACATGGATGTACCATGGGAAGTATCCAACATGGATGTACCATGGGAAGTATCCAACATGGATGTACCATGGGAAGTATCCAACATGAATGTACCATGGGAAGTATCCAACATGGATGTACCATGGGAAGTATCCAACATGGATGTACCATGGGAAGTATCCAACATGGATGTACCATGGGAAGTATCCAACATGAATGTACCATGGGAAGTATCCAACATGAATGTACCATGGGAAGTATCCAACATGAATGTACCATGAGAAGTATCCAACATGAATGTACCATGGGAAGTATCCAACATGAATGTACCATGAGAAGTATCCAACATGGATGTACCATGAGAAGTATCCAACATGGATGTACCATGGGAAGTATCCAACATGGATGTACCATGGGAAGTATCCAACATGGATGTACCATGGGAAGTATCCAACATGGATGTACCATGGGAAGTATCCAACATGAATGTACCATGGGAAGTATCCAACATGAATGTACCATGGGAAGTATCCAACATGAATGTACCATGGGAAGTATCCAACATGAATGTACCATGAGAAGTATCCAACATGAATGTACCATGAGAAGTATCCAACATGGATGTACCATGGGAAGTATCCAACATGGATGTACCATGGGAAGTATCCAACATGAATGTACCATGGGAAGTATCCAACATGAATGTACCATGAGAAGTATCCAACATGGATGTACCATGGGAAGTATCCAACATGGATGTACCATGGGAAGTATCCAACATGAATGTACCATGGGAAGTATCCAACATGGATGTACCATGAGAAGTATCCAACATGGATGTACCATGGGAAGTATCCAACATGGATGTACCATGGGAAGTATCCAACATGGATGTACCATGGGAAGTATCCAACATGGATGTACCATGAGAAGTATCCAACATGGATGTACCATGGGAAGTATCCAACATGGATGTACCATGGGAAGTATCCAACATGGATGTACCATGGGAAGTATCCAACATGGATGTACCATGGGAAGTATCCAACATGGATGTACCATGGGAAGTATCCAACATGAATGTACCATGGGAAGTATCCAACATGGATGTACCATGGGAAGTATCCAACATGGATGTACCATGGGAAGTATCCAACATGGATGTACCATGGGAAGTATCCAACATGGATGTACCATGGGAAGTATCCAACATGGATGTACCATGGGAAGTATCCAACATGGATGTACCATGGGAAGTATCCAACATGAATGTACCATGAGAAGTATCCAACATGGATGTACCATGGGAAGTATCCAACATGGATGTACCATGGGAAGTATCCAACATGGATGTACCATGGGAAGTATCCAACATGGATGTACCATGGGAAGTATCCAACATGGATGTACCATGGGAAATATCCAACATGGATGTACCATGAGAAGTATCCAACATGGATGTACCATAGGAAATATCCAACATGGATGTACCATGGGAAGTATCCAGCATGGATGTACCATGGGAAGTATCCAGCATGGATGTACCATGGGAAGTATCCAACATGGATGTACCATGGGAAGTATCCAACATGGATGTACCATGGGAAGTATCCAACATGGATGTACCATGGGAAGTATCCAACATGGATGTACCATGGGAAGTATCCAACATGGATATACCATGGGAAGTATCCAAAGGCTTAAAGAAGATATGGAATTCTGGTCAGGCAATAAGTAACTTAGAAAAATAACACCTTAGGAGTAATTGCAAAGATTAGTGCCCTGCCAGAGATTTGAAATTTACAACAGTGGTACTACCTACCATATCCCTGTCTGCTCACATATTTATCATCTACAGAGCACAAGTGGATCCTGGACAGTAGCATTGAAGCCTCAAACCCAATTGTGTATTAATTCCATTTATAGTTCTATCAATAATTTTCTAACTATGAATCTAGCAAATGCTCCCCTCCCCCATGCCTGTTCAAAAAAGAAAAGAAAAGAAAAAAAATCAAGAGTTTTTGCTTTTAACCAGCAAGACCAGAAATAAGCTTTATTGCCCCAGTGGAACTAAATTAGCCCTTGGGCTCTGGGTTGTGCGTTAGCTCATAGCAGCTTCCACATTCACTTTTCCCACCCACAGAATCTCATACATAGCCATCAAACTGGTGACGATACGCAGGAAGTAGAGAAATGGGGAGAAAGTGAGGAATGTCCTTAAGTTCAGCATTCCATAGCTAAGGGGGCTAACGGCCTGGAAATCCAATAGGCACCAAAGCCAAGGAGTTTCCAGAAAACTGGAAGAATGGATTTAAGGGTGGGACTAGAAAGGACTGAGGCGTGTGTGGCAGGAGGGGAGTGCCACCAAGGCCTTTCTTTGTAAGGCTTTACTGGGGTGAAGCGTGGGAAGGTCACCTTCAGACCAAATAGCTTCCCGGGATCTTGCTCCTTGGGCTGGCACTCCTCTTAGCTGTGCTCCCTATTGCTGGGCGTGGGGGTAGAGAGAAAAGAAGCAAACTTGGGGACGGGGGGAGGTTTTTGGACCATAGTTCTGGGGTTACAGCTCATCATTGCAGGGTGGTCGAGGCAGCAGGAACCTGAAGCACCCGGTCTCTTCTGCAGTTAAGAGTAGAAAAAGAATGAATGTGTTCTTACCTGTACTCGGGTTACTGTATCATGTTTCCTGCAATCCAGGATCCAAACGTAAGCAGTGGTGTTGCCCACACTTAGGCATATCTTTTCCCATAATTTAGCATAATTAATACTACTCTCCCATATTTTCTTATAGACCACCCTGACCTAGACAGCCCTCCATTGAGATTCTTACCAGGTGATACTAGATCACATGAACTTGACAAAGTGAACCACCCTATTATATACAAGGGAGAAGAAAAAGGATTAAGAAACCAGAACATGAGCCAAGACCCCTGAATGGTTTTGACATTTCTGGCCTCCAGCCATGACAGAACTACTATTAACAGCCCCAGCTTCTGACCAGCTCTGAGCTGCTTGCCAAGGGCAAGAGACTGAGTTGCCCCTTTGCAAGACGCCTCCCTACACTGCCTGTCCAGTTTCTTTCTCCTGTTCTTGCTAATAGCAACCACTCTTGACCTATTGGTAATGTTTCAATATCATGGGTATGGAGTATCTCCAAAATTCTAATTCGATGAAACTCTAGAGGGAAGGGAGCCCAAATGTGGATGTTGGGATGCAACTTCTAAAGGTGAAAGATAAATGGTTCCATCTGGCCCTTCCTACAGAAAGTAGGTCAGGGAGAGAGCAGGCTTGGTACCCAGTGGGGAGAAGAGAAGACTCTTCAGCAGGTCTAGACTAGTAAGAAAGTCACTGTGTCACTTGAGTCATATGATCTAGCAGATCCAGTTGTGCTTGACGGGGTACTGGCAGATTTAGATACTGTTTGATCTTTGGCAGGCACAGAGAGGTGAATCACAATACAAACTCAGCACTTGGAGTAAAGCCCCTGCATTCTCTGTGGAAAAGTACTCCGGTTTTAGTTCAACGCTGAATGTTGGTCAGCACTGAACACTCGGACATAGATACTCTGTGGTCTGACCTCAGTGACAAGTCATGTTGCCAGTAAATAGTGTTGATATGATCACACTGCACTTCTGTGGTTTTCCATAGTCCCAAAATAACGGGGAAGGGGTGTTGATTCAGACAACAGTTAGAGGAAGGGCATCATAAAATATCTGACCCATCGGGGCTGGGGAGACAGAGACAGACAGAAAGAGAGCTCACCACTTGCTGCTCTTGCAAAAGCCCTCGGTTTTGCTTCCTGACACCCACCCTGTGACTCACAACCACTGGTAACTCTAGTTCCAAGGGATCCAAAGCCCTCTCTGGCTTCTCAGGCACTGCTCACCCATGGTGCACATGCATACATGCAGGCAAAACACTCTTTCACAAAACAATAAAATGAATAAATCTTAAAAAGCTGACAGAACTCTTCAAAACTGTTAAGATCGAAAGAAAAAAATTCGACAAACTGTCGTAGCCAAAGCTAGTCTAAGCAGCTAAACATGCAGCAGTATCCCTGTGATCCCTCTCAGTTATCCAGGGGAAGTCTGAACAGGCCCTGAACCTTATGTATAAATATCGGGTCATTAATGATAGCAAACGTAACATTCAAACATGAACATTTTAGCATTAGAGCAAACTGGATGGGAAGCATATGAGAACTCTATGAAATACATATTTCTTGTAAGTAAAAAATAGTTCTTTAAAATCTATTGTATTTTTTTTAATTTTAACTTTTATTTGCATGGTAGTATTATGTGTAGGGACACACGTGCATGTGGAACTCAGTGGCCAACTCGGTGACTCAAAGGTTGAGTCTACGCTCTCAACCTTTATGTGGATCCCAGAGGACCAAACTCAGGTCTCCAGACACCTTTATTAACCACTGAGCAATCTTGCTGGTCTACATCTATTGTGTTTTCAAAAACCAAACTCAAATAACTGTGTCATAAAATGTTAAAACCCAAAGTCTCCAAACTAGTAAAGCATATCCATTGTGTTCTTGTTGTATACTTCCTTTAAATTTCTTATTTATTTTCAGCTTTTTGAAACAGGATCTTTTGGAGTTCAGGCTGGACCCAAACTCTACCGTGTAACTCAAGAGTAACTTGGAAATAAATGTTGCCTCTGTCTCCCAAGTGCTAGGATTACAGGTATTTGCCAAGACACCCAGCTCAGAACTTAAATTGTTGGTTACCTCATTTTATCTTTTAAAATTTCTATTTGTGTGTGTTCTATACTATGACTAATACATATGTGTAGAAGCATGCATGTGACTCTTATGAGTGTTGATGACAAGATTTTTTTAACCAACATTATGAAATTATTGTTTGTATGTGATTTTGACTAAGAAAAGTCAAAAAAATAAGTTGATTTTTTTTTAGAGTTCGTCATGAGAAGAAAGGCCAGGACCACCAGATGGCTCACCAGGTAAGATCACTTGCCATTGAACCTGAGTTCAATTCCCAGGACCCATAGGTAGAAGGAGAGAACTGATTCCCATAACTTGTCCTCTGATGTCTACATGTGCTCCCACAAGCACATTTTTCACACACGTACGTATGATAAATAAATGTAATCTTATATATTTGGTTGTGAGCCTAGCCTTTAACGGCTGAGCCATCTCTCCAGCCCAATAAATGTAATCTTAAAGTGTTTTAAAGTTCCATAAACTGTGGTAACAACTGTCTTATTCTTTTGCTAAGGTGAATAAGTAATGATATAAACATACTGTGACCTTAAGTAAAAGCCTGTATGACATCATTGCTAAAGATGACCCCTATTTCAGTATTCTCTTTGGGTTACATTAACTGTAGGTAATATGATTGTATTATAATGTGTAAGTACTCAGTAGCTGATACTTGGACTCACCTTCAATTAATGAAGCTACTCGAGGGGCCTTGCTTAGAATAGCTAATCTGTAAAAGATTTTAAATTCTTTTCATTGAGATTTTCAACCCTTAGTTATAATTACTGTTCACGCAGAACGCTGTTAGGTCATTATAATGTTCTCATTGTGGCCTTCGAATTCTCTTTAAGTAATTTAGTAAATGTTGGATACATACCCTCTACTCTTTTCAATATAAACTCTTACTGCAAAATTAAAGCTCTATTTTGTAGTCTATGGACTTCCCCAAAGCCACAGCAATTAAAAAATAGACCTTAAGTGCATTCTGTACATCAAAATCTAAAGTACTGACCAGAAAGGTACTTTTTGTGTATTCTTGTTTCACAGATGTACAATACTCAGCCTAACAGGAAGTGCTGTTAGCTTCACTTAGAAATGAACTATTCTAGGAATAACCATTCATTAGTTTGAGAGACCCCCCTCATTAGCTTTATAAAATGTTCATATAAATAAATAAACAAGACCAGTGACCAAACAAAAACCTGTGCATTGGTAGTTCTGAGGCTGAAAAATACCATTCAGAAAAAAAAAAAAAAGACGAGAAATTGTCCAATTAAAAAAAATACCTTGTAACAGTTTACCTGGAAAATGGAATTCGTTTACCTGGAAACCCCAAAACTTCCCCAGGAGTCTTTATTAGGAGAACTATAGATCATAATGAAATTTATTTTATTTTGAAAATGAAAGTTTCATACATAAAGGAAAGAATGGTGTTATTCTAATTCATGGACTTGGGGTTCTAGAAAGATTGAACCAGTCTACCTAAACAAAATTTGGGCCTAGAAATTCTAGGCAGAAGATAATCTTGATTTATTTGAAAGCTTAAAATGAAATTTCATACTCCTGTACCTGAGTACGTGCCGTGCATTGGGTTGGCTCCTTCCAAATTCATATGCTAAAGTCCTGACCCTCCGTGACATTGCTGAGAGTCAGGGCTGTGTGAGGAGGTGATGACATTTAACTGAGATTATCAAGTAAAAGAAGGCAGGGGCTTCAGTATGATGAAGCCGTTTTTCTTACAAGAGACAAACACACCAGAGCCTACTCTCTCAACCATGATGAGAAGACACAGCAAAGTGGACACCACCAGAAACCAAGAAGAAATACCCTACCAGATAGTAGAATCAGCCTAGTTTTAGTTCCAGGCCACAGAACTGAGAACTGATACAGCAACTGCAGCCAGATACAGTTCCTCGCACTCACACTTAAAGATAAGACGTGTGTTTCCTGTGGCAGCGAGGTTCGTGATTCAGACTGTGCACTAGAACTCTGAAGAAGCCGGAGGTGCGAACTGAAGCCATTTCCTAAGAAAATGACGGTGAGGAGATCTGAGTTGCTCACAGAAACCCTAACTCCTCCAAAAGCTTTGGATTAGGTTGGTGGCTCTCATGTGACCCAGTCCCACCACCTACTATTCCAAAAATATACACTGATGATAAGGGAAGTTGTCAGTCTCTAAAAAAAATAATACCAAGATATTTCTGACAAAGTAACAAGCCCTTCAGATCTTACATTAATTTGTCCAATTACTCCCTCCTTGGTCTAGAACCTTAGAAGGTTATCTGGTTGAGGTTTTCTTTTTTTTCCAAATAAAATGAATATATAATTGAATCTCATAGCATTGTTCTCAAAGTCACTGGCAGCTAGAATCTAACAGGTACCAAAACTTTACATGAAATATCTTGACTAACATGTCAATTAAATGTACTGTGCCTGGCACAGTAAAGATAATGTGTAACAGAAATAGACCTGTGTGACTTAGGTAGCCATTTGACCTCTCAGTTTTCAGCCTTCAACTGACATACGGCTTGCTCTTGAGGTTCTCTATGGGACAAACCATGGTACAAAGTAAGAGATCTTAATTTTCTGGGTGACAGACTCATGACAAGGCTGTGTGTCTTCCTAGCACCCTATTTGGACTATAGGTTGATACTAAAATGGTTGGTGACACTTCTCAGAAGCAAACAAGATTGATTCTAAAACTGAATGTTCTTTTTTCTGCAAGGATGGCTTCTAATTTTCTTTCAACAAATTGGAAGAATCTAAAATTGTTAAAATAATACAATGGCAAATTACTATGATGTGTGTGTGTGTGTGTGTGTGTGTGTGTGTGTGTGTGTGTGTGTGAATTCCTATTAAGCTCTCTCTGCTTCATGGTCGTGAATCAGAATGTAAGCTCTCAGCTACTGTTCTAGCAATATGCTTGCCTTGTGCCCTGTTTCCCGCATGGTGGTCATGGACTCTAACCCTTTGAACCATGAGCCTCAAAGTAAAACCCTTGTTTTAGAAGTTGCCTTGGCCACAATGTTTTGTCATGGCAATAGAAAAGTAACTAAGAGAGCAAGATTAGAGCCAGTGAGCCCCTGGGAGCCTCACAGAATTAGGATTTCAAAAGCACAACACCATGCCTGATCACACAACAACTTTTTTTTTTTTTAATGTGTATTGGACTCTGCCTATATGTATGTCTGTGTATCACGTCTGGGTCTGGTGCCATCTGGAGGCCAGAAGAGGGCATCGGATCCTCTGGAACTGGGATTACAGCCGATTTAGAGCCTCCATATGGGTTCCAGGAATCAAACTTGGTGTCTACGTGGGAGCAGCCAGTGTTCTGAACCACTAAGTCACCTCTCCAGCCCCCTACCTAGCTTTTTACCTGGGTGCTGAAAATCTGAACTCAGATCTTCATGATTTCTCAGTAAGCACTTTACCCATTGAAACATGAAATCCATGTGCCCCAAATTTCATGTTTCAACATGTAAGTGGCTGCATTAACTTTTATAATGAGAAGGCATGGCGTGGGGAGACAGCTCAGTTGGTAATGCGTTTGACATGTAAGTAAGTAGGAGGACTTCAGTTCAGTCCCCAGTGTCCATGCAGAAAGGTAGGCATGAAGGTGTGTGCTTGTAATCCCTGTGTAGAGCTGGGGTGGCAGTGGTGGATTCGGGGGCCTTGCTGCCTGTCTAGCCTAATCAGCAACTCCAATCCCAGTGGCTCTCTCCAAACAAATGAGCATACAACCAGATAAACTAAAATGGGTGGTTCCCCAGGAAGGACATCTGAAATCGACCTCTGACCTCCCCCCCCCACACACACTTCATCAATCAAGCTACTTTCTAAATATGCCAGGGGCAAGTTAAAGCAAAGCAGGGAATCTCAGCAGCAGATCTCGGATGCCAACTGACTATATCCTTGGCTTTTGGCTTGGTGGTAACTAGTAGTCTGCTAAGTTAGCATTTTTGAAGTTTTACCTGGTAGTTGAAAAACTGTTAAGTTAGACACAGAGGTAAACAGTGAATGGCTATTTGGGGAAGTGCAGCCAGCCTGTTATAATTTGGTCTGTATCTAGGATAGTCTAACTCTCCACAATCATGGAACTCTGTCTAATCAGACTTGTAGAATTTCTAACACAGCGTGTGACTTGCCTCAGTACACGTACCCATCTCAGCTGACATCACTCTGCCAATCAGCCCAAGTCTGTGGAAGCTGCAAAAAATAGTCAGGGCAAGCCACCATAAGTTTTTGGGTGGATTTCTCTCTATGGAGTCCCAACAAACACAGCTCAATGTAAGGTGGACCAATACCTGTGTGTTGTTAGCAAAGAATCCTTCATCGTGTGTCATTTCACACGCTTGCTTTAGCAGAACATCCTCTCACCTGTGTCTGCTTCAGTGAAAGGTTCCTTCGGGAGTCTGCCTTAGCCTTTCACCTGAGGTCGGTTGGTTGCAGCCTCAATTCTAGTTTTCTAAGTTGGTCTGAGAAGACCTCATGGCTCTCCTCACTTGAGAAGTTCACTCTGGTTCTCGGGAGATGACCACTTCTGCTTCAGGGTGCAGCCTTGTTCATCATTGTAAGAATAAAGACAGACATAAAGTAAAGCCAAAGACCTCAGCATCCATCCTGCTTTTAGTTACCCTGTTGGTCTAGCTATGGATCTTTTTAGCAGAAGAGGCTCCTATAGGCCAGTTCTGTCCCCTCACCAAGATGAAATAAATGGCAAACGACTGACCACAGGACTCTTCCTTCAGCAGTGCAGCTTTTTGTGAATTCTTTTTGCTGGGGTGGGACTTCATCTTATGACACAGCAACACTGTATCAAAGGTCTGGACCAGTCACTGTAAAACAGTAACTATATCTAACATTTGCCCAAACTTTGTAGTTCATGACGCTTCTTTAAAATACTGTCCTGCTGTGTTCACACCTGAACTTCTCTGACTGTTCTGACCTACTTATCTTTCCACTCCACAAGGCTATCCAGTTTTACAGAATACATTAGGCTTAAAATAACCTTCGACTTCACCAGCTCATGGCAATTCCCTTATGTAAATTATTTTTTAGAGCACATATGGCCTATTTGTGAGTAGTTCAAATAATGGACACTAGGTGGCACAATAAGACCTCTGCAGGCTGGTTCCTAAAAACACCAGCATGAAGGTTTGTTTTGGGGTTTTGTTGTTGTTTTGTTTTGTTTTGTTTTTCTTTTTTCTTTTTCTTTTTCTTTTCTCTCCTTTTCTTTTCTTTCTTTCTTTCTTCCTTCCTTTCTTCCTTCCTTCCTTCTTTCCTTCCTTCCTTCCTTTTTTTTTTGCACAGCCCAGGATAAAGAACCACAGACAAAACTTCTCTTTCTGTGTAGAAAGAGCCTAGAAGTTCATTTATCTAGTTTCCTACCATGAAACATTTGGTAGAGGAAAAAACCTTCACAAAAAAACCTCCAGTGCTGATCAGGAGGCTCCAAGTGAGGCCCAGGGCTGCTGTCTTGCTGCTGGTTTTCTTGAGGAACATCTGTTCCCTGCCCGGTGCACACCTCACCAGATTCCTGGAATGACTTAGTGAAGTACTTGGGAGGATTCCCAAGTGTAAAACTAAAACCCAAAATTCCCTGGTGATTAAAAAAAAATACTCGAAGAAGCCACTTATAGAAGAGTTGGTTCATGGTTCCAGACTACAGGGAAGTGATGGCAGCATGTCTATGCACCCGGGCAGATGAAGGGCGTTCTTCGTAAGAGGGAGATTGTTTCCCTGGCTTTAAACATATGGTGGGAACCATGATCTGGAAAACACATCTTCAGTGAAGGACCGTAAGAGTTAAAGATACTTTCTCAACCTGATATAAGGACTGGATAAACACACTCAAAACTTTCAAGGGAAAGGCACTCATCTTGGTTCACTCGTTAGATCCGTTTGCTTATCCCACCTCACACTAAGGGAAACACAGCTCTGTTCCTGTTCTCCCACATGATACATCCCACTCCTCCCAGCCCCCATCCCCTCTTCCCCAGATACACTTTACCCTTAGTCCTGCCCCACCCCACACCCCAGCCCCCAAAGAGCTGGCCTCCCAGAGATGGCAACAGAATACAGCACAACAAGATACAATAAGACCAGGCACAAATCCTGACATCAAGACTGGGAAAGAGAACCCAGAAGGAGGAAAGGTTCCCCCAGAGATGGCAAAAGAGTCAGATACCCCCACTGTCAGGAATCCCACAGAAACACCAAGCCAACAACCATAACATATATGCAAAAGATGTTGCACAGACCTGTGCGGGCTCCACAACTGCTACTTCAGTTTGCCTGAGACCCCATGAGCCCTGCTGAGTTGCTTCCAACGGCCACATTCTCCTGGTGTCCTAGGACTATCTAGCTCCCACAATTCCTCCTCCCTCTCTTCTACAGGTTCCCTGAGTTCCAAGGAGAGGGACCTGGTGGAGACCTCCCACCTAGGCCTTCTCTCTGCCCAGTGTTTGGCTGTGCTTGGCATCGGTGAGCTTCAGATGAAGGCTTTCTACAGACGGCTGGGCAAGGCACTGGGCTGTGAATACAGCAGAACGTCATTAGGAATCTTCTCTTTGGTTTCTGTTCCTTGTTCAGTTGTCGCGTGGGTGTTTGTTCGTTTTCGTTCCTGGTTTTTTTTTGGTTTTGTTTTGCCAGTCATGTTTGGTTCTACCCTAGGTTTCTGGGTTTTCCAGCTTTGGGTAATCCAGGCAGTGTAGGACATGGGCTCCCTCTTGTGGCATGGGCCTCATATTAGAGTCTAATAGTCTATTAGTTCTGCAGTTAGTCACAGTCACCTCTGCTCCAGCACATCTTGCAGGCAGGACAGACTGTAGGTTGAAGGTTTGTGGCAGGATTGGTGTCCCAATTCTACCACTGGAAGCCTCGCCTAGGAACAGAAGATGGCTGGGTCAGCTCCGTAGCCTCCATTCCTGTGAGTCCTCACTAGGGTCATCCCCATAGATTCCTCCGAGTTTCCATTGCATGGGGTTTCCACCTGGCCCCAAACACCCTCCAATTCCAGTCGCCTCTCCCTGTACTCTCTCTCTCTCTCTCTCTCTCTCTCTCTCTCTCTCTCTCTCTCTCTCTCTCCCTACGTCCTCCCCCACCCAACCCCTCCTATTCCCATCCCCACCCACCCTCAGTCCACCTGCAGAATTTATTCTACTTCCCCCTCCCTGGGAGATTCATATGTCCTTCCTAGAGCCCTCCTTGTTATGTAGCCTCTTTGGGTCAGTGGACTGTACTATGATTATCCTTTACTTAAGAGCTAATATTCATTTATAAGTGTGTACATACAGTGTTTGTCTTTCTGAGTCTGTTACCCCACTCAGAATGAGTGCCTGCAAATTTCATGATGTCATTTTTAACAGCTGAGTAATACTCTATTGTGTAAATGTACCACATTTTCTTCACCCATTCTTCAGTTGAGAGACATCTATGCTGTTTCCAGTTTCTGACTATTATGAATAAAGTTGCTATGACCATGGTTAGCAATTGTCCTAGTGGTAGGATGGAGTGCTCTTTGGGTACATAGTGATAGAGCTGGGTCCTGAGGAAGATTGATTTCCCAGGTTTCCGAGGAATTGCTACATTGCTTTCCATAGTGGAAACTCCCAGCAGCAACTGAAGTGTGTTCCCTGTTCCACATCTTTGCTAGCATGAGCTGTCACTTGTGGTTTTGATCTTAGCCATTCTGACAGGTAGAAGATGGAATCTCAAAAAAGCTTTGATGCTGCATTTCCCTGAGGGATGTTGGACATTCCTTTAACTCTTTGTCAGACATTGGGATTCCTTAATTGAGAATTCTCTGTTTAGATCTGTCACTCATTTTTAAATTAGATTATTTGGTTTTATTGATATCCAGTTTCATGAGTTCTTTATGTAATTTTATATTTCATAAAATTATATATTATTATATTACATTATAATCTTTTCCCATTCTATAGGCTGCCATTTCATCCTTTTGATGGTGTCCTTTGCTATACAGAAGCCTTTCAGTTTCATGAGGTCCTATTTTTGATCTTAGTGCCTGTGCTAATGGAGTTCTGTTCAGGAAGTTGTCACCTATACCATTCATTCGAGGCTGTTCCCTACTTTCTCTTCTATCAGATTCAGTGCATTTTGGCTTTATGTTGAGGTCTTTGATCCAATTGTGCATGGTGATAAATATGGATCTACTTGCATTCTTTTACATGCAGCCATCCAGTTACACCGGGCAACCCTTACAGAAGGCAACATCTTCCTCATTAAAAAGGTGTGTATGTGTATGTGGCAGATGTGCAGCTTGGTCTCCATGGGTTCCTAACAACTGAAGTGGGGGCTGTCCCTAAAGCTGTGACCTGTTCAAGGGCTATGTTCTGGCTGGGCTGCCTTGCCTAGCCTCAATGGGAGAGCATGAACCTAGCCCCGACAAAGACTTGATGTGCCATGGGGCCCCAACGTGCTCAGAGGGGAAGGGGAGGGGGGTGGAGGAAGGATTGTGGGAGGGGGGAGCAGGGCAGTGAGCCAGATATAACGTGAATAAGTAAAAGGTGTGTATGTGTAAAATGAATGCATTTTCTTGACCAAGAATAGATTGTGAAAATACAAACTTAAATTTTGGACTATGAAGCAGCCTCAAGCCTGTGTTTTGGTTTGCTCCTCACTTTCATTTTAAATAAGAATTTCTGTGTAGAGAGGCAGACAGGCTTGGTGCAGGCAAAGGCAAAGCACAGAGGCATGTGTGCCTCTTCTGTAGGGTGCAGATCATCTTAGCCTCAAATGTACGTATTTACTGTCAATGTACTTAGAATTTTCTTTCATTTGGTATTCATTAATTATGTTATGAAGCGAGTCCACTGCTCTGTAACAACCTATTCAAAGCAACGGTTCTGGCAGTATTATGTGCATACATGATAATGTGTGTTTGCGCAATTTCAAGTGTGCGCGCGTGCAAGTGGAGGCCAGAGGTCACGTATCTTTCTGAAGAGCATTCCCTCTTGTCTTGCTAGAAAGGGTCTCAAGTGAAACCTGGCACGCACCGCTGCGGCTAACCTGGATGCCCAACACGACCCTGGAATTTCCCTGCCTCTGCTCCCCAGTGCTGGGATCACCTGTCTGCATTGCCCTGTGAGGCTATTTTTAATGTAGGTGCTAAGGACTGAGTTCAGGTACCCAGGCCTTCAGAGCAAGGGCCGTACTGAAGGCGCCACCTCCAGAGCCCCAAACCTCCTCTCACAGTCTGTTAATGAACCTCCTCTCACAGTCTGTTAATGAACTTCCTCTCACAGTCTGTTAATGAACTCTTGAACAATTGCTGAGGGAGTAGGCATTTGGAAAAAATTCAGGAAGGACGCTAAAAATCATCTTTCACACCATGAAAAAATAGAAAGACAACCCATCAAAGGGTAGGGAAATCTGTATCTGACTAGGAAGGTGTATCCAGCCTATGTTAATAACTTTTCTACTTTCACAGTGAAAAAAAAACAAGTACTTTTTAAAATGAGTAAAGAATTTAACTGGACATTTCACCATGAAAATAAAAATGGCCAATACATACCAGAAAAGGTGCTAAAAAAAAAAAATCAGTCATTAGAGAAAGGCAACTAAAATCAAAACCAGGATGAGACATACCTTTACACTTGTTAGGTTGTGGCTATATATTTTTTACCACCTACGTTAATAAGGGTTCGACCTCCCCTCTAGCCCACCACCCACCACAGGTAACAGAGAAGTTAAGTACGAGGGAAGTGGACCTGCTTAGAAATAGTTCTTTGAGGTGATTCTAATCTTCATTGTTCTCAGTCCCATCCACTAGCAAACACCACAGAGGAATCCGGAGCTGCAGCCCAGTCCACTGGGAAGGCCCCGCACACGCATCAACAAGGACAGTTCAGTCCAGAAGAAATCACAAAACTGGCCAATTGGCAGAGTCTGGGGAAGCAGCAAAAGGCTGCGGGGACCTCAGGAAAAGTTCTTTGGGAGTCTCTCTATGAAGTCACTACAGACAGAGCGCAGCAATGCAATATAAGGCAAACCAATACACGCATGTCATTGGCCAAACTAGTGAGGGAGAGCAACGTGAACCAAGGCTCGAGCTCTGTGGGGTCACGTTTACTATTCCTTCTAAGCATCATGCATCCTTTCACGGATCATCATCATGCTTTAGCAAAAACTCTTTTCACCTGTGTGTCCCCGCAAAACACCATTATAACCTAACTGAGTCTCCAAAGAAGCTGGAAGTTTTCCACTTTATAACTCCCTTTCTGTTTAAAAAGTGTCCTTTTCTCTAACATTAACACTCTACGCACAATATTAGGTTGTCCGGTGTATTTTAGTTTCCAGTTTCCTTCCTGTTACTGTGGTTAAAAACAGAACAAAACAAAACAAAATAACAACAACAAGAAAAACCATCCGAATCAAAAGCAGCGCAGGGGAGGACAGCTGGGGTAGTATTCCAGGTGACAGCCAATCAGTGTAGGGAAGTCCAGGGGTAGGAGCTTGAGAGAGCTGGTCACATCACACCCACAGTCAAGAGTGGAAAGAAGCGAAGGCACCTGCCACCTGCTCTGTCTGTTCGCCGGCTTCGTTCTCGCTTGTACATGTATTTCAGGGCCTGACCAAGGGGCTGGGGCTTCAGATACCAATCGGCAGTCAAGACAGTTCCCACAGATATGCCTGCAGGCCAGCTGGTCTGGATGATTCACCAACTGTCTCTTTTCAGGTGGTTATAGATTGTGCCACGCTGAGAGTAGAAACTAACCAGCCCAGTGAGGATGTGGACAAACCGAAGCCCTCATCCTCTGATGGAAAACTAAAAGGATGCTTAGGAACATTATTTTGGGAAGGTATCTGGAAGTTCCTGTAGATGTATAAAGCATCATCTAGCCAAGCATTTCTTCTCCCGGGCACAGGCTTTGAAAAGTTGAAAATGTCTGTACAGGGGAAGTTGCACATGGATGAAAGCACCAAACAGCAGAAGCAGCCCAACTGCCCACTGGCTGCTGAGCAGATGAGCAGGATGCAATATGTTCACACAACAGAGCTGTCAGGAGTGAAGCACTGGTTCACATCAATGCAAATAAATCCCCAAACTATGATTTGGGAAAAAAAAAACCCGTCATGAAAAGCCACACTGAACGATTCTCCCTACGTGAAATATCTAAAATAGACAAATCTACATAGTTAAAGGTAGTTCTGTGCTTGCCAGAGGATAAGGGATTACTACTCATAGATATAAGTTTATGACCTAAAATTAGATAGAAATGTCAGTCAAAAGCTTTATCCGTTCACTAACGGCTACTGAGTTATGCATAAAATATTCAGAAATTAATTTTTTTTATTAACTTGAGTATTTCTTATATACATTTCGAGTGTTATTCCCTTTCCCGGTATCCGGGCAAACATCCCCCTCCCCCCTCCCCTTCCTTATGGGTGTTCCCCTCCCGACCCTCCCCCCATTGCTGCCCTCCCCCCACCAGTCTAGTTCACTGGGCGTTCAGTCTTAGCAGGACCCAGGGCTTCCCCTTCCACTGGTGCTCTTACTAGGATATTCATTGCTACCTATGAGGTCAGAGTCCAGGGTCAGTCCATGTATAATCTTTAGGTAGTGGCTTAGTCCCTGGAAGCTCTGGTTGCTTGGCATTGTTGTACATATGGGGTCTCGAGCCCCTTCAAGCTCTTCCAGTTCTTTCTCTGATTCCTTCAACGGGGGTCCTATTCTCAGTTCAGTGGTTTGCTGCTGGTATTCGCCTCTGTATTTGTTGTATTCTGGCTGTGTCTCTCAGGAGCGATCTACATCGAGCTCCTGTCGGTCTGCACTTCTTTGCTTCATCCATCTTGTCTAATTGGGTGGCTGTATATGTATGGGCCACATGTGGGGCAGGCTCTGAATGGGTGTTCCTTCAGTCTCTGTTTTAATCTTTGCCTCTCTCTCCCCTGCCAAGAGTATTCTTGTTCCCCTTTTAAAGAAGGAGTGAAGCATTCACATTTTGATCATCCGTCTTGAGTTTCATTTGTTCTAGGCATCTAGGGTAATTCAAGCATTTGGGCTAATAGCCACTTATCAATGAGTGCATCCCATGTATGTCTTTCTGTGATTGGGTTAGCTCACTCAGGATGATGTTTTCCAGTTCCAACCATTTGCCTACGAATTTCATAAACTCGTTGTTTTTGATAGCTGAGTAATATTCCATTGTGTAGATATACCACATTTTCTGTATCCATTCCTCTGTTGAAGGGCATCTGGGTTCTTTCCAGCTTCTGGCTATTATAAATAAGGCTGCAATGAACATAGTGGAGCATGTGTCTTTTTTAAATGTTGGGGCATCTTTTGGGTATATGCCCAAGAGAGGTATAGCTGGATCCTCAGGCAGTTCAATGTCCAATTTTCTGAGGAACCTCCAGACTGATTTCCAGAATGGTTGTACCAGTCTGCAATCCCACCAACAATGGAGGAGTGTTCCTCTTTCTCCACATCCTCGCCAGCATCTGTTGTCCCCTGAGTTTTTGATCATAGCCATTCTCACTAGTGTGAGGTGAAATCTCAGGGTTGTTTTGATTTGCATTTCCCTTATGACTAAAGATGTTGAACATTTCTTTAGGTGTTTCTCAGCCATTTGGCATTCCTCAGCTGTGAATTCTTTGTTTAGCTCTGAACCCCATTTTTTAATAGGGTTATTTGTTTCCCTGCGGTCTAACTTCTTGAGTTCTTTGTATATTTTGGATATAAGGCCTCTATCTGTTGTAGGATTGGTAAAGATCTTTTCCCAATCTGTTGGTTGCCATTTTGTCCTAACCACAGTGTCCTTTGCCTTACAGAAGCTTTGCAGTTTTATGAGATCCCATTTGTCGATTCTTTTTTTTTATTTCTATATATTTTGTTTTTATTAACTTGAGTATTTCTTATATACATTTCAAGTGTTATTCCCTTTCCCGGTATCCGGGCAAACATCCCCCTCCCCCCTCCCCTTCCTTATGGGTGTTCCCCTCCCAACCCTCCCACCATTGCCGCCCTCCCCCCACCAGTCTAGTTCACTGGGCGTTCAGTCTTAGCAGGACCCAGGGCTTCCCCTTCCACTGGTGCTCTTATTAGGATATGCATTGCTACCTATGAGGTCAGAGTCCAGGGTCAGTCCATGTATAGTCTTTGGGTAGGGGCTTAGTCCCTGGAAGCTCTGGTTGCTTGGCATTGTTGTACATATGGGGTCTCGAGCCCCTTCAAGCTCTTCCAGTTCTTTCCCTGATTCCTTCAACGGGGGTCCTATTCTCAGTTCAGTGGTTTGCTGCTGGCATTCGCCTCTGTATTTGCTGTATTCTGGCTGTGTCTCTTAGGAGCGATCTACATCCGGCTCCTGTCGGTCTGCACTTCTTTGCTTCATCCATCTTGTCTAATTGGGTGGCTATATATGTATGGGCCACATGTGGGGCAGACTCTGAATGGGTGTTCCTTCAGTCTCTGTTTTAATCTTTGCCTCTCTCTTCCCTGCCAAGGGTATTCTTGTTCCCCTTTTAAAGAAGGAGTGAAGCATTCACATTTTGATCATCCGTCTTGAGTTTCATTTGTTCTAGGCATCTAGGGTAATTCAAGCATTTGGGCTAATAGCCACTTATCAATGAGTGCATCCCATGTATGTCTTTCTGTGATTGGGTTAGCTCACTCAGGATGATGTTTTCCAGTTCCAACCATTTGCCTACGAATTTCATAAACTCGTTGTTTTTGATAGCTGAGTAATATTCCATTGTGTAGATGTACCACATTTTCTGTATCCATTCCTCTGTTGAAGGGCATCTGGGTTCTTTCCATTTTCTGGCTATTATAAATAAGGCTGCGATGAACATAGTGGAGCACGTGTCTCTTTTATATGTTGAGGCATCTTTTGGGTATATGCCCAAGAGAGGTATAGCTGGATCCTCAGGCAGTTCAATGTCCAATTTTCTGAGGAACCTCCAGACTGATTTCCAGAATGGTTTTACCAGTCTGCAATCCCACCAACAATGGAGGAGTGTTCCTCTTTCTCCACATCCTCGCCAGCATCTGCTGTCACCTGAGTTTTTGATCTTAGCCAATCGCACTGGTGTGAGGTGAAATCTCAGGGTTGTTTTGATTTGCATTTCCCTTATGACTAAAGATGTTGAACATTTCTTTAGGTGTTTCTCAGCCATTCGGCATTCCTCAGCTGTGAATTCTTTGTTTAGCTCTGAACCCCATTTTTTAATAGGGTTATTTGTTTCCCTGCGGTCTAACTTCTTGAGTTCTTTGTATATTTTGGATATAAGGCCTCTATCTGTTGTAGGATTGGTAAAGATCTTTTCCCAATCTGTTGGTTGCCGTTTTGTCCTAACCACCGTGTCCTTTGCCTTACAGAAGCTTTGTAGTTTTATGAGATCCCATTTGTTGATTCTTGATCTTAGAGCGTAAGCCATTGGTGTTTTGTTTAGGAAATTTTTTTCCAGTGCCCATGTGTTCCAGATGCTTCCCTAGTTTTTCTTCTATTAGTTTGAGTGTGTCTGGTTTGATGTGGAGGTCCTTGATCCACTTGGACTTAAGCTTTGTACAGGGTGATAAGCATGGATCGATCTGCATTCTTCTACATGTTGACCTCCAGTTGAACCAGCACCATTTGCTGAAAATGCTATCTTTTTTCCATTGGATGGTTTTGGCTCCTTTGTCAAAAATCAAGTGACCATAGGTGTGTGGGTTCATTTCTGGGTCTTCAATTCTATTCCATTGGTCTATCTGTCTGTCTCTATACCAATACCATGCAGTTTTTATCACTATTGCTCTGTAATACTGCTTGAGTTCAGGGATAGTGATTCCCCCTGAAGTCCTTTTATTGTTGAGGATAGCTTTAGCTATCCTGGGTTTTTTGTTATTCCAGATGAATTTGCAAATTGTTCTGTCTAACTCTTTGAAGAATTGGATTGGTATTTTGATGGGGATTGCATTGAATCTGTAGATCGCTTTTGGTAAAATGGCCATTTTTACTATGTTAATCCTGCCAATCCATGAGCATGGGAGATCTTTCCATCTTCTGAGGTCTTCTTCAATTTCTTTCTTCAGTGTCTTGAAGTTCTTATTGTACAGATCTTTTACTTGCTTGGTTAAAGTCACACCGAGGTACTTTATATTATTTGGGTCTATTATGAAGGGTGTCGTTTCCCTAATTTCTTTCTCGGCTTGCTTCTCTTTTGTATAGAGGAAGGCAACTGATTTATTTGAGTTAATTTTATACCCAGCCACTTTGCTGAAGTTGTCTATCAGCTTTAGTAGTTCTCTGGTGGAACTTTTGGGATCACTTAAATATACTATCATATCATCTGCAAATAGTGATACATTGACTTCTTATTTTCCGATCTGTATCCCCTTGACCTCCTTTTGTTGTCTGATTGCTCTGGCTAGAACTTCAAGAACTATATTGAATAAGTAGGGAGAGAGTGGGCAGCCTTGTCTAGTCCCTGATTTTAGTGGGATTGCTTCAAGTTTCTCTCCATTTAGTTTAATGTTAGCAACTGGTTTGCTGTATATGGCTTTTACTATGTTTAGGTATGGGCCTTGAATACCTATTCTTTCCAGGACTTTTATCATGAAGGGGTGTTGAATTTTGTCAAATGCTTTCTCAGCATCTAATGAAATGATCATGTGGTTTTGTTCTTTCAGTTTGTTTATATGATGGATCACGTTGATGGTTTTCCGTATATTAAACCATCCCTGCATGCCTGGGATGAAGCCTACTTGGTCATGGTGGATGATTGTTTTGATGTGCTCTTGGATTCGGTTTGCCAGAATTTTGTTGAGTATTTTTGCGTCGATATTCATAAGGGAAATTGGTCTGAAGTTCTCTTTCTTTGTTGTGTCTTTGTGTGGTTTAGGTATAAGAGTAATTGTGCTTCGTAGAAGGTATTTGGTAGTGATCCATCTGTTTCAATTTTGTGGAATAGTTTGGATAATATTGGTATGAGGTCTTCTATGAAGGTTTGATAGAATTCTGCACTAAACCCGTCTGGACCTGGGCTCTTTTTGGTTGGGAGACCTTTAATGACTGCTTCTATTTCCTTAGGAGTTATGGGGTTGTTTAACTGGTTTATCTGTTCCTGATTTAACTTCGGTACCTGGTATCTGTCTAGGAAATTGTCCATTTCCTGAAGATTTTCAAGTTTTGTTGAATATAGGTTTTTATAGTAAGATCTGATGATTTTTTGAATTTCATCTGAATCTGTTGTTATGTCTCCCTTTTCATTTCTGATTTTGTTAATTTGGACGCACTCTCTGTGTCCTCTCGTTAGTCTGGCTAAGGGTTTATCTATCTTGTTGATTTTCTCAAAGAGCCAACTTTTGGTTCTGTTGATTCTTTCTATGGTCCTTTTTGTTTCTACTTGGTTGATTTCAGCTCTGAGTTTGATTATTTCCTGCCTTGTACTCCTCCTGAGCGTATTTACTTCTTTTTGTTCTAGAGCTTTTAGGTGTGCTGTCAAGCTGCTGACATATGCTCTTTCCTGTTTCTTTCTGCAGGCACTCAGCGCTATGAGTTTTCCTCTTAGCACAGCTTTCATTGTGTCCCATAAGTTTGGGTATGTTGTACCTTTATTTTCATTAAATTCTAAAAAGTTTTTAATTTCTTTCTTTATTTCTTCCTTGACCAGGCTATCATTGAGTAGAGCATTGTTCAATTTCCAAGTATATGTGGGCATTCTTCCTTGATTGTTATTGAAGACCAGTTTTAGGCCGTGGTGGTCCGATAGCACGCATGGGATTATTTCTTTCTGTACCTGTTGAGGCCCGTTTTTTGACCAATTATATGGTCAATTTTGGAGAAAGTACCATGAGGAGCTGAGAAGAAGGTATATTCTTTTGCTTTAGGATAGAATGTTCTATAAATATCCGTTAAGTCCATTTGACTCATGACTTCTCTTAGTCTGTCTACATCTCTGCTTAATTTCTGTTTCCATGATCTGTCCATTGATGAGAGTGGGGTGTTGAAATCTCCCACTATTATTGTGTGAGGTGCAATGTGTGTTTTCAGCTTTAGTAAGGTTTCTTTTACATATGTAGGTTACCTTTATTTGGGGCATAGATATTTAGGATTGAGAGTTCATCTTGATGGATTTTTCCTTTGACGAATATGAAGTGTCATTCCTTATCTTTTTTGATGACTTTTAGTTGAAAATTGATTTTATTTGATATTAGAATGGCTACTCCAGCTTGCTTCTTCTGACCATTTGCTTGGAAAATTGTTTTCCAGCCTTTCACTCTGAGGTAATGTCTGTCTTTGTCTCTGAGGTGTGTTTCCTGTAGGCAGCAGAATGCAGGGTCTTCGTTGTGTATCCAGTTTGTTAATCTATGTCTTTTTATTGGGGAGTTGAGGCCATTGATGTTGAGAGATATTAAGGAATAGTGATTATTGCTTCCTGTTATATTCGTATTTGGATGTGAGGTTATGTTTGTGTGCTTTCATTCTCTTTGTTTTGTTGCCAAGACGATTAGTTTCTTGCTTCTTCTAGGGTATAGCTTGCCTCCTTATGTTGGGCTTTACCATTTATTATCCTTTGTAGTGCTGGATTTGTAGAAAGATATTGTGTAAATTTGGTTTTGTCATGGAATATCTTGGTTTCTCCATCTATGTTAATTGAGAGTTTTGCAGGATACAGTAACCTGGGCTGGCATTTGTGTTCTCTTAGGGTCTGTATGACATCAGTCCAGGATCTTCTGGCCTTCATAGTTTCTGGTGAGAAGTCTGGTGTGATTCTGATAGGCCTGCCTTTATATGTTACTTGACCTTTTTCCCTTACTGCTTTTAATATTCTTTCTTTATTTTGTGCGTTTGGTGTTTTGACTATTATGTGACGGGATGTGTTTCTTTTCTGGTCCAATCTATTTGGAATTCTGTAGGCTTCTTGTATGCCTATGGGTATCTCTTTTTTTAGGTTAGGGAAGTTTTCTTCTATGATTTTGTTGAAGATATTTACTGGTCCTTTGAGCTGGGAGTCTTCACTCTCTTCTATACCTATTATCCATAGGTTTGATCTTCTCATTGAGTCCTGGATTTCCTGTATGTTTTGGACCAGTAGCTTTTTCCGCATTACATTATCTTTGACAGTTGAGTCAATGATTTCTATGGAATCTTCTGCTCCTGAGATTCTCTCTTCCATCTCTTGTATTCTGTTGGTGAAGCTTGTATCTACAGCTCCTTGTCTCTTCTTTTGGTTTTCTATATCCAGGGTTGTTTCCATGTGTTCTTTCTTGATTGCTTCTATTTCCATTTTTAATTCCTTCAACTGTTTGATTGTGTTTTACTGGAATTCTTTCAGGGATTTTTGCGATTCCTCTCTATAGGCTTCTACTTGTTTATTAATGTTTTCCTGTGTTTCCCTATGGGAGTTCTTCACCTCTTTCTTGAAGTCTGCCAGCATCATGATCAAATATGATTTTGAAACTAGATCTTGCTTTTCTGGTGTGTTTGGATATTCCATGTTTGTTTTGATGGGAGAATTGGGCTCCGATGGTGCCATGTAGTCTTGGTTTCTGTTGCTTGTGTTCCTGCGCTTGCCTCTCGCCATCAGATTATCTCTAGTGTTACTTTGTTCTGCTATTTCTGACAGTGGCTAGACTGTCCTAGAAGCCTGTGTGTCAGGAGTGCTGTAGACCTGTTTTCCTCCCTTTCAGTCAGTTATGGGGACAGAGTGTTCTGTTTTAGGGCGTGTAGTTTTTCCTCTCTACAGGTCTTCAGCTGTTCCTGTGGGCCTGTGTCTTGAGTTCACCAGGCAGCTTTCTTGCAGCAGAAAAGTTGGTCTTACCTGTGGTCCTGAGGCTCAAGTTCGCTCGTGGGGTGCTGCCCACAGGCTCTCTGCAGCGGCAGCAACCAGGAAGACCTGTGCCGCCCCTTCCTGGGGCTTCAGTGCACCAGGGTTCCAGATGGCCTTTGATGTTTTCCTCTGGCGTCCGAGATGTGTGCCCAGAGAGCAGTCTCTTCTGGTTTCCCAGGCTTGTCTGCCTCTCTGAAGGTTTAGCTCTCCCTCCCACGGGATTTGGGTGCAGAGAACTGTTTATCCGGTCTGTTTCCTTCAGGTTCCGGCGGTGTCTCAGGCAGGGGTCCTGCCGCTCCTGGGCCCTCCCCCACGGGAGCCCAGAGGCCTTATACAGTTTCCTCTTGGGCCAGGGATGTGGGCAGGGGTGGGCAGTTTTGGTGGTCTCTTCCACTCTGCAGCCTCAGGAGTGCCCACCTGACCAGGCGGTGAGGCCTTTTTCCCAAGGGGTCTGGGAGCAGAGAGCTGCTGCTGGCTGGGATCCGCGGGCGTGGGACCTCCGGCAAACACAGGACGTGCCCGGTCCTAGATGAACTCTGCCTCTGTGTGTCCCGATCTCACCAGGCAGCTCTCTTGCAGCAGACAAGTTGGTCTTACCTGTGGTCCCGAGGCTCAAGTTCGCTCGCAGGGTGCTGCCCACGGGCTCTCTGCCAAATTATTAGTAGTGCAAACTACCACTAAAGCTGTTATTTTTAAAGCCCAAATGCTTAAGAAAGAAGCAATATCTAGAAAATAATCACTTTTATTTGCAGTGCTGCCCCCTGGAAACAGAAATCTAGAAGAAAACAAGGTCCACAGTTCCATGGCGTCCTTGCACACCTGAGGCATAGTCTTTTCAGCACCAGGGACAGGTCCCCGGCAACTCCCACCCTGGAAGAAGCACATGAATGGCTAACCAAAACCTGCTAAAGTTTTCCCAACGCGTTAATTCTATTACAGTTTGTTCCTCTTAGAGCTTCCGTATGTCATGGAAGTCCTGATTGACTTATCATGTACATTTTATGAGCCCCTTCCTAAGAAACGCAATATCTGCTATACTATCTCGTTCATCTATTTTTTAACAGCTCTATGCCCCGTGGTCACTTAAACAAAAAAAAAAGAGGCCTTGTTGCCTCTTTTAGGATCATTTTCTCTTATCTTTTTGGTTGTGAGCCTAGCCTTTAATGGCTGAGCCATCTCCCCAGCCCTCATTTTCTCATCTGAAGCCCTGTGAATGATTGTATATACATGATAAAATATGACAATTTATGAAATAAGGTATCACTTATTATCAGTGGGGTATTTTTGTTGCTAAACTCTTGAACAAGTCAATAGAAGATTTATTTTCTTCTGGAAGTATTCTGTGAGAGTAGAAATCCAGACAAGTAGCCTATACCCAGGGCTCAAGATTAATTCAACTGAAATACTTGAGGGCCAGAATGAGATTCCTGAGAATGCTTCAGATGTATGCAAATCCCCCACGGCATGGACCAGTTTACAAAGGACATGAAAGGGTCACCAGCTGTGCGCCCAGTCGTTTATCTTATGAGGTTTGGTTCCATAATGAAATTGAGAACCAAACTGCAGATTCAACTCCTTTATGTACAATTCTATATGATTGCTCCTTTTAGCAAAATGTAAGAGATATGCTGATTCTACTGCCATACAACATTGCATATAATTCTGTAAGATTTACCATTTCAAAATAAGAAATTATACATAGGAAGAATAAAGAGATACCCAGCAGTTAAGAGCGGGGCTGGAGAGATGGCTCAGTGGTTAAGAGCACTGGCTGCTCTTCCAGAGGTCCTGAGTCCAATTCCCAGCAACCACATGGTGGCTCACAACTATATGTAATGGGATCCAATGCCCTCTTCTGGTGTGTCTGAAGACAGCTACACTGTACTCATATAAATAAATACATCTTTTTTTTTAAAGAGTGTTCTCTGAGCTGGCTGTTCACGTATAGGATCTGAGCTGGTTTTCCATCTCAACAATGGACGGCTCACAACAGCCCATAACCCTAGCTCCAGGGTATCCATGCCCTCTCTGGTTGTCACAGCACCTTGTATGCATATATACACACACCCATAACACATGCATACACACACCCACAACACACGCATGTGCACAGACACACACAGAAACACACACACACACACACACACACACACACACACTTACAAAGCAAATCTTAAAAAGGAGGAAAGTATATACAAAAGTTCCAGAAATAATTAAAGAGAAAATACATGTGTGAAATTATGCAATGTTCCTGATCTTCAGTCTCATCTGGGTAATTAGGCAGAAAAATGGACAAGATGATCTTCAGAGATCTGACTAAACATTTATGGCACACCCTCCCACACCCCTCTATTTGAGACAGGACTAAAAACATAAAAGAGACATTAGAGACTAAAACATTTTGAATGTATCCCTTTGTCTATGAGGATATTTTCTCTGAGAAACATCTTTTCTTTTAACCTTAATGTAAATAATGGCAAAACAAATGGTGGCTGGCTTCAGAGCCAGGTTTCCAGTTTGGTAAAAAAGTCAAAGACATACTCTAGGACATTCAACATCAACTTGAAATTAATTGTTTACTCTAGCATTAATAATTACAAATAGCTTCCAAATGAAGACTGTTGTATATGTTTCTGTTATAACGTTTTCCTGACCCATCCTCCAAATACCACATTATCCTGGTCATTCCAAGATCTTCCCAGTCACCTCTCTCAAGGTCAAGGAAAAAGAGGCAATAATGAGAAAATAGAACAAACATCAGGTAATGGCAGGAGCAGTTCATAAAAAGGTGTAATTCCACCCAGACAGGGAAGGAATGCAACATTTTCACTGATCACTACCTGGCAGATTCAATAGTCAAGGGAAAACCTTAATTGATGACACTTCATTAGCATAATGAGTCGAAGCTGGGAAAAGAGAGTCCCTTATTAATTAATCAAGCAAAGCACGAACTGCTTCAGTCTCCCACACTCTGCCATTTTCCATTAATCGAGAAAATGTGTATTAAACTCATTTGAAATCTCGGCATGTGGATTATCATCCCAAGGAAAAGCAATGGCAAAGGGGTCTGCCCAGCTGCACACATCTGTTTTGAGTTCATATGTGCACCAAAATCAGATTTACAAGTCTAAAATCATACACACAGGGCATAGAAATAGCAGTTCTCCAAGATGCATAAATCACCAGCTCATTAGGAAAGCAAACAAAACCCCATCAACCTCACTATGAGAAAAGGGAAAGACAAAAGAAATTAACTTCAACTCCTGTTCCTTTGCCTGATGCCCAAACCTCTGTTGTTTGAAGCCATATAAAATACATACATGTAATTTCCCCATAGCAACCTATTCTTAGTGTATACTTACCCCATTTCAGGTCATCGCTTCACCTTTTGTGCTTTATTGGGTCATGATAGATATCTTTAGGGTGTGGGTAGGTGCCTGGTTCAGATACAAAAATGTCATGCTCCTTAAGTCCCCAACTATCTATAAACACAGGTGTTGAGAATCACTGCTAATGAGGTTAACAAGCCAAGATCAAAATGTGGAATCCCTATAGCAGAGTGGACTTGAAGAGGCAAAACCCAAGACTCTATTATTGTAAGGTCAGTTCCCTATGACGCTTCATGTAATCTTCAGGTGAGAGGTGGCTGCCAACCCATTAATAAGCTAAAGAGGGTTAGAATGGAAACTGGGAAAGAAAACACTGTGAGGAAATCCACATATTTTAAATTGGACTCTTATTGTGATATTTATTTCTATCTCTGTATGGAGTGAGATGTATTGATGGAAGTGATCTTTAGTTTTCTCTTAAACCATAAGGAATTTGAACTAGAGGAAATCTTCTTTTCATGCTACTTTTTGTAGTCTATGATCAGAGAGCATTCAGAAAAGCCAGCAAACCAGATCTGCTGAAAGACTGACAGACACATTTAAATGTCTAGAGAAACTTTGTATGATCTAAAAATACATTAGTTTAAAATGAAATACCCCATCTCCCTGGGATCTGCCTGCCCAGGTTACTTCATGCACACACTGTGTACCAATCATGTACAGAATGTTCTCTTAATCAAACCACATCTTTGGTTATTGTGTATCACTGTGAGGTTGGCTACATTGCCATGTCTACTCTGATAGATATATCCATGTTTAGGGAAGTTATTCTTTTAAAAGACTAAATGTGACTACCTCTTGAATTTTATAATATTCAAGCTACAGGCTCAAATCTTGCCACCACAATAGACAAAATTTATAAAGTCAAATTGGGCAGTCTTTTTGTCTCATCTATTTATACCACATTTAAACATACCTGTTTCCTGCTATGATAGATTTGAAGAACTGTTCAGATATACTGATTCAAGTATATATGGAAGAACTCTCAACAGAATAATCATAACAATTGTACCCACTGTTTACTGATCAGCATTATTTTTAACTACTAGATAAGCAAAGACATATTTGTTTGTACAAGAAGTGGCTTGTCTAAATATTTAAGTGGTGCGTTAAGTCAAATAACAACATAAAAATTCACTTGAAGGTTTTCTGGCATTTTAGAACTCCAGTTCACATAGATCTCACTCTAAAGAGCAACTCTCCATGAGGGGAATTGCTTCCATCACTCAAATCAGCACTAAGTCCTGAACAGTAGCCATTTGAACTTTGAGTAGACACAGACTTTCTCCTTGCAGGACCATAGTTTCTATCAATTTTAAAGAGCACAGGCTGCGGTGAGGACCATTTTATAATAATAAATCACATCTTCACCCGAAGATAGCTAAAACCATCATCTATAATGCAAGACAATAACTAGGGACTATGTTCCAATAAAAATGTTATTGATTTTTTAAGCCCAAAAATATTCCCTATTGTCATAAAGTTGGCTTAATGTATATAATAGAATCTACTCTATGCATACAAAATTAAGCCCCTTTTGAAGCACACTGAAAAGTGCCTGCAATGTGTAAGGTTTGGAGTTTTGAATTCTAAGCAATAGCTTTGTAGGTAATCTCCTTTTCTTTATGTGTTTAGATTCTTTTTTGAAATATGTCATTGTAACTTCTCAGTGTTACAAGGTAGTCAAACTTTAAAACTGATTTAAGAGTGAGAACCCAGATCATATGCCAATATCAAAAGTTAGAGAAACAGGAAGGTAAGGTCTTTCCAGATAGATTTTCAGATTGCTCTCTATCTTCTTTCTCTCTATCCTTCTATCACCTACCATTTATCTAATTCTTTCTCCCTGTCTGTCTGTCTCTCTCTCTCTCTCTCTGCTTCTGTCTTCCTGCATTTCTGTCTCTGTCTCTTTCTCCTATTTTCTTCACAGTGTCAAATATCCAATCCATGACTTTGTACATACTTGGAAGTAACTCTGTATGAGCCAAACTGCAACACATTCTCATAAATATTAATAAATACTTCATATATTAAATATATTCTTATTACAGTATATGTAAGAGAATAATCCTCACCTATGTATGAATACAAGAAATTCCAACAAGAAATGAAAGAGAAAAATGACAGAACACATATCTTGAAAGCCAGAGAATGTTACAAGAAGACCGAGCAAACTGCTTTACATGAAGCAGATTAAAATAACTGAGCCTTTGAAAATATACACGGTTCACAAACTGGAAATTTTAAAATTGTCAGAGCCTAAAGTTACTACACCTACTTTAAAACATGGGGTAAGTTTATAAAAGATGTAAGCTTGATGTTTCGCCCCAAAAGTTACATCTGAAATTATTTTATATCTTTGAAATAACCAATTATATTCAAGTGTCAGTTCTTACCTGGATAAACTTATTGTCCTTTTTTGGCAATTCTATAGTATTTTGTGTAATATTGAACAAAGCTTTTAGGATAAATTATAAATATTTAGCTCTCTGCAATTGTTCAAAATCACATAGCACAACAGAAAAGATACAAAGGTCATTGTAGATTGAAACTCCGCAAACTCAACAATAAATAAAGAATATCGTATTTAGTGACACAAAGAGAGCTGCCTTAATAATTTCAAAGCTTTCCATGCATTTGATCACATAGCAGATTTTCTTATTGGTAGGCATGAGACAAGCGTTATTGACAGACTAGTTTCCTATAGTTCTTTAAGTCTCTCCTGGTACATTTTACTAAACAATATATGGTCAGAAAACTTCAGAATTGTAAAGATGGAATAATGGTCACATAGCAAGAAGTGCTTGTATTGGTGGTAGAGCATGAAACTCTATGCACTAATTGGTGGGTCAGTGTTCCTGAAAACTCCTCGTTGATTGTGTGATTGAAATGAACACATATGCCCAGTGGTACATGATATTTTAACATGACTACTGAGATAGTACAAATTGAAAGAATTTTACATAAAATTACTTATTGTTTGAGTTAAATATTCAAGAATCTTTATAAATGCCAACTAAATAAATAAATAAAATATTTAACCCATTTAATAAATACATATTAAAGAAAGGGATTCAAAATGCTACTGTAACTAAATAATAACCTTGTGGTGGCTGGAACTAAAATTACATATTTACCGGAAAACTTATAACTTCCTTTCCTTGGATTATATGATAATTTAAAGTTACTCTTACCATTCACTTTTTAAAGTATAAACATTTTAAGATATCAATATTCTAAAATGCATTCTTTATGAAGTTTCTATATTTATCCTTCACTTCCACAGAGGTGTTCTGACTTGAAGTGATGTTCCTAAAGTTATGCTAATGATCTCAAATCATCTCTTTCTCTCTCTCTCTCCCCCTCTCTCTCCCTCTCTCTTTCATAGGAGTTTTCATGAAGATTACTCAGAATCCTATAGTCAGGTTGTAGTGTGAGAACAATATACATGTGCCTTATTTTGAAAAGAACTGTAGTAAAGAGGGTATTTAGTACAATTTGAGATCTTTATTAAGGAGTTTAACTCATCGTTGTGAAAAGAAATCTGGGGTGTTGATTAGGCTCAGCTTTAGAATATAAGTTTCAAGTTCATTTGAGGTAGAGTACAAATAGTGTCAAGTTCAATGCTGAATAACTTACATAGGCACATGAGGGAAGTAACCAATTTAAAGACAAAACTTTCCAGGATCTTGATCGTTATCCATTCATGCAGAGTAAGTCAGAGAGGAGCAGATACAGATATTTTAAAGTATTTTCAGTCTGCTCATTTTAATACATAATGCCTTTTTCCATTGATGCCTTTTTCAGTCTCATATCTAGATACATTTCTAATATAATAATATAAAGTTGACACGAATGAGCTTTAAACTTAATCTTTCTATTCAGAAGGATGTGACTTTATATATTTAAATTTATAAATTCTTCCACTCCATACAGTCATAGTTTATAAAATTGTATGATTATTGTATCTGTGTATCTGTGTAAAACCAAGCTTTTTTTCAAAATTATTAACTCATAAAATATCTACAGTTACTAGAAACTAATTTTAGGTTTCCTTACATGCTTCAAATTGACGGAGATGGTGGACATATATCAATTCTTGAGAATGTTGGTAGGTTGTAAATCAATCATAATATTTCAAGTGCCTTTTTATTATTTTATTCATTGATACATACATTTCCATAGTGGATATTTGTTCCATTCATCTCATATTAAATTCTCTCTCCTCCCATTTTTCTTGTTGAAAAGTATATCCTTGCCAATAAGTGTGCTTCCCAATTTCATGTATGTTTTTTGAACTCTATGTGATCACTTCCATGAGCATAAGTGAAGGTTATTTTCTGGAGCATTATCAACTTACCATTGGTGATACCACTGGAGAAAGTGACATTCTTCCCCCTCAGCCACCATTTAACTCTCAGCAGTCCCTACAGAAGGATTGAACCCAAATGATCCCCTCTCACTTCCACAATGAAATGTTGACAAGTGCAACTTGTGCGGATCCTGTAAAGATACGCAAAGCTGGGGCTGGGGATTTAGCTCAATGGTAGAGCGCTTACCTAGGAAGCGCAAGGCCCTGGATTCGGTCCCCAGCTCCGAAAAAAAGAACCAAAAAAAAAAAAAAAAGATACGCAAAGCTAGTTATTATTATTCATTAACTGGAATCCTGCTAGTAGGGCTGGAGACATAACTCAGGAGCAAGGGTTTGAGTGCTTGCCTAGCATGAATAGGATCCTAGATTAATGTTCTGTACATAGAAAATGAAATGAAGGAAAATAAAAAAAATAAATCTAATAGTTTGTAAACACAATAAAGTAGGGATATTATCTAAATCACCTCTGTAGTCAAACATCTAAACATAAATAAACTAAATAAAAGTAACAGGATAGTAAGCAAATATTGGAATATAACAGTAATACACTTGTCATCTACATATATCCACTCATTTAAAAACAGTTGATTATAAATTGGGAAGAGCTAATAAGATCTCTAATATGAAACACTTAATAATAATGCATATGTTCATTCTATAATATTTTAATTTCTCTATGTTCTCCACGATAACTGCAACAATATATAACAAGACAAATAAAACATAAAGGGGGGAACCATCAAGAACACAGATATTATTTTCATGCACAAAACTCCATTCTAACTAATGACGAATGCTATGTCTTGGGAGGAGTGTAAACACCCACCAGAAAGACTACCACTGAAGTGCTTATGGAAGCCTAAGAACACACAAGGGAAGGTCTTGTGGGGTATCCCACAAGTCTTTGGTTTAAAGCCAATCAAGAGTTTTTAATAGCCACTGGCAATTGCACTCAGTGTTCAGAATCCCCAAACCTAGCCCCAAGTGAGTTTTTAAGTTTGTCTAGATTGACATACTACGGTTAACAAGAACTGTTAGCTAGAAGCAGAATGGTAGAAGCCAAAATCAAAATTAGTAAATTTAGAGACTTTCCTAAAACTATGGGCTTTGATGGATTAGGTCTTTGTTTTAGTTTTGGCAGGTGCTGCTCTCTATGCGCTGGGATTTACACTATCAATGGCATTTCCATTATGAAACCAGTTGACCTGAGCTAATGTCTCAGGCTCAGCTAATGTATGGGGCCCTGTTGGACAGAGAAAGCTGCAAAGGCTTCCCCACATCTGCTGAGTAAGGCAAAAAGTAGTAATTTTTTCTATGTGATTCTATAACAAGGATCCTAACGTAAAGCAAGTTTATGTCCGGAGGACAGCCAAAGAATAAAGTGTCTAGAAAAAGTAACAAACGATCAAAGGAAGGGAAAGAACACCAAAATGAAGGTAGTACAAAGAAAATGAACTTTATTGACAAAGTAGACATTTCTTATCAAGACAGGATGAGGAAACTACCCAAGATGAGAATCTAATCTGGATGTAGCATTTTATATGACCTCTTGGTTCTCCTATTTTTCTGTCGTTGAGCCTAGTTGTTTGGCTTTACACAGTCCTTTTTCTCCCCACCCCTTTCCTGTGAGAAAAGTCATAGCTGACTAGGAAGTCTGATATTATTTTCTCTGTCATTCATATCCTTCTGAATATCCCTCAAATAAATACACCAAAAATTACAAACATATTTGCTTTTGCCTTTCACCAATCCTGTCAATAACAGCTCTTGGTGCCTGAAAATGTGGGACAACTTGCTAGTGTCCTCTTCCTTTGTTTACAAATAAAATAATATAGTCTAATTGATATTTTCATCAAATTCACCATCTATACACTCCTCATGCATCTGCATGCCTCTTAGTACAGGCTGTTGTTTCCTTGCAGAGAAATAGGAAGGAGATAAATAATTGTAGTGGTCAAGTTTTTAGACGGTCTAATCCAGAACTTAACTGACAGGTTTAATTGGAATAGGGATACTCCATCCAAAGCAGAAGAGAGAAAGTCAAACAGTGAAGGGGTTATGGTTGCAGGGGAATTGACAGGAAAGGCGAAAGGGTACATGGCTTCTAAATTAAGAACAACACTTGGGATTCACTGAAAAGCAATGAGGAAGAGTGGCAGAAACAGAATAGTCAGGAGGACATGTTGGGATTTGAAGCTTGCTGAATACATTACAAAATGCAGTCACTTTGAATCCGGAGCAGGATTTGTCTAAAGTTTGTTGTAATCAACAGTAGGTGGATATTGTCCCCAAGTCTACTTTGCTCACCTTCTGCTAAGTATTTTCAAGAGACAATCAACAGACAGAATACCCAAACTGTTGATATTGTTTAAAAAATTATGATAGCAATATACATTTACCCTAACCCATGCTTGTAGCAAAGAGACTCACATTAACACAAGAAAAGTGTAACAGAATACCTTCCTGTGACAGCATTTATCACAAGTTTTATCAATCATTTTATTTCAAGTTTCAAATGCAAGCCTGATAGAATTCCTAATTAAGTTCTTCATGAATTTGTCATGGCCAAATAAGATGTATGTGTACCAAGCTTCCTTAAACCCTCTAGATGGAAGTTCCCAAGCTTTACCATTCAACAAAAGAATGACATAGTACTTCTGTGAAACTCATTAAATGGTTTGTGTCTAAAAATCTGGAAATATATACTCCTTCAGATAGAGTGATACAATGTCTCAGCTGTTGTATCCCCAGGGACTTAAAGAAGAATGTATAAAGATATTTCTGTGTCCATAACAGGAGGAGATTGCTACTGACATCGCAAGTATAAACCAGAGATGCTAGAAAATACCTTCCAATGCATAGAACTGTAAGGCCTGAAAAACTAGCACGACCATGTTAATAGGTCTTAAATGACTGGAGAAGCAAGCAAACAAGTGAAGAGTGGATGGGAGATTTAATCTTTCTGTGTACTAAATGCTGTTCTGTCTTGGCTTAGAATGCTTTTTACATGTCTTCTTATAGACCAGTAAGGAATACAGTTGACTTCCGGTGACTCTTCAGACTTTGGTTAAAATATTCCCTCTTCTTATCTGAAAGGCTGACTCATTCCCTTAGTCGTACTGTTTTGGTCTCTCTTGGCATTCAAATTTAATCTTTACACACAAAAAAAGTTTTTTTTTACTATAACTTATTTCTGTTTCCAAAACAAGCTGATTTTCAACTACTTTTTTTTTATCAGAATTCATACTTTTTCCCAGTTATTATACTTTCAAGCAAACAAATTCGATATGGACACACACAGTGATGCCTTACCACATCTGAAAATGTTGTATAAGAATTGCAAATATGGGGTTGGGGATTTAGCTCAGGGGTTGGGGATTTAGCTCAGTGGTAGAGCACTTGCCTAGAAAGCGCAAGGCCCTAGGTTCGGTCCTCAGCTCCAGAAAAAAAAGAAAGAAAGAAAAAAAAAGAATTGTTGGTGGGGTTGCAGACTGGTACAACCATTCTGGAAATCAGTCTGGAGGTTCCTCAGAAAATTGGACATTGAACTGCCTGAGGATCCAGCTATACCTCTCTTGGGCATATACCCAAAAGATGCCCCAACATATAAAAACACGTGCTCCACTATGTTCATCGCAGCCTTATTTATAATAGCCAGAAACTGGAAAGAACCCAGATGCCCTTCAACAGAGGAATGGATACAGAAAATATGGTACATCTACACAATGGAATATTACTCAGCTATCAAAAACAATGACTTTATGAAATTCGTGGGCAAATGGTTGGAACTGGAAAATATCATCCTGAGTGAGCTAACCCAATCACAGAAAGACATACATGGTATGCACTCATTGATAAGTGGCTATTAGCCCAAATGCTTGAATTACCCTAGATGCCTAGAACAAATGAAACTCAAGACGGATGATCAAAATGTGAATGCTTCACTCCTTCTTTAAAAGGGGAACAAGAATACCCTTGGCAGGGAATAGAGAGGCAAAGATTAAAACAGAGACTGAAGGAACACCCATTCAGAGCCTGCCCCACATGTGGCCCATACATATACAGCCACCCAATTAGACAAGATGGATGAAGCAAAGAAGTGCAGACCGACAGGAGCCGGATGTAGATCGCTCCTGAGAGACACAGCCAGAATACAGCAAATTCAGAGGTGAATGCCAGCAGCAAACCACTGAACTGAGAATAGGACCCCCGTTGAAGGAATCAGAGAAAGAACTGGAAGAGCTTGAAGGGGCTCGAGACCCCAAAAGTACAACAATGCCAAGCAACCAGAGCTTCCAGGGACTAAGCCACTACCCAAAGACTATACATGGACTGACCCTGGACTCTGACCCCATAGGTAGCAATGAATATCCTAGTAAGAACACCAGTGGAAGGGGAAGCCCTGGGTCCTGCTAAGACTGAACCCCCAGTGAACTAGACTGTTGGGGGGAGGGCGGCAATGGGGGGGAGGGTTGGGAGGGGAACACCCATAAGGAAGGGGAGGGGGAGGGGGATGTTTGCCCGGAAACCGGGAAAGGGAATAAAACTCGAAATGTATATAAGAAATACTCAAGTTAATTAAAAAAAAAGAATTGCAAATATATGCCATTGTACAGTAGGCACATTTCTCTAAATATTATTGCAGCATCATGTCAATTTTAATGAAAAACTACTTCAAATAGATATTTCAATGTCCAGATCATCCTCAAAGTTTGGAGTGTGAAGTTATTTGCTAGGTGTACTGTAAATTGTCTGACAGTCAAACATTCCTGCCACAGTGACCCACCGTCCCTGGAGGAGAGATACAGATACACTGACATTTTATAGCCAGCTTCTGAGAAACACAATGAGAAATGCATTTATTCAATAAAGCAGTGCTAGAAACTCAATATTTAGGTGACTGGACACTCTCTTCACAATAATAATCACATGGGCCCAGTTAGTACAATAAAAGCGCTTTGCACAGGAGTTATTCTTATTTCCTCCTGAATCACAGGTCTCTATCACAGCCATGCTTTAGAATCAGGACATGTTTCAATAATCCTTTCTGTAGCAGCCTCTGTACCAGCTCTGAACAGAAACAAAAATAAGGAGAGAGTCAGAAACATATTATTTCTCTTAGTATATGAAGAATTGAAAATGCAAAGCGCTGAAAATTTAAGGATTTAGAACCCCTGATAAGCACAAAATCTTTTCTAACCATACTATTTAAAATTCTGGAGGTAAACAATAATGAATAATAAATTAGCCTGTAGCATGTGGAGAAGCTTTAGAAAACAAGTTTATTTATTTTTTTTACAATAAGCCACTGAAAGCACCCCTTCCTGATGAACTGTCCTCATTTTTTACTGTGCAGTGTTAGATTATTTACTGTGCTTTCAAGAAGGACCAGCACTCATCATATATTTTTTCATATTTTATTGTGAATGATAAAATTTGTTTATGTGAGTAGAGTCTAAAAAAGCCCATATTTTTCATGATGAGCTAGATTTGAGTTAGAGACGTGATTCTCTCTCCCCTTTAAAAACACTGAATTTGATTGCTTATTTAAATTATGTCTCTGCTCAGCTCTAAATTTGCATTATTATCTTTTGACAAAAGGCACTGTATCGTTTAGTGCATGAGCATGTGCAAAATACTAAACTGAATACCCTATGTGTGAATCTACTTCCTGAATGCCCACATGGCCAAGAATGTAAGATAATCTTATATTCAGAAAGTATAGAATACCTGAGCAAAAACACTATCTGAAAAACATCTTCAATTCTTAATTATTATGTGTGAAAATTTGATTTGTTTTGTTATTATATAATTATTTATTTTTTCTTGTATTTTTTCCAGAAATCCTCTCTTTTTAAGAGTATGGGACTTACATACTCTTTTTGCACTAAAAGATTCTTTTTACCGTTTGTGGGTTTGTGTAAATGTGGTTTTGTCGTAGAATATCTTGGTTTCTCCATCTATGGTTAAGAAGAGTTTTGCTGGATATAGTGCCCTGGGCTGGCATTTGTGTTCTCTTAGGGTTTGTATGAAATCTGCCCAGGATATTCTGGCTTTCATAGTCTCTGTTGAGATGTCTAGTGTAAGTCTGATAGGTCTGCCTTTATATGTTACTTGACCTTTTTCCATTACTGCTTTTAATATTCTTTCTTTGTTTGGTGCACTTGGTTTTTTGACTATTATGTAATGGACGAAATTTCTTTTCTGGTCCAATCTATTTGGAGTTCTGTAGGCTTCTTGTATGCTCATGGCATATCTTTCTTTAGGTTAGGAATGTTTTCTTTTATAATTTTCTTGAAGATAGTTACTGACCCTTAAAGTTGGGAATCTTCCCTCTCTTCTATGCCTATTATCTTTATATTTGGTTTTCTCATTGTGTCCTTGATTTCCTAGATGTTTTGGGTTAGGAGCTTTTTACATTTTTGCAATTTCTTTGACTGTTGTGTCAGTGTTTTCTAGTGTATCTTCTCCCACTGAGATTCTCTCTACTATCTCTTGTAATCTGTTGGTGACGCTTGCATCTATGGCTCCTGGTCTCTTTCCTAGGTTTTGTATCTCTAGGGTGGTCTCTGTGATTTCTCTGTTGATTCTATTTCCATTTTTAGATCCTGTCTATTTCCATTTTTAGATCCTGGATAATTTTGTTCAATTTCTTTTCTTGTTTGTGGTATTTTCCTATAACTCTTAATGGGAATTTTGTGTTTCCTCTTTAAGGGCTTATACTTGTTTACCTGTGTTCTCCTGTATTTTGTTAAGTGAGCTATTTATGTCCTTCTTTCAGTCCTCTATCTGTTGGTTGCCATTGTGCCCTATTGACAGTGTCCTTTGCCTTACAGAAGCTTTGCAATTTAATGAGATCCTATTTGTATATTCTTTTTTTTTTTTGGAGGAAATGAAAGTTGTATCATTTTAATAGTTGCCTTTCACCAGTATGAAAAGCAAAAGATACAAACTATTACTTATAGTGTCAACTCTAAGACAGAACACAAGAATGAAAGATCAATGTAAACATTAGTGCTTAAGGTTTTTTTGTAAAATGTTTTTTTCATTAGCTAGATACACTTGAGCCTCATTCAGCCTACTGAGCCATTCATCGGCATTGCTAACGTATCTTTAGCTCAAGATGTTGTCCTCATAGAAACCATCTTGGATTTTCTATTTGTATATTCTTGATTTTAGAGCTTAAGTCATTTATGTTCTGTTCAGGAAAATTTCCCCTATGCCTATGTGTTCAAGGTTCTTCCCTAATTCCTTCTCTGTTAGTTTTAGAGTATTTGGTTTTATATGCAGGTCTTTGATCCACTTAGACTTGAGCTTTATAAAAGGAGATAAGAATGGGTCAATTTGCATTCTTCTACAGCTGACCTCCAGTTGAACCAGTACCATTTATTGAAAATGCTGTCTTTTTTCCATTGGATGGTTGTAGATGCTTTGTCAAAGATCAAGTGACTAGGGCTGGAGAGATGGCTCAGTGGTTAGGAGCACTGACTGCCCTCCCAGAGGTCCTGAGTTCAATTCCCAGCCCACATGGTGGCTCACAACCTCTTCTGGTGTCTGAAGACAACTACAGTGTACTGTATAATAAATAAATCTTTAAAAAAATAAATTAATTAATTAAAAAAAGATCAAGTGACTATATGTGTATGGATTCATTTCTGGGTCTTCAATTCTATTCCATTGATCTACCTGCCTGTCTCTGCACTAGTGCCATGCAGTTTTTATCAGAATAACTCTGTAATACAGCTTGAGGTCAGGGATGGTGATCCCACCACTTCTTTTATTGTTGAGACTAGTTTTTGCTATCCTGTGTTTTTTGTTATTATAAATTAATTAGCAAATTTCTCTTTCTAATTTTAAGAGGAATTGAATTGGAATTTTGGTGGGGATTGCATTGAGTCTATAGATGGCCATTTTTACTGTATTAATCCTGACAATCCATGAGCATAGGAGATCTTTACATTTTCTGAGATCCTCTTTAATTTCTTTACTCAGAGACTGGAAGTTCTTCTCATTCAGAGCTTTCACACAATTGGTTAGAGTCTTACCAAGGTATTTTATTTTATTTGTGACTATGGTGAATGGTGTCATTTCCCTAATTTCTTTCTCAGACTGTTTATCCCTTGAGTAGAGGAAAGCTACTGATTTGTTTGAGTTAATTTTATATCCAGGCACTTTGCTGAAGTTGTTTATCAGGCTTAGTAGTTCTCTGGTGGAATTTTTGTGGTCACTTAAGTATACTATCATATCATCTGCATATAGTGACATTTTGACTTCTTTCTTTCCAATTTGAATCCCTTTGACCCCTTTTTGTTGTCTAATTGCTCTGAATAGGACTTCATGTACTATATTGAATAGATAGGGAGAGAATAAGCAACCTTATTTAGTCCCTGATTTTAGTCCCCGACCTACAAATTGGGAGAAGATCTTTACCAATACGGTATATGACAGATGGCTAATATCTAATATATACAAAGAACTCACGAAGTTAGACTCCAGAGAATCAAATAATTCTATTATAAATTGGGAACAGAGCTCAAAATTAAAAAAATGAATTTTCAACTGAGAAGTATTAAATGGCCAAAAAGCAGCTAAAGAAATGGTCAACATTTGATACAAAACAAAACAACTCTGAGATTTCACCTCACACCAGTCAAAATGGCTAAGATCAAAAACTCAGACGACAGCAGATGCTGGCGAGGATGTGGAGAAAGAGGAACACCCCTCCATTGTTGGAGGGATTGTAAGCTGGTACAACCAATGTCTAAGATAGTCTGGTATTCATCATAAAATTGGACATAGTATTACCTGAGTACCCAGCTATACCAATCCTGGTCATATATCCAAAGGATGCTTCAACATATAACAAGAACACATGCTCCGCTCTGTTCTTAACAGCCTTATTCATTATAGCCAGAAGCTTGAAAGACCTCAGATGTCCTCCAACAGACAAATGGATATAGAAAATGTAGTACATTTACACAATGGAGTAATACTCAGCTATTAAAAGCAATGAATTCATGAATTCTTAGGTAAATGGATGGAACTACAAAATATCATCCTGAGTGAAGTAACCCAGTCACAAAAGAACAAACACGGTATGCCCTCACTGACAAGTGAATATTAGCCCAAAAGCTTAGAATACCAAAGAAACTATTTGAAGACCATATAAAGCTCAAGAAGAAGGCAGACCAAATTGTGCATGCTACAGTACTTCTTAGAAGGGGAACAAATTTTGGAGAAAATAAAGGGCAAATAGTGAAGCAGACAGTAAAGGAAAGATCATCCAAAGACTGCCTCACCTGGGGATCTATTTTATATGCAGCCACCAAACCCTGTCCTTTTGGTGATGCCAAGAAGTGCCAGATGACAGGAGCCTGATATGAATGTCTCCTGAGAGGCTCTGCCAGAACCTTACTGAGACAGATAAGGATGCTTGCAGCTAACCGTCAGACTGAGCAAAGGAACCCCAATGTTGGAGTTACAGAAAGGACTAAAGGAGCTTATGGGGTTTGCATTTCCATAGGAAGAACAACAAAATCAATCAACTAGACCCCTCCCCCAGAGTTCCCAGGGACTAAACCATCAAACAAAGAGTACACATGGAGGGACACATGGCTACATATGTAGCAGAGGATAGCATTGTCTGGCATCAATAGGATGAGAAGCCCTTGGTCCTGTAAATACTCCCTTTCCCCAGTGTAGGGGAAAACCATGGTGTTGAGATGAGAGTGGCTGGGTGGTAGTGGAAGACTTCATAGAAGCAGGGTGAGTGGGGGACAGAGGATGAGAGAAGGGGAAAGGGGATAACATTTGAAATGTAAATACATAAATTATCCAATTAAAAAAGTCCTCTATCATCATCAGGAAATGCAATTTTAAATGCAAATCTTGTTTTTACCATGTGTTAGGGTATCCAGGTCTTGCTGTGGTGGGAGAACTGGGTTTTGATGATTCCAAGTAGCCTTGGTTTCTGTTGCTTAGGTTCTTGCATTTGTGCTGGCTCAACTGGTGGTCAGCATGTAAAAGATGCAAATTGATCCATTTTTAGCTCATAATACAAAGCTCAAGTCCAAGTGGATCATAGACACAGAACATCAATGGCTTATGGTATGAGATCAAGAATCAACAAACGGGACCTCATAAAAGTGCAAAGCTTCTGTAAGGCAAAGGACATTTTCAATAGGTCAAAACAACAACCGACAGGTTGGGAAAGGATCTTTACCAATCCTACATCTGATAAAGGGCTAATATCTGATATATACGAAGAACTCGAGAAGTTAGACTCCAGAGAAGCAAACAATCCTATTAAAAATGGGTTACAGAGCTAAATAAAGAATGCTCAACTGAGGAATAGCAAATGGTTGAGAAGCACCTAAAGAATGTTCAACATCCTTAGTCATCGGGTAATTGCAAATCAAAACAACCCTGAGATTTCACCTCACATAAAATGGCTAAGATCAAAAACTCAGGTGACAGGAAATGCTGTTGAGGATGTGGAGAAAGAGAAACACTCCTCCATTTTTGGTGGGAATGTAAGCTGGTACATCCACTGTGGAAATCAGTCTGGCAGTTCCTCAAAAAATTGGACATAGTACTACCTAAGGACCCAGCCCAACCACTCCAAGGACACAAGCTTTACTATGTTCATAGCAGCCTTATTTATAATACCCAGAGGCTGGAAAGGACCCAGATGTAATTCAAGAGAGAAATTGGATGTGGTATTTTTACACAATAGAGTACTACTCAGTTATTAAAAACAATGACTTCCTGAAATTCTTAGGCAAAATGGATGGAACTACAAAGTATCCTGAGTGAAGTAATACAGTCGAAAAAGAGCATACATGGTATGCACTCACTGATAAGTAGATCTCAGCCCAAAATCTTGGAATTTTAAATATAAAATTCACAGACCATATGAAGTTGAAAAAGAAGGAAGACCAAAATGTGGATACTTCAGTCCTTCTTAGATGGTAGAACAAGATACTCAGGGGAGGAAATATGGGGTCAAAGAGTAGAGCAAAGACCGAAGGAAAGGCAATTTAGAGACTGCCCTTCCCTGGGATCTATTCCATATACCAAACCCAGTCACTACTGTTGATGCCAAGAAGTGATTGCCGTCAGGATCCTGATATGAATGTCTCCTGAGAGGCTCTGCCAGAGCCTTACTGACACAGATGAGAATGCTTGCAGCTAACCATCTGACTGAGCACTGGATCTCAATGGAGGAGTTAGAGAAAAGACTGAAGGAGCTGAAGAGGTTTGCAACCGCATAGGAAGAACAACAATATTAGCCAACCAGACCTTCCAGAGCTCCCAGGGACTAAACCACCAATCAAAGAGTACATATCTAGGGGTTCATGGATCCAGCCACATAGAGAGTAGAGGATGGCCTTATTGGGCATCAATAGGAGAGAGACCATTGGACCCGTGAAGGCCAGTTTTCCCAGTGTAGGGGAATGCCAGAGTGTTGAGGTGGGAGTGGGTAGGTGGAAGGAGCATCCTCATAGAAGCAGGGAGACAGGGAATGGGAGATGGAGGAAATGGACATGGGGACAACATTTGAACTGTAAAAAGTAAAATATCCAATAAATAATAAGAAAGGAAAACAGAGTTGAGCAAACTTTCCACCCATAGCCATGGAGCTATTGGTTATTGTTAGCTTCTGGGAGAAAAGGATTCCCTTTTCATAAGTAGTGTAACCCTTATTAGTTGACTAAATTCCAGCGGAATGCCACATTGGGATATGTAGGCTTCACAAATTGACGTTGATTTATAAAAAAAAATTCATATAGCTGAGAGGATGTGGAAGTGGGGCCTGGATCCGGGAAGAGCTAAGTGAAATAGGCAAGTATGATCAGAACTCGTTTGATGAAATTCTTAAAACCTAATAAAATTTTAATTAAAGAGTTTAATTAAAATACAGGTTTTAATAAAAATTTGGCAGATACAATGTTTAAACAATTCCAGTAAGTCCATAAACATTAATACATTATGCATATTAATTTTTGTATACTCATGTTTATTTTAGAACATTTTACAATCTCAAAGTTAAACACTCAGACAAGGAACCTAAGAGTGGAAGAATAAAGACTATGTGGTGCACATACATGTACCATGATGCAACATCTATTCAGCCTAGAAAACGAACAGAACAAATAAATATCCCCACCATAGCATAGGAGAGCAGTGGATTTAATGGTGTTTCTTACAATTATACGGGTGAGAGATTATTTACAAATCTATGGATTATTCAAATTGAGGTGTGCTTCTGGGAAGCCTACCAGATCCCAGAAGGTAACTCTTGAAGTCTGTATTCCTGGGGCTCCATGCACAGCATGAACCAGCTGAACTGATTAGGAAGTCTCCTTTTACCAGCAAGTATTTAGTTTTGCTATAATCTTGAGGAAAACATGTAAATTCTGTAATTTCCTGAATATTATAAGATTTATTTAAGTCTTAAGTAAGGAAAAAAAGCAATATAACACGTACAAATATTATGGGGTTAGAGGATCAGAGATAGATATATACAAAGAGAAAAGGTAATCATATTTATAGCAAAATAAATAGACTGGGAGTTCTGAACTTCAACAAAGTAAGCAAAATAAGCTAGATTGAAAAAGTCGAATCCCACCAGTAAAATCTAGATTAAAGTAATATATAAAATTCAGAAAATAGAAGGTGGAGTATTTATCAAGAGGAAGGGAACCACCAGGAATGAGGAGGTGGGATAATACGGTATTAGTGAGCAAATGTGATCACAGTATATTATATGAAAATGTCATATTATTTTATACAATTTATAATGAATAATGGGAAAAGGTCAAATGATCTGTTAGAAAAGACATGTATATCATTAGAAGAATGGAAAAAAAACAGGAAATCTAAGAATTAAAATAATTCCCTTAAATATGTCAACTAACCATGACTTATTGAACATGGCATTTCCTCTCAAAGTAAAACTGTCCCTTAAGTCTGAGGAAACAATAGTTAGAATGCGTGGGGTTACTTCTGCCCTAGGTGTTGGACATTGACAAGTGGTGGTTTGTCTTGTTTGACAAACATTGAGAAAAGAAGTGCTGCTGGCTGTTCCACTTATGCTTTTCCTTCACAGGCATGCACAGTTCAATCAAGTCCGATTCTCTAAAAGTGTCAAAGCACGTGCATGAGCTGGCTATGTTCCCTCAATGGGTAAGCTTGCAAAAGAATCTGTAAAGCAAGGACAGAGAGAAGGCCATCTAATCCTGTCTAAAAGGATCAAGCCAAATTTACAAGAGCAGTTCAGGGGAACAGGGAAAGACTAGGTCATTCCTTCAAGGAATTCAGTAAATTGAGCAGATTTACAAACCATTTTCATTAGCTTTGATGATATGTGTTTACCTCTTCTCAAATGCCTTTGAGAACAGCCATGAGCTCTGCCTATCCTTATGATAGCTCCATTTTCCTTCAGGTCCCAATTTATTTCTTCAGAGACTTGAAGTTCTTGTAAGACAGATCTTTCATTTCTTTACTTAGAGTTACGACATTATATTTTATATTATCTGTGGCTATTGTGAAGGATCTTTTTCGATAATTTCATTCTCAGCACATTTATCATTTGTATAAAGGAGGGCTACTTATTTTTTGAGTTAATTTTATAACTGGCCACTTTGCTGAAGTTGTTTATCAGCTGTAGGAGTTCTGGTAGAATTTTGATCGTCTCTTGTGTGTACAATCATATCATCTGTGAATAGTAACACCTTGAATTCTATCATTTATATTATATTTAAGAAAATATATATTAAATAAATACATATATATGGATTTCCAGTAATTGTCTCTAAGTACATATTTTTATAGACCTATGCTAAAATATTTTATTCATGACTCCAGGCAGCATTTTTCAAATAATTTTCATTGTAAATCACTGACACTAGAAGTAGGGTGCATTAGAATACTTAATGAATCTCAGTTTTTAATTTATGTTATACACAGGAAGTATTAATTTAATTTTAAGCATATTTTTACTAGAGTAGCAAGACAGTTCAAACTAATCTGCATATGGAGCTTCAAGAATTACAGGAAGAAAGAAAAGATGTGTCTAAAATATCCTGAGCCCAGTTTCAGAATTTGTTTAAGTTACAATTCTTTGGTTTTATTTTCATAGTGCGACAACAAAATATACAGGTGCTGGCAAAGCTGGCTTATTTGTCTTTTATTTTATCTACCATCCTTTCCAATCAAATGATCATGCAGTTGTCTCTGGAGTCCCATGACAACTGTGCAAAGCCTGATCACCAATGCTCTGACTGATTTGCTGATTTCACTTTTGAAATGCCTCTTGTTCCTGGCTGACCACCACTGTAATCACCTTCACCATGTAAGGAGCACACACATATGATGTGTCCCTTCCCTTAAAGGGAGGAGAGGAAGCCATGAGTGACTGAAGTCTTGAAGCACTGGGCATTGTTTCCACAGGTATGACCAAGTCTAGAAGTCCAATGCCTCAATTCTACAGGAGTGGCAAAACATTGCATGGTGAGGCTCAAGGAATGGCTAAGCTTTCTTCAAAGATCCAAGTATGAAGGGTTGTGATTGATTGACTGACTGACTGACTGACTGACTGTCTTCTAAACCTGGCAATTGCAGTTTTCCTCTTACAAGTGTTTCAACCTGAGACTTATCACATACAGGGACCTCCTTCTGAGGGTAATTGACCCCTTCCATTTTCTGGGCTTTGAGGTTGGCTGAGGTAATAGGTGAAGCTACCTGAGTACATCTGCCACATTACACACAAAATTCCTGTGTGTGTGCCTATATCTCTGTCCTTTTTTTTTTTCATTTCCTCATTGCTCTGAGTTAAAGTTGCAGGACCCAAACCATATAGGCTGTGTCAAGGAAATGTCTTCAATACTTAACTGGATGTTACCTTCATCATCTCCATGGTGCATGGAAACACACACATATAATCCATGGGCAGGTGTGTCAGTTCTCTGGGTTTTATTCGTTATGCTTTAGCCATAATGAATCATTTCAATTTTGATTTGAAAATTGTCCCAGGTTCTTGGCTCCAACCTGAGCACATATAACATTGTCTGAAGTGCTTTTAATATGGATTCAACAGAATGGCATAATTGGTGTTCACATTATAAGGTAGATGCCACATCCTAAAAAATTATTTGCATGCTTTCCCAGTCTATTTTGAAATAACTTGTAATTGTTTCTTAAGAAGTTTATCTTTTTTATTAAAGTCTTCATTATACTTCATTTCTACTCTCACTAAAATAGAAAGACAGTGAATATTTATGTCTGTTTGTTTGGTTTTTGTGACTAAACACTTGACCAGCAATTTAAGAGTGAAAGATTTTATTTTGCCTCGTGGTATGAGAGTACAGTCATTATAGCAAAGAAGCATGGCAGCATGAGTTCTTGCCTCTGATAGCAGGAGCAGTAGGCTGTGTACTCACTGAATGATCAAAAGCAGAAAGTAGAAAATAAGTTAATTAAGACCAGGCTATGAAATATAAAGGTTCAACCTGATGACCCAATTCCTCCAGTAAGACTGCCTAAAGGTTCTACCACTTCCCCAAACAGAATTGCCAGCTATGGCCCAAGCTTCGAGCACAAGAGAGGATGGGCTCAACTAATACTCAAACTGCAGCCAACAATCTGAGTTTCATGAGCCTGATACTATACTTAAGAAGTTAACAGTTCATTAATGGCCAGGTTAAAACTCCAGATAAACACTTTGGCTTTCCTGTAGGCGATAGGTTCCCCAGAAATGTCAGGCTATTTTCTTTCTGTAATTATACTGAGTTCTTATTCATTTAATTTATGTTTTAAAGGGTAATTGATGATCTCAGCTCAGGAGTGCAGCTCTGATGATGTGGGAACCTGTTGTTTTGTTTATTTATTTTCTGTTGGCTCTGAATGGAATTTATTTGGTTTGTTCTCAACTGGTTTTATTGTACTCTGAATTTCAGTGGAGCTTTGAGTTTTAATATGACCTGAGTTTTGAATGTACTTTTAAATCTATGTGTGAGGAAGAAAGTTCAATATTAGTGGGTTTAATATCATGCATTCCAAGCTTTTAAAAAGTTTACTTTAGGTACATTATCATAAATATATTTTTATAAAAATTATCTGAATAAAGTTAAAATAATTTCTTATTTCTGTAGTTTGTTTGCATACATGAAAGCTAGAAATTAGAAATAAAGCCACTAAAAACAATTTATATTTATCATTTAATTTATTGTAAATGAACTAAAAATATTTTCATTAATAATAGTTTTGCTGTTGTACAAACAAATTTTTAAAACATGAGACACATTTTGTTTCTGGTAAAAATGTTAGTAATTGTTAATTCTATCTTACAAAACTACTGAGTTGACAGCAGATTATAATGGCCTTCAAAAACTGAATAGAAAATATTTTATTCTGAACCTCAATCCTGGTCTCTCTCTCTCACAGGTTACAATGGATGATTGAAATTTATTAAATTAAAATCCCAAACAGCAAATTCACAAGTATATGCCTCTTTACTCAAAGATCTTGCCTAGCATTCTGTCTTCCCGCTGATTCCAATGGTTTTATTTTATAGTTTATAAATGATACAAGATTGTAAAAGACACATAATAAGTTCAACATTATAAGATGGACTCCAACAAAACCATGTTTTAAGGAAAATTGTACAGAAACTTAGATTGTATAAGAAATGAGGAGGCACTGTCCATCTCTTTTTAATGCCCTCCTTCAGATTCATGGGATTGTGTGTCTAAGAATTCTTCTTGTATCATAGGCTTTAAAATCATAAGAGCACATGGGATTTGTATCTCATATGCTGGACAAATGCTATGTAATCACTGTTAGACATTTCTGGACATGTCTCATTCTACCAAGCTAGCTAAGAGGTTTAACATTTGTTTGCCCTATCATCTGTAATATGCACGTTTTTTTTCTTTTATTGAAAATGTTGGGGGCTCTTCTGATGCTGTCCTGTTCCCCAATTGGTTCCTGATTTGTCAGTAAATGAAACAGTGAACAAACTGCTGGAGGGAAGGGACAGGCAGAACTTCCAGGTCCCTGGAGGAGGCAGATTTGCTTTGAAAAGAGGAGAATTGGGCAACCATGTGAGATCTTGAAATGAAGTGGCCACACAGGCTGCTCCTACAGGTGGGTGGTCTGGGGAATTTAGCAACTGAAGTTTAGGGCAGGTAGAAAGACCTAGATAAGAAATTGGTAACTAGAGGCTCTGTCAGAGCCTGACAGATGCACGTAGCCAACCACTGGTCTGAGGACAGGGTCCCCAGTCAGAAAGTTAGAGAAGGGACTGAAGGAGCTGAAGGGGTTTGCAACCTCATAGGAAGAACAACAATATCAACGAACCAGATACCCCAGAGCTCCTTGGGACTAAAATGCCAACCAAAGAGTACACACATGGAGCGACCCATGGCTCCAGAAGCACATGAAACAGAGGATGGCTTGTCTGGCATCAGTGGGAGGAGAGGCCCTTGGTCCTGTGAAGGCTTGATGCCCCACTGAAGGCGAATGCCAGGGCAGGGAGGCAGGAGTGGGTTGGTAGGTGAGGGAGCACTCTCATAGAAGCTGGGAAAAGGGGATAGGATAGGGGTTTTCCAGAAGAGAAACCAGAAACTGTTTTACATTTAAAATGTAAATAATGAAAAAGCCAATGAAAAAAATTGGTAACTGCACGGTTTTCCAGGCAGGAGATAACAGCATCCAAAAGGCAAGTGTGTGTCTGTCTTTTGTCTCAGGATTCAAGGGAAGACAGGTGGGGACTGGTAGCCCAGACACCTCCGGCAGTAAAAGTGGGTAGAGCATAAAACTATATGCAACATAAAATAGCTCTAATTTTCTTACAATGTATCCTGAAGATGATTTCCCTTTTGTCTACTCTTTCTAGATCCTCTGTACAACTCCCTCTCAACTGGATCCTCTCACATTTAGGTTTTCCTAAGAAAACAAGCAGACATCTAAGTAATTAAATTAAAATATTAAAAAATCAAAACTGGAAAAACCAGCTAAGAGGAGAGCAAAAAAAAAAAAAAAACCAAAAAACAAAAAACAAAAACAAACAAAAAACAGGCACAATAAATGGGTTCAATTGCATGGATACCACAAAAGCAGAGTAACAAAAGCCAAAGTAAATATGCAAAGGAATGCCTATAAAAAGAAAATAAGAAATAAAACATATTTGCAAAAGGAAACACAGACACAATATTAAGAGACAAAGAATCTCCATAAATGTCATTGGCATTTGTTTCCTATTGACTGTCTACTTACTACTGGGCATGCTGCCTAGCCTTAAGAGCAATTTGCTTCTCCAATGAAACTCCCTTGGAGAAAATTAAATTTTGTTTGCAAGTGGTAGTGAGTTGTAGATTGCTTTTGGATTGGAGGGGTATTTGTCCAATTCTTTCAATTCTAGGACCTCATGCGATGTAGACCCTGTGAACAGTCTCTGTGAGTTCATGTGAACACATGCACACAGACCTCGTTTCCTTGGTACCCTCCAAACCCTCTGGATCTTAAACTCCTCGAATCTCCTTGTTCACAGTGTCCCCTGAGTCCTGGGGTGAAGGGTTTGATGAAAACACTTATGGCTGCTATTGTCTGGCTGTGGATATCTGTTGTTGTTCCCATGTGCTGCAGGCGGAAACTTCTCTGATGATGGCTGAGCACTGATCTCTGGCTATAATGGAAAGTCACTGTGAGTTCCTTCAATGCCATGCCTATCTAAAAGCAAACAGTGTTATTCACTCACCTAGGGCCTGTGATCTTTAGTTTTAACTGAGTCTTTTTTTAACTGCATCTAATTAGATGATGTTATAGATTTTGTCTTTTGGTTTGTTTAGATGCTGGATTACATGTATAGATTTGCATAGGTTGAGCCATCCCTGCACCTTTAAGATGAAATATAATAGATCGTGGTGATTTTTTTTTGTGTGTGTGTGCTTTTGGATTAATTTGCCAATACTTTATAGAGGATTTCTACAGCAATGTTAATAAGAATAATTGGTTTGTAGTTCTCTTTCTTGTCCTGTATTTATATGTTTTGATCATCAGGGTACATGTCTTTTGTAAAACAATGGACAATTTTCTTTCTGTTTCTATTCTATGGGATAATTTGTGGATTATTAACATTAAGTGTTCTGTGAAAGTCTGGTAGAATTCTATGTTAATACCCTCTGGCTACAGGCTTTTTTTGTTTGTTTGCTTGTTTGTTTTGGACAGTTTTAATGACTACTTCTAATTCTCTAGGGCTTATTGATGATGCCTTCCTGGTGATTCAATTTGTTAAGTGTTATGTATCTAGAAAATTATTCATATCCTTTAGAATTTTCAATTTGATGGGATATAGGTTTTGAAAGTATGTCATTATTGTACTCTGAATTTTCTCATTGTGTTTTGTTATTTGTCTTTCTCTCTGTTAATTTGGATTTTGGCTTTGCATTCTAATTAATTTGGATAAAGATTTCTCAATCTTACTGATTTTTCTAAGAAAAGCACTCATTGCACTATATCTTTGTATTGTTTTTTGAGGTTTTTGTTTCCATTTTATTGACTTCAGCCCTGAGTATATTATTTCTTACCGCCTACTCATTTGGGATGTGATTTATTCTTTTCCTTCTAGAGGTTTGGGGTATACACTTTTTACATTTTTTATTATTTTTATTATTACATTTACATATTATTATTATTTTAATTAAATATTTTGTTTATTTACATCCCCAAAGTTGCTCCTCCCTTTCTCTCTCTCCCAGAGAATGAATCCGTCATCTCCACTAATTTACTGGTATGAGACTCCCACCATGTTTTTGAACACACTCTGTGCCCGTGAACATGCCCCTTAGACCATTCTTCATCGTCTTCCGTAAGTTTGGGTATGAGGTGTTTCATTTTCATACAATTCTAGAACATTTTAAATTTCTTTCTTAACTTTTGTCTTGACATTTTTTTTAAATTCAGGAGTTGCTGTTCAGTTCCCATGCGTTTGTGGACTTTCTGTTGGTGTTTATATTCAAGTTTAATCCAGGCCACTCAGTAGGGTGTGCGGTTGGCAGGAGTACCTCAATTTTCTTGTATTTGTTGAAGCTTGCTTTGTGTCTGAGTATGTGCTTGGTTAGATTTGGAGAAAGTTGCATGAGGCACAGAGAAGAAAGTATATCCTTTTCGCTCCTGTGAAATGTTCTGTAGTTGAATTTAGTTTATAACATCAGTTACCTCCAGCATTTCTCAGTTCAGTTTTTCTATAGATAAATTAACTATTGTCAAAAATAGCCACCTATTCAAGTCAGCTATTATTAGTGTGTGAGGGGCAATAGGTGATTGAAGTAGATTTTCTTCTATGAACGTCAATATCCTTGTATTTGGTACATAGATGTTAAGAATTGCAGTGTCCTCTTGGTGGATTTTTCCTTTGAGAAATCTGTTGTATCCTTTCCTTCCCCTTCTCTTGATTAGTTCTGTTTTGAAGTCTGTTTTGTCAGATACCTAAGTGGCTACACAAGCTTGTTTCTTAGGTCTATTTTCTTGGAATATCTTTTACCAGAGGTGTTATCTAAAGCTTGATGGTATTTATAGTGTGTTTCTTGGATGCAGCAGAAGAGTCAACCCTTGTTTTACATCCATTCTGTTAGTCTGTGCATTATTTTTTTTCATTTTAGAATGGAGACCACTGATATTGAGGGCTATTATTGAGCAGTGTATGTTTGATTTTTTTTCCTTTGGAGGTTTTATTTTCCCTCTCTTTATCTCAGGCATGATGCGCCTCTCTGGGTTGAAGTTTTAATTTGGCATCTTTTGTAGGGCTGGGTTTATAAACAGATCCTGCTTAAATTTGTTTTTATCATGGCATGTCTTCTTTTCTCCATGTGTATCAATAGAAAGTTTAATTACTTACAGGATTTTCAGCTGGATTTGGTGGTCTCTTAGAGTCTGTAGCGTATCTCTTCAGGCCCTTCTGCCTTTTCATGTGTACTTCTATGTGATTCCATCTTTTTTTTTTCATCTTTATTAACTTGAGTATTTCTTATTTACATTCCAAACGTTATTCCCCTTCCCGGTGTCCGGGCCAACATCCCCCTAACTCCTCTCCCTCCCCTTCTATATTGGTGTTCCCCTCCCCATCCTCCCCCCATTGCCGCCCTCCCCTCAACAATCTAGTTCACTGGGGGTTCAGTCTTAGCAGGACCCAGGGCTTCCCCTTCCACTGGTGCTCTTACTAGGATATTCATTGCTACCTATGGGGTCAGAGTCCAGGGTCAGTCCATGAATAGTCTTTAGGTAGTGGCTTAGTCCCTGGAAGCTCTGGTTGCTTGGCATTGTTGTTCATATGGGATCTCGAGCCCCTTCAAGCTCTTCCAGTCCTTTCTCTGATTCCTTCAGCCGGTATCCTGTTCTCAGTTCAGTGGTTTGCTGCTGGCATTTGCCTATGTATTTGCTGTATTCTGGCTGTGTCTCTCAGGAGAGATCTACATCCGGTTCCTGTTGGCCTGCACTTTTTTGCTTCATCCATCTTGTCTAATTGGGTGGCTGTATATGCCTGGGCCACATGTGGGGCAGGCTCTGAATGGGTGTTCCTTCTGCCTCTGTTCTAAACTTTGCCTCCCTATTCCCTCCCAAGGGTATTCTTGTTCCCTTTTTAAAGAAGGAGTGAAGCATTCGCATTTTGGTCATCCTTCTTGAGTTTCATGTGTTCTGTGCATCTAGGGTAATTGAGCATTTGGGCTAATATCCACTTATCAGTGAGTGAATACCATGTGTGTTTTTCTGTGATTGGGTTACCTCACTCAGGATGATATTTTCCAGTTCCATCCATTTGCCTATGAATTTCATAAAGTCATTGTTTTTGATAGCTGAGTAATATTCCATTGTGTAGATGTACCACATTTTCTGTATCCATTCCTCCGTTGAAGGGCATCTGGGTTCTTTCCAGCTTCTGGCTATTATAAATAAAGCTGCTATGAACAGAGTGGAGCATGTGTCTTTTTTATATGTTGGGGCATCTTTTGGGTATATGCCCAAGAGAGGTATAGCTGGGTCCTCAGGCAGTTCAATGTCCAATTTTCTGAGGAACCTCCAGACTGACTTCCAGAATGGTTGTACCAGTCTGCAATCCCACCAACAACGGAGGAGTGTTTCTCTTTCTCCACATCCTCGCCAGCATCTGCTGTCACCTCTAGTTTTTGATCTTAGCCATTTTCACTGGTGTGAGGTGAAATCTCAAGGTTGTTTTGATTTGCCTTTGTATGTTATTTGGTGTGGTTCCCTGGCAGCTATTAATATTCTTTATTCTGCACATTTAGCTTTTGGAGTATTAGGTACCAGGGGAATATTCTCTTGGTGAGTCTTGGCTCTGAGGTTCCTGTTTGAGCTCCTAAATTTTTTTAGCCCAATATTTATTTATTTGTCTGCTTTGTTTATTTTTTACTGAATATTTTTACTTTCAGGAGTGAACCATTTTATTTGTCTTGTATTATGCTTTGCTGTTTATGTTCTCATCAATTAGACTAAAAGATTTATTCATTTCATATTTAAAGACCTCTAACACATTTATAAAATTTATTTTCAGGTCTTTGTGTTGTGTTTTAGTTGTGTTGCAATACTCTGGACTTTCTCAGGTCAGGTTGCTGAACTCTCTTAGTCTCTTATAATAACCATATGCATATATATTCAAATAAAATTAGTATATTTACAACATAGTGAAATATTAATATAGGTATGAAAACAACTAATTCTTTACAGGTTTACTTCGAACTTTTACTACCTTAGTCACTGCTGCTGAGTCCATATCAAGGCATTCAACACATACCATTTGTTTTCTGTCCTGTGCTTCAAAATTGGTCAAGAATGCTGGTAAAATGTCAGAGATAAAAATTAAGGGCAAGTGATTACATTTTAAGAAATAAAACATGAAGCAGGATATGTTGAGAAAGCTTATAATTTCAGCCCTCAGAGAGCAGAAGCAGAAGCAGAAAAATAATAATGTCAAATCCTGCCTGGATTTTATTTCGGTGTCAAACAATCATTCAAACAAACCAAAATGAAATATCAACTAGTACAGTGAGGAATTGTCAGTATGCAGAAGGAAATACATGACTTTGATATAGGAATTTTTTGTATTATTTTGGAATAGATTTGAAACAGATTCTAATGTAAGGTGGAGAGACTGAGTTTGTTTAGTGAAGTGACATGGAGAATGTGTGAGAGAGGAGCAGGATGAAACAAACAAAGAGAAGAAGGCAGTTTAAGGATCCTTTATTGATCTGATTTATACCTTGAGAAGCTGGCTGACTTCCACTGGCAGAGCTCTGAGCAGCCCTGGAGAATGCACTTCAGAATTTTGGCTTGTTGCTGAAAACAATGTTTTGTACAATTTCCCATTGATATGCCTTTAGTTTTGTTTATAATATGTAATTATGTTTATGTACACACACACACACACACAATCATCTACTTTTCTCAGTATAATTATTTAGTACTTAATTCAGGTGACCACAAATATATTGGATATTATACATGAATAAAATGTATACATTGTCTGAAATAGAAACAGTAAATAAGTTTTGAAAATTTATGACACAGTAAGTGACAAGGCAAATATAATATTTAAGAAGAACAATACATCACAAGATATCAGCACAATGGAGAATAGTTTAAGAAAAAAGTGCTACCTGTAAAAGTATCAAATAAGGGGGTTGGGGATTTAGCTCAGTGGTAGAGCGCTTGCCTAGCAACCGCAAGGCCCTGGGTTCGGTCCCCAGTTCCGAAAAAAAAAAAAGAGAAAAGTATCAAATAAAATTATATCAGGGATAGTGCAGTGTGCAAGCAGTAAACGAGGAAGAGTAGTCACCTTCTAGTTGGAAGAAGTTGTTACTGAAAACTGCAAAGAAAGCTTACAGTGACGGGAGAACCATCCTTATAGAACTAGACAAAGCTGCTCAAGATTGCAAGGAAAGAAAGGTACCAGTGATCAATCTACAAGACCCACAAACAAAGTCACCCCAGCCTCTGGCTGCAGACAATTGAGTGGAAATGAATGGGTAGCAATCCAAGCAGGTGTGAAGCCTTATAGAAGATTTGCCATCAAATGAACTTCTGCTTCCAAAGTCACACGTATGTAAATTGAATCATTAAATTATTTTAAAAGAAACTGTGTTATTGTGAATGTTTGTTAGGGAAATTTTATCTATGAACCAATAGATAAAACTATAATATGTAGTTACCATAGCAAGTGGAGCCAGGCAGGTTGACAGAGAAAGGAACTGGAGAGCTTTATAATAGTTGTTTATATACATGTTGAATATGGCCGCACTGAAAAGAAGGGAACTACAGAACTGGACAGCTAAATGTCATATGCAAAGACAAGACAAAAGACAGTAAAAAGCATGAGTTGTGCTTGTATCCAAAGTTTCATGGAACAAAGAAAAAAGGAAAAGAAATAAAAGAAAAGAAATGAGATAAAAATTTGAGAGGTCAAAGAGTCTAGGAAGCACAGTTCAAGTTCAGTAATCAACAAGGAGGACAAACCCAAAGCAAAATTATAGTGGGAGTCATGTGATGCCAGACATAAGGTTACTAGGAAAGGGTAGGAATGGGGTGGGCAGAGCTCTTGTACAGCACCAGTGAAAATTAGAATGTGATGGTTCTTTAAAAGTGTGCAAGCAGATTTAGACTATCACCTAGGAATGCCACTGCTGGCCATATATATATATATATATATATATATATATATATATATACACATATATGTGTGTGTGTGTGTGTGTGTGTGTGTGTGTGTTCAAAGAGACCATGGTAACAAAATGTAGGTACTGGTGGCTTGTGCAAAAGGCTGGGCATAGTTCATAACAAGGCTGGACTATTAAATGCACTCCAGGGAAGAATTCTTAGGACTTTTTACTGGAAAGCTCTTGTAAATGATTAAAGAGACAATTTCAAACAAATTTAATACTCTAGAGTGTATATCAAAATAAAACAACTTACCTCACAAATATGAAACTTGTGCTTAATGCATCATTTTCAAAAATAAATAATTTAAGTGTTCAAAATGGAACAAAATAATTGATACAGAGGCAATTTTAATGAGTAACATGCAATTTAGAGGCAGAATGTATTTGAAATTCTAAGGGAATTTACTGATAAAAATATCCAATAAACTGTTGGAAATGCAGAAAATTTAATAGCAAGAAGTCAAACTTTATGATACAGATGGTTGAGTTTGCTGAAAGAACATGCCATTTATAGTTAATATTTACGACTGGAAGATATTCAATTTTGGAATGAGGACTTGATATAGCATGAACCTCTTAGATAAGTCACACTCACTTGGAAGATAGAAAAAAAATGTAAGTGTTTCTAATTAAAAACTTCAAAATAAGTAAAGTAAAAGTTATTAAAAAGTAAAATTTAAAGGAAGAATTAACCTCTAAAGAGGAGAACTGAGTCTATTTAACAACTAATATATTAATCAAGTATTTTGCATATTTAGAGTATGAAAATGAGAAAAAAATGAATTTAATTTCCTAGCAATAACCACATGCTGTATCCATAATGGAATATATAGATTATTTTAAATTTTAGAAAAATAACCAAACAAAACTGATTTTTCTTTCTTTTCTAATAGCATACTTGAAAATCAACAGAAGATATGGTGGAGAAGATCAGCAGATAACATACTTCGAGTGCAATCATGAGGACCAAAGGCCAAAGCCTCAGGACCCATGTAAAATTGGTAACATGTCTATAATACCAGCCTGTTTGTATCAAGTAGAGTCAGCGTGGTACCTGGAAGCTAGTGGACTGGGGAGCCTGGCCCATGCAGCACACAACAGAGACCTGCCTCGAACATGGCAAAAAGTGAAGACTGACACCATACGCTCCCTTTTGCCCTCTCCCAGTATGTCCATTGGCATTGAAGTTCCTGTACTCATACAGGTGCACACACACACACACACACACACACACACACACACTCTCACGCACACACACACACACACTCACACACAAGTGCATGCACACATGCATGCCCACACGCATACACCCACATTCACAAGCAATCCTTTTCCACAGTATATGGAAAATACCCTATGGAAAATATAGGGTAGGATAAATAGAAATGAAATTCTTAGGCTTTGAAAAGATTGTCTTTTAGAATTTAGACAAGTCATCTATGTTTTAAAGAACACACAAACACAAAACATAAAAGGATAATTAACTAGAATAAACCGAAATCATATAAATGTAAAACACCAAAAGCAAAAAGAACAAATGCAAAAAAGAGACAACTAGGGGTATATCACTCTGACAAGTGAAGAGAGAGCTTACAGATTGTCAGAGGACTCAGACAAAAGTTGCCTGCAAAAAGAATTATTTAAAAGTATGCTATTTTAGTCTGATGAGTGGCTACATTTATAGGGACAAAAACAACACAAAGAAGTATATTGTCAGAATCTAGAAAAGGAACAAAAATCGGAGACTTTCAATATGTGAAATTAAAATATTAACTAAAAATGTATGATATTATTTAGTGTATATATGCATGTGTCTATACCTGCACACAAACACACTTGTGGAGGTCAAAGGACAACTGGCTGGCTCTTTTCTTTGATCAACTCTGTCCAGGGAATGGAATTCAGCTTACAAGACTTAGCAGCAATTGTCTTTACTCACGGAGACATCATTTTTACCCCCAACTCTTCCTTTTAAGCAAATACTAAGAATATCCTTCAAAGAAAAATAATCATACACGAACAACATTTTATTATAAATATAAAGTGTAAAGCAAAAATCAAAAGATTAAGGCATAATAGAAAAAATAAATCACAAAAATGTTTTAGGCTAAAAAAAAAAGCCTATTGTGACACTCTGAGGCAACACATAATAAATACAATGGGCATTCAGTATCAATGTGTATTGTCAAAAAATTCAGTCAACCACAATTTGAAAATTTGAAAAATGGAAAGATTGTTTTCAAGGCTTAATGTTTACATAAACACTTAAAGAAAAAACTACTTTGGCCATTTGGCTAATTGTGAACAGGCAAGTCATCAGCAGTGTTGTGCCCTAATTCAATCCCTTGATTCCAAAGGTTTTACAGTTTTCAAAGTCAAAGCTAGATGACAAATCCATCAGACGTGAAAATGATATATTAAAACAACGACATGTAAGACTACTTTCAGGGATAGAATTGGAGCAGAAAGGGAATGTTGATGGGATCATTAAGCCAGCATGGGAAAATCCAAGCTTAATACTGAGAAAGACAGGGCTGACTTGGATATGGCCCTACCTGTTTTTTTTTTTTGTTTGTTTGTTTGTTTGTTTGTTTCTTTTGTTTTTGTTTGTTTTGTCTTTTTCTTTATTAACTTGAGTATTGAGTATTTCTTATTTACATTTCGATTGTTATTCCCTTTCCTGGTATCCAGGCCAACATCCCCCTAACTCCTGCCCCTCCCCTTATATATGGGTGCTCCCCTCCCCATCCTCCCCCCATTACCGCCCTCCCCTCAACAATCACGTTCACTGGGGGTTCAGTCTTAGCAGGACCAAGGGCTTCCCCTTCCACTGGTGCTCTTACTAGGCTATTCATTGCTACCTATGAGGTTGGAGCCCAGGGTCAGTCCATGTATAGTCTTTGGGTAGTGGCTTAGTCCCCAGAAGTTCTGGTTGGTTGGCATTGTTGTTCATATGGGGTCTCGAGCCCCTTTAAGCTCTTCCAGTTCTTTCTCTGATTCTTTCAACGGGGTTCCTATTCTCAGTTCAATGGTTTGCTGCTGGCATTCGCCTATGTATTTGCTGTATTCTGGCTGTGTCCCTCAGGAGAGATCTACATCTGGTTCCTGTCAGCCTGCACTTTTTTGCTTCATCCATCTTGTCTAATTGGGTGGCTGTATACGTATGGGCCACATGTGGGGCAGGCTCTGAATGGGTGTTCCTTCTGCCTCTGTTTTAATCTTTGCCTCCCTATTCCCTGTCAAGGGTATTCTTATTCCCCTTTTAAAGAAGGAGTAAAGCATTCACATTTTGATCATCCCTGTTGAGTTTCATGTGTTCTGTGCATTTAGGGTAATTCAAGCATTTGGTCTAATATCCACTTATCAGTGAGTGCATACCATGTGTGTTTTTCTGTGATTGGGTTACCTCACACAGGATGATATTTTCCAGTTCCAACCATTTGCCTACGAATTTCATGAAGTCATTGTTTTTGATAGCTGAGTAATATTCTATTGTGTAGATGTACCACATTTTCTGTATCCTTCCTCTGTTGAAGGGCATCTGGGTTCTTTCCAGTTTCTGGCTATTATAAATAAGGCTGTTATGAATATAGTGGAGCAACTGTCTTTGTTATATGTTGGGGCATCTTTTGGGTATATGCCCAAGAGAGGTATAGCTGGATCCTCAGGCAGTTCAATGTCCAATTTTCTGAGTAACCTCCAGACTGATTTCCAGAATAGTTGTACCAGTCTGCAATCCCACCAACAATGGAGGAGTGTTCCTCTTTCACCACATCCTGGCCAGCATTTGCTGTCACCTGAGTTTTTTATCTTAGCCATTCTCACTGGTGTGAGGTGAATCTCAGGGTTGTTTTGATTTGCATTTCCCTTATGACTAAAGATGTTGAACATTTCTTTAGGTGTTTCTCAGTCATTCGGCATTCCTCAGCTGTGAATTCTTTGTTTAGCTCTGAACCCCATTTTTTTTATTAACTTGAGTATTTCTTATATACATTTCAAGTGTTATTCCCTTTCCCGGTTTCTGGGCAAACATCCCCCTCCCCCCTCCCCTTCCTTATGGGTGTCCCCCTCCCAACCCTCCCCCCATTGCCGCCCTCCCCCCATAGTCTAGTTCACTGGGGGTTCAGTCTTAGCAGGACCCAGGGCTTCCCCTTCCACTGGTGCTCTTACTAGGATATTCATTGCTACCTATGGGGTCAGAGTCCAGGGTCAGTCCATGTATAGTCTTTAGGTAGTGGCTTAGTCCCTGGAAGCTCTGGTTGCTTGACATTGTTGTACTTTTGGGGTCTCGAGCCCCTTCAAGCTCTTCCAGTTCTTTCTCTGATTCCTTCAACGGGGGATCTATTCTCAGTTCAGTGGTTTGCTGCTGGCATTCGCCTCTGTATTTGCTGTATTCTGGCTGTGTCTCTCAGGAGCGATCTACATCCGGCTCCTGTCGGTCTGCACTTCTTTGCTTCATCCATCTTGTCTAATTGGGTGGCTGTATATGTATGGGCCACATGTGGGGCAGGCTCTGAATGGGTGTTCCTTCAGTCTCTGTTTTAATCTTTGCCTCTCCCTTCCCTGCCAAGGGTATTCTTTTTCCTCATTTAAAGAAGGAGTGAAGCATTCCCATTTTGATCATCCGTCTTGAGTTTCGTTTGTTCTAGGGATCTAGGGTAATTCAAGCATTTGGGCTAATAGCCACTTATCAATGAGTGCATACCATGTATGTCTTTCTGTGATTGGGTTAGCTCACTCAGGATGATATTTTCCAGTTCCAACCATTTGCCTACGAATTTCATAAACTCGTTGTTTTTTTTGTTTTTTTTTAATTTTTTTTTAAAATATCTTTTTTTTTTTAATTAACTTGAGTATTTCTTATATATATTTCGAGTGTTATTCCCTTTCCCGGTTTCCGGGCAAACATCCCCCTCCCCCCTCCCCTTCCTTATGGGTGTCCCCCTCCCAACCCTCCCCCCATTGCCGCCCTCCCCCCATAGACTAGTTCACTGGGGGTTCAGTCTTAGCAGGACCCAGGGCTTCCCCTTCCACTGGTGCTCTTACTAGGATATTCATTGCTACCTATGGGGTCAGAGTCCAGGGTCAGTCCATGTATAGTCTTTAGGTAGTGGCTTAGTCCCTGGAAGCTCTGGTTGCTTGGCATTGTTGTACTTTTGGGGTCTCGAGCCCCTTCAAGCTCTTCCAGTTCTTTCTCTGATTCCTTCAATAGGGGACCTATTCTCAGTTCAGTGGTTTGCTGCTGGCATTCGCCTCTGTATTTGCTGTATTCTGGCTGTGTCTCTCAGGAGCGATCTACATCCGGCTCCTGTCGGTCTACACTTCTTTGCTTCATCCATCTTGTCTAATTGGGTGGCTGTATATGTATGGGCCACATGTGGGGCAGGCTCTGAATGGGTGTTCCTTCAGTCTCTGTTTTAATCTTTGCCTCTCCCTTCCCTGCCAAGGGTATTCTTTTTCCTCATTTAAAGAAGGAGTGAAGCATTCCCATTTTGATCATCCGTCTTGAGTTTCGTTTGTTCTAGGGATCTAGGGTAATTCAAGCATTTGGGCTAATAGCCACTTATCAATGAGTGCATACCATGTATGTCTTTCTGTGATTGGGTTAGCTCACTCAGGATGATATTTTCCAGTTCCAACCATTTGCCTACGAATTTCATAAACTCGTTGTTTTTGATAGCTGAGTAATATTCCATTGTGTAGATGTACCACATTTTCTGTATCCATTCCTCTGTTGAAGGGCATCTGGGTTCTTTCCATTTTCTGGCTATTATAAATAAGGCTGCGATGAACATAGTGGGGCACGTGTCTCTTTTATATGTTGAGGCATCTTTTGGGTATATGCCCAAGAGAGGTATAGCTGGATCCTCAGGCAGTTCAATGTCCAATTTTCTGAGGAACCTCCAGACTGATTTCCAGAATGGTTTTACCAGTCTGCAATCCCACCAACAATGGAGGAGTGTTCCTCTTTCTCCACATCCTCGCCAGCATCTGCTGTCACCTGAGTTTTTGATCTTAGCCAATCGCACTGGTGTGAGGTGAAATCTCAGGGTTGTTTTGATTTGCATTTCCCTTATGACTAAAGATGTTGAACATTTCTTTAGGTGTTTCTCAGTCATTCGGCATTCCTCAGCTGTGAATTCTTTGTTTAGCTCTGAACCCCATTTTTTAATAGGGTTATTTGTTTCCCTGCGGCCTAACTTCTTGAGTTCTTTGTATATTTTGGATATAAGGCCTCTATCTGTTGTAGGATTGGTAAAGATCTTTTCCCAATCTGTTGGTTGCCGTTTTGTCCTAACCACAGTGTCCTTTGCCTTACAGAAGCTTTGCAGTTTTATGAGATCCCATTTGTCGATTCTTGATCTTAGAGCATAAGCCATTGGTGTTTTGTTCAGGAAATTTTTTCCAGTGCCCATGTGTTCCAGATGCTTCCCTAGTTTTTCTTCTATTAGTTTGAGTGTGTCTGGTTTGATGTGGAGGTCCTTGATCCACTTGGACTTAAGCTTTGTACAGAGTGATAAGCATGGATCGATCTGCATTCTTCTACATGTTGACCTCCAGTTGAACCAGCACCATTTGCTGAAAATGCTATCTTTTTTCCATTGGATGGTTTTGGCTCCTTTGTCAAAAATCAAGTGACCATAGGTGTGTGGGTTCATTTCTGGGTCTTCAATTCTATTCCATTGGTCTATCTGTCTGTCTCTGTACCAATACCATGCAGTTTTTATCACTATTGCTCTGTAATACTGCTTGAGTTCAGGGATAGTGATTCCCCCTGAAGTCCTTTTATTGTTGAGGATAGTTTTAGCTATCCTGGGTTTTTTGTTATTCCAGATGAATTTGTAAATTGTTCTGTCTAACTCTTTGAAGAATTGGATTGGTATTTTGATGGGGATTGCATTGAATCTGTAGATTGCTTTTGGTAAAATGGCCATTTTTACTATATTAATCCTGCCAATCCATGAGCATGGGAGATCTTTCCATCTTCTGAGGTCTTCTTCAATTTCTTTCCTCAGTGTCTTGAAGTTCTTATTGTACAGATATTTCACTTGCTTGGTTAAAGACACACCGAGGTACTTTATATTATTTGGGTCTATTATGAAGGGTGTCGTTTCCCTAATTTCTTTCTCGGCTTGCTTCTCTTTTGTGTAGAGGAAGGCTACTGATTTGTTTGAGTTAATTTTATACCCAGCCACTTTGCTGAAGCTGTTTATCAGTTTTAGTAGTTCTCTGGTGGAACTTTTGGGATCACTTATATATACTATCATATCATATCATATCATATCATCTGCAAATAGTGATATTTTGACTCCTTCTTTTCCAATCTGTATCCCGTTGATCTCCTTTTGTTGTCTGATTGCTCTGGCTAGAACTTCAAGAACTATATTGAATAAGTAGGGAGAGAGTGGGCAGCCTTGTCTAGTCCCTGATTTTAGTGGGATTGCTTCAAGTTTCTCTCCATTTAGTTTCATGTTAGCAACTGGTTTGCTGTATATGGCTTTTACTATGTTCAGGTATGGGCCTTGAATTCCTATTCTTTCCAGGACTTTTATCATGAAGGGGTGTTGAAATTTGTCAAATGCTTTCTCAGCATCTAATGAAATGATCATGTGGTTTTGTTCTTTCAGTTTGTTTATATGATGGATCACGTTGATGTTTTTCCGTATATTAAACCATCCCTGCATGCCTGGGATGAAGCCTACTTGATCATGGTGGATGATTGTTTTGATGTGCTCTTGGATTCGGTTTGCCAGAATTTTATTGAGTATTTTTGCATCAATATTCATAAGGGAAATTGGTTCTCTTTCTTTGTTGTGTCTTTGTGTGGTTTAGGTATAAGAGTAATTGTGGCTTTGTAGAAGGTATTCGGTAGTGATCCATCTGTTTCAATTTTGTGGAATAGTTTGGATAATATTGGTATGAGGTCTTCTATGAAGGTCTGATAGAATTCTGCACTAAACCAGTTTGGACCTGGGCTCTTTTTTGTTGGGAGAGCTTTAATGACTGCTTCTATTTCCTTAGGAGTTATGGGGTTGTTTAACTGGTTTATCTGTTCCTGATTTAACTTCGGTACCTGGTATCTGTCTAGGAAATTGTCCATTTCCTGCAGATTTTCAAGTTTTGTTGAATATAGGCTTTTGTAGTAGGATCTGATGATTTTTTGAATTTCATCTGAATCTGTTGTTATGTCTCCCTTTTCATTTCTAATTTTGTTAATTGGGCCATACTCTCTGTGTCCTCTCGTTAGTCTAGCTAAGAGTTTATCTATCTTGTTGATTTTCTCAAAGAACCAACTTTTGGTTCTGTTGATTCTTTCTATGGTCCTTTTTGTTTCTACTTGGTTGATTTCAGCTATGAGTTTGATTATTTCCTGCCTTCTACTCCTCCTGGGTGTATTTGCTTCTTTTTGCTCTAGAGCTGTTAGGTGTGCTGTCAAGCTGGTGACATATGCTCTCTCCTGTTTCTTTCTGCAGGCACTCAGAGCTATGAGTTTTCCTCTTAGCACAGCTTTCATTGTGTCCTAAGTTTAGGTATGTTGTACCTTCATTTTCATTAAATTCTAAGAAGTCTTTAATTTCTTTCTTTATTCCTTCCTTGACCAGGTTATCATTGAGTAGAGCATTGTTCAACTTCTATATATATGTGGGCATTCTTCCCTTATTTTTATTGAAGACCAGCTTTATCCCGTGGTGGTCTGATAGCACGCATGGGATTATTTCTATCTTTCTGTATCTGTTGAGGCCTGTTTTTTGGTCAATTATATGGTCAATTTTGGAGAAAGTACCATGAGGTGCTGAGAAGAATGTATATCCTTTTGCTTTAGGATAGAATGTTCTATAAATATTTGTTAAGTCCATTTGGTTCATGACTTCTCTTAGTCTGTCTACGTCTCTGTTTAATTTCTGTTTCCATGACATGTCCATTGATTTGAGTGGGGTGTTGAAATCTCCTACTATTATTGTGTGAGGTGCAATGTGTGTTTGAGCTTTAGTAAGGTTTCTTTTATGTATATAGGTGCCCTTTTATTTGGAGCATAGATATTTAGGATTGAAAGTTCATCTTGGTGGATTTTTCCTTTGATGAATATGAAGTGTCCTTCCTTATCTTTTTTGATGACTTTTAGTTGAAAATTGATTTTATTCGATATTAGAATGGCTACTCCAGCTTGCTTCTTCTGACCATTTGCTTGGAAAGTTGTTTTCCAGCCTTTCACTCTGAGGTAGTGTCTGTCTTTGTCTCTGAGGTGTGTTTCCTGTAGGCAGCAGAATGCAGGGTCCTCATTGCGTATCCAGTTTGTTAATCTATGCCTTTTTATTGGGGAGTTGAGACCATTGATGTTGAGAGACATTAAGGAATAGTGATTATTGCTTCCTGTTATATTCATATTTGGATGTGAGATTATGTTTGTGTGCTTTTCTTCTCTTTATTTTGTTGCCAAGACTATTAGTTTCTTGCTTTTTCTAGGATGTAGCTTGCCTCCTTATGTTGGGCATTATCATTTATTTTCCTTTGTAGCACTGGACTTGTAGAAAGATATTGTGTAAATTTGGTTTTGTCATGGAATATCTTGGTTTCTCCATCTATGTTAATTGAGAGTTTTGCAGGATACAGTAACCTGGGCTGGCATTTGTGTTCTCTTAGGGTCTGTATGACATCAGTCCAGGATCTTATGGCTTTCATAGTCTCTGGCGAGAAGTCTTGTGTGATTCTGATAGGTCTGCCTTTATATGTTACTTGACCTTTTTCCCTTACTGCTTTTAATATTCTTTCTTTATTTTGTGCATTTGGTGTTTTGACTATTATGTGACGGGAGGAGTTTCTTTTCTGGTCCAATCTATTTGGAGTTCTGTAGGCTTCTTGTATGCTTATTGGCATCTCTTTCTTTAGGTTAGGGAAGTTTTCCTCTATGATTTTGTTGAAGATATTTTCTGGTCCTTTGAGTTGGTGTCTTCACTATCTTCTATATCTATTATCCTTAGGATTGATCTTCTCATTGAGTCCTGGATTTCCTGTATGTTTTGGACCAGTAGCTTTTTCCATTTTACGTTATCTTTGACAGTTGAGTCAATGATTTCTATGGAATCTTCTGCTCCTGAGATTCTCTCTTCCATCTCTTGTATTCTGTTGGTGATGCTTGTATCCACAGCTCCTTGTCTCTTCCTTTGGTTTTCTATATCCAGGGTTGTTTCCCTGTGTTCTTTCTTCATTGCTTCTATCCACTTTTAATTCCTTCAACTGTTTGATTGTGTTTTCCTGGAATTCTTTCAGGGATTTTTGTGGTTCCTCTCTATGGGCTTCTACTTGTTTATTAATGTTTTCCTGGAATTCTTTCAGGGATTTTTGTATCTCCTCTCTATGGGCTTCTACTTGTTTATTTATGTTTTCCTGTGTTTTGTCTTCAGTGACTGAGAGTCTCTCTTCTATCATTTGTATTCTGCTGGGGAAGCCTTTTCTGTGAGGTTTGAGTTCCAGTTTCCACATTTTCTGTTTTAAATACTCAGTTTTAGGGGTTTTTTCCTATTGATTCTATTTCTACTTTCAGGTTTTAAACTGTTATATTCATTTTCTTCCACTCGTTGCTGTTTTTTTTGAGTTTTTTTAAATAGATTTTTTCTAAGGATTTCTTAACTTCCTCTTTAAGAATTTCTATCATGTCAATAACGTTTATTTTAAAGTGTCTTCCTTGTGCTTCAGCAATGTTGTAATAAGCAGCATCTGCTATTGTAGGTTTACTGGGCTCTAGTAAATAAATGTCATCTTGGCAGGTATTATTTTGTTTTTACTTTGGCACCTAGGCATCTATCTGGGTTAGGGAAGTTTCTAGTTATAATCTGCTTAATCTAGCTATAATCTTTGTTGGTTGGGTGGTCCCCACTCCTTGGTTTCTGTTGCACTTCCTGGTTCTTAGGAAAGTGTGTTGGTTTTGAGTTTACTGGTAGAAATCTCTGGGGTCCTGAATAATGGTGAACATTGGGGTAAAATGCGTCTCTGAGCATTGTGAACTGACCAAAACCAGGAATTGGGTTAGAAGAGTTGAGGAACTGAGGGTGTCCACAGGAGACAGAGAAGCAAGATGTTCCATATACATCTCCTTACTCTTTTGGGAATGAGGGCAGGAAGTGAGACGATGCTATCACACTGGGGATGATCTTGGGGTATGGAGTAGAGAATGAAGTTCTGAGGCTAGCTTTCTTGTTTTGCTGGCCCACTTGCTTCTTTGGCAGCAATTGTTGGTGGTTTCCCAGAGAAAGCCTGGTGGGGTTAGGGACAGATATAATAGACTGAGTTCAGGGAATACTGTAGGACAAGATCTGGGTGATTGACTGTACAGACCTACTAGAGTTAGAGAAACAGATAACAGAATGAGTTGGGAGAAGGATGGAGGAAAGGATCTGAATAATTAGCTAGACATCAGAGCAAATAGGGAGAATCAGCTACATCAAATATACTGCTAAGAACTGAGATTTGGAAGAGAGGAGGGAGTGGTGAAGGTTTGGTCTACTTGTTTCCTTGCCCTAGTGTTACATGAGAAATTCCTGCTGGAGTTAGGGGCTTGAATGTAGCAATTATGTGGGAGAGATTTGGAAGACATCTGTGAGATTTAGTGGCTATGGCATCAGAGGAGGAAGGGAAGTGGCAGCAGGTGGGCTGCTCCAGGGCTTGGGATGAGACTTGTCCACAGGATAGATTTGCAGTCAGCCTGTTTCCCTGATGTGAGTCTCTGATTAATTTTAGGAGTCTTGGGTTCTAAGGATAATAGCATTGTATGGTGCTACATTTTTATTTTCCAAGGTGAGAACGAAAGCCTTTCTAACTGTTAAACACTTCACTACTTTGAGTAAACATTAAGACAGCAGCAGTGCATTTTTTTCCGTCTTCTTGGCACTGTAATTAAATTGGGTATAGTTGTCAGCTTTTCTCTTCCTTTTTCATATGGGAAAGGAAGTCTTCTTCCAAGTCATGTCACATATATCCTAGGCAGTTATACCCCCTCATAAGCTGATTTTTGCACAACTGAAGTCCGGTCATTAATGATTCTTAAGATATCTTCAGTTCTTAAAATATTTTGCAGTCTTATCTCTTGTCTAATAAGATATAAGACTTTTATTTCTTTCATGCTTAACCTCTGGCTTTCTTTGTTCCTTTCAAACTTTGTTCAAAGAATGTTAATTCTTCTTGGAGCTCAGGTACTTAAATAATTCATGGCTCAATGCATAAATAACACGCACACACTTATCAACCATCTGGCTTTTTTTTTTTTTTTGGTTCTTTTTTTTCGGAGTTGGGGACCGAACCCAGGGCCTTGCACAACCATCTGTCTTTTAAAAGACTATTTTCATCTAAAGCTCCAGGTCTAGCAAACACTTGATCTACGTTCCAAACAGTTACAGATGAGAGTTTTAAGATTGTTTCCTCCATGCATAACCCAAGTCCTTAAGTACATACGAATGTGTATGTATACAGTATGTTTATATGTATGTAGGTATGTATAGTTACACAATCTACTGTGTAATCATATTGTTCCAGCTTTTGTGAGAGCAAATTCTTATATTACAGAATACAAAAAAACATATTTTTAAAACTATGTCTTATGCATGGCTTGGTGGGGTGAACTTACAGACACGGGAACACACAATATAATTTGGCAATGATATTCTCCTGTAACATTTTACAGACATTCTAGTCAATAAACAAGCTGTAAGTCAAATAGAGTGTTCTGGGTTAAGGCACATGAAAGAAAAAACAGTATTAAGATTTCATGCTCATAAGTCATTTTTATCAAAAGAAAGTAGATATTAGAAATAGGCATATATTTGAGAGATGAATATTTTGTTACTTGGGCATTTAAGAATATAGTGTGTGTATACTGTGAACTCTATCTTCATTAAAAATAGTAATTAGGAACTTCCTTATCTCATAAGAATCTATGAGCAACTAAATGCATTATGAAAACAATGGGATAATGGAGAACTAAAAACTTCTAAAGCGGGAACAAAGGAACACACTGATTGTATGGGCACTTTAAACTTTGTTTTTATTTGATCAAGATAGCTCAGTGGATAAAGGTATTTGTTATCGGACTGACCAAGTTTAAAAGCTATTGGTGTTCTCAGAAAGTATTTTGGACCTCTAGAATAGTTTTAGCCATCTGACTATAGTTCCCTTTCTAATGTACCCACCGTGCATTTTCAACTCACCTGATTTATGAATCTCTTTGTTCTGTAAGGCATAAAATTTCATGAAACTGATTTCAGGTTGAAAATGAAATTTGTGGTAACATATATCTGTATTCCTAGGACCTGGTCACTCACAATGGCTCCAGAACAAATTATTTCATATTCTCTTTAAGATAAGAGCTGTGGGTTTTGCATTGATGTGAAAGACAATTTAAAAGTTATACCAGCATATCTGAGATTTTATTTCACAGAGTATCTTTCACTTTTCAAAGGGAGGAGATAAAGAACAAAAAAAAAAACAGACTAAAAATGCAAGTTTCAAAAAAAGTTTGGATCATTTTGACTTGGCTATAAATATGCCAGTAAAAAGGCAAACATTTCTTCTCTTGTTAATATGATGTTGACCAAATACAGAAATCAAGGTCAAATAGCTGACAAGTATATGATCTCTGGGCAATGTCTTATTCTATTTACTAATACGCAAATGTTTTATCATAGATCATTTAAAAGGCTCTGCTCTGCAATCGTCAAGGCGAAGACATTTCGCTTATTGTCTAAGAAGGAACGCTTGGGCTCGGGTGATGTTCAGTCACAAGCAGAAAGACCTGTGTGAGTCTTCAGCACTGCATGAAAAGCTTGGACCAGTGATCTATGCTTATAATCCCAGAACTGGGGAGGCAGAGACAGCAAGGTCCCTGCCCACTGGCCAGCCAGCCTAGCTTCCATGATAAGCTCTAGGCCAGTGAGAGACTCTGCCTCAAAAATCAAGATGGATGGCGGTGATAACTGTGTGAAACTTTTAACAAGGTGAAAATTCTATTATGTCTATTACACTATAATAATAAAGTCAGTCTTGAGACTGCTTTTAAGGGCCACGTTATTCTTGCAGAAGTTTGGTTCCCAACCCCATTCAGGCAGCTCACAGCTCCAGGGCAATCTGATGCCTTTGGCTTCCTTGGACACCAGCATTCAGGTGCACATACCCGCACCCAGACATATGCACATACCCATAATTAAAAACAAAGCAAAATCTCCTAAAAGGTCAGCCTTCAACTTCTCGTTCATACTCCCCTCCCTACGGAGACACAAGGAAAACTCTAAACTCAGAAAATAACTTTGCTATAATTCTCTGATCATTTAAAACAGATAAGGTTAGAGGGGTGCTTAAATGTCGGGGTCACGTAAGCGGTTCACCCCTGGTTTACTGTTGGCATGGCATGGAAAAGCGGTTATGATTTATAGGAAGCCCCTTCTGGGAACCTGGTTTGCTATATTCATCATACAAATAAAAACAGGCAATGACATCCCATACCTCCTGCCTAAGAGCCTTGTTTAGAGGCCGCTATTTAAAACTGTTGTGACTTGAACATGAAAGGTTCCCTGTGGCTTCATGTAAATGCCTGCTCCCCAGCTGCCGCTGGTTTGGACGATGGCAGTCTTTAGGAGGCAGTGCCTAGTTGGAGAATGTAGGGTACCCTGATCGTACCTTTAAAGGTTAAACCTAGTCTCTGCTCACACCCTCTCTTTCTACTTCCTGTCCGTCTTGGGGTGAGTGGCCTCCACCACATGTTCCCTCCACTCTGATCTCTGTCTTGTACCCAGAATGAAAGGCACCAAAGGCTGAGGATTTAAACATTGGAATCCAAGAGTCAAAACAACCTTTCTCCCCCTCAGATGTCTAATTCAGGTACACTGTCACAGCAACACAGGTTGTAATACACATGGCATGTTACTTTATGCCTTCATTATATAAAGATGTTCAAATGTTCTTGCCCCATGGAAAACTCTGCCTGGGGTAAAGGCACACATCCGGAAATGCCTAGAACTTGCCTTCACTGAACCTGAGCTCTAAGGCCCCTGCCTTGCAGCCCTCTCCAACTCTGGCAGCCCGCAGCCAAACACAGTAGCTGAGGTAGAGGGTGGGAGTCAATGTCTAGTGTGTTGGGGGCCCTGAGTATGGTCGCAAACCACCAGGACACTGGGGGTGCAGAGCAAAGGCAGAAGCAACTGCATGCAGTTGCAAGCTTTATTAGTCCTTATATAGATATGAATATGCATTACCACAATTTCCACTTTGGCAAGATACCATAAGATAGTTATTCCCACGATATCAGGAACAACTGAGGCAAGACGAAACAAAGAAATACGACTAAACGAAGGTTTCTTTTCAAAATAGTCACATACCAAATCACCCCTCTTCCTATTATCAAAGTATACTCGCCATTACCAAGAGAGCGTGAGAACCACTTCCACAGAAATAGGACACAGCAGAACATAGATTAAGGCCAAGTGAGAAAAACATTTTCTTCTCGAGGGCAGCATTCCAGCCCCTACTTGCTTCTGTCACCAGTCCTTACTTGACCCTGCCTGGGAGCCACATCTCTATGTCTTAACAGGTGCGAGTCAGGATCTCTTCTGTCAGGAGGCCTTCTCTGAAGCGCTGCTCACTTTGGCGACTGGGGTGGGCAAATTTATTTGAGAGTGGGTGTGTGTGGTACTGTGAGGCCCGACATGACTGTTTCGACTAGTAGCCTCGATCCCAAGTGCAGCCCCAACAAGAACAAGGCGACCCCTCCAGCTTCAGGAAGAGCCAGGACTCAGTCTGAGTCACCACACTAACTCAATCCTTTCCAATCCCATTCACTGTCCTCTGACAGAGCTGAGTAAAATTCCACTGTGTTATGTGTAAAAGAAAAAAAAGAAAAAAGAAAAGAAAACTCTGTCTGTCAACCAGAAGTGTATGAATACATGAGGTTGACTGATGTCTCAGAGTCGCAGGCTGCTAATCCCAGGGAAAACCCTTTTCCTTTCATCCCCATGAAGAGGGTGGTACATACAGATGCCAGGTTGACCAGAGCAATTCAACTGCAGCCAAAAATTCAGACACTTGATGGTCTCTGAATTTCAATCAGAGCAGCCTGCAGCGTGCTGGCGCCATGTCTGCAGAGAGACAGGAGAGGTAAAGCTAACCTTTCTTGGCCACGGGAACACATGGGTCCCTTCTGAGAGTGCAGGCTGCATGGAAGAGAGTCACAAAAACACAGATGCACGCCAGCAGGGGACTCTGCCCCACCAGAGCTCCGGTTGGGTGGCTACCAAGGCAGGAAACACTTTTTAATCTGACCTCATTAATTCTCATGGAAAAAGGTAAAACGCCATACATCCCACCAATGTGGGACGACAGCCGATCATCTCCACTGCAGAGGCCCACATATGCTAGCTTCGTGCACCCTGGCATCCAGGGTGCCTTTGTATTAGCCAAAGAACTCATGCACTCATGAAGGAGAATGTATCCTTGTTAGATATGTCTTTTCTCAAGACGGGCATCCTGGCTTTATAACATTAACAGGATATAAAAAACGATTTTTTATTTCTTAATAGACCAATCAGGCAAGCAGAGCCCCTCCAGAAATTAAGATGATCAAAAGTGCTTCTAAGAGGAAGCTGATGGGAAATTAGTGAGACTGAGAATTAGAGTTTTCTGTTGCTACTGCACCATGTTCTTAAAACAGACTTAAAGTGGGGTGGTGATGGCACACTCATTTAATCCCAGCACCCTGGAGGTAGGCCAGGTCTACGTAGTGGGTTCCAAGCCAACCAGGTCTACATTGAGAAACCTTGTCTTGCCTCCCTATGCCCCAAACAAAACATAACAAGTACAGGCTTAAATTCAAGTATGTCTTCCTAGAGCAGTGGCTCCCATCCTTCAGGGCCCCTTGCCAGATATCGTGCATATCAGATGTTTACAATTCCTAAGATTAACAAAATTACAGTTATAAAGTAGCAAGAGAAAAAATTAAGATTAGTATAGGAATAGCTTTATGGTCAGGGTCACCACAACACGAGGGGCTGTATTAAAGGGTTGAAGCATTAGGAAGATTGAGGACCACTGTCCTCGAGGGTTAAAGGTTAGAGGTCTGACTGAGACATCAGCAGGCCAAAAGCAAGGTCCTGGCGCAAACATGTTCCTTCTGGGTTTCTGGACAAGGTCTGCCTCTGCTCTCTTGTAGCTCTTGGAGACCCCAGCGCCATTGGCTCTGCCTCTTACTCGCCTGCCAGGCAAGTGATGCTTCCATTGCTCACAGCATCCTCTGACACCAAGACTCTCCACCTCCATGGGCTTTCCATCACGCCAGGGCCACCCGGAGACTAAGTGGATGGACTTCCTGTTGTGCTGACCCCCAACCATAAAACCATTCCCCTGATAATTCATAACTCTGATTTTGCTAATCTTAGGAATTGTAATTCGAACATCTGATAGGTAGGAAATCTGATAAGCCCCCACCACACCCCCAGGGGCGTCTAGACCCAGAAAAGAGAACCACTGATCTAGGAAAAACAGATTTGAATGTAAGCCTGTATTTGCTATGTTTTGTTTGGGGGGGGGGGGAGACAAATTCTCTTTAACCGAATTCTTCCGGGATTCTGGGATGATGACACAGACAGACACATCTGTATCTGGAATTTTACTCAGCCAATCACAAGGTTCCATTCATTAAATGGATGTGTAAATATAGATTACATAAACCATAGCTTAGTATTTTTATGACAGCTTGAAAATTATACAGTTGCCCAAATCCATACAATTTATCTTCTTTTATTTAAATAAATTGATTTAAGCTGGCCAGATTCAAGAACACCAAAATAAAAAAAGGGTAGAGATATAAAGAAACTGTACAATATTACAAACCATGTTGGTGGTGGATGTTGGTGGTATATGTGCGTCTCTGAATACATACGTGTATATATATAAACACATGTACAGAAACACACACAGTATTTTAACATTAATTGGGTTGTCCTGGAAAATCAGTAAACAAAGACTCCCAGGAGGGTAACGCTTGTAAAACTCGGCCCTGTTTATTTATGACGGTTCCAAATCCATAGAGTCTTTCGGAAGAACATGAAGATCAGAGACTAAAACACTCCTGCTGCTCAGGGTAGCTGTTTCCCTTCCAATTTTTGTCCACATTAAGTTTCCCTATGTTTTAAAGACCCAACCCAGCAGATCCCTCATGGACGAAGTCAACCCACCAAGCCACAGATGTGTGCTGCTGGGAAAAACATCACCGAAACAGAAGGTGAGCCACCCTGTGGGTGACTCCTCCACCCAGCGTTCTGAGGTCTCGGAGCTCTCCCTGGCTGAAGCACTTTTCTTCAAGTGTGCCCACTGTCACTGAGAAGAGCTGATGTTCAGTCCATGGCAGACTTAGAAGACGGGAATGTGGTACTGGTGGTCATTCTCGGTCAGCAGGGAGATCTCTGGCCACTCCCTGAGAGGCTCCTCGGGGTAGTAGACTGCAAAGTCTCTGGAGTTAAACTTGAACAGTCGGAACACTTTTATCTTTACTTGAAGAGAATACCCGAGTATAAACATGTCGATCTGGGGAGAGACGGAAGCAAAGCCGCAGATGTATTTATCCGTTCCCACCATGATGGTGCTTGCTGTGGTTTACAAGATGACCCACTCTGTGACAGACTCACCCAAAGAGCAAGCGAGCACGACTTAGGGACAAGTACCCACAGTGTGGAAGGAGGGTGGGACCATGACTGGTGAGAAGTCAGGAGAAAACTGTGCAGAAACAGAAAGGAATGCTCAAGCCAGGGGCAGTGGCTCACATGGGTTGGAGTCCAGTCTAGGCTACAGAGTGAGTTCCAGACCAGCCTGGGTTACAGAGTGAGACCTCACCTCAGAGGGGAAAAGAAAAGGAAAGGAGGGGTAAAGAGAGGGGGAAGGGAGGGAAGTGGGAGTGAAGTGAAGACAGAAAGGAAATGAAAGATGAGAGAGAAAGAAAGGGGATGAGGGGAGAGGGGAAGGGAAGAGGAGGGGAAGAGGGGAGGAGAGGGGAGGGGAGGAGACTAGGAGGGAGGAGAGTGCTCTCTATTAAGAACTGAATTTCTTTCCAACTGATTTGATCTTAGAAAAGATATCTTCTAATTCACCACTTCTTTCAGACAGAAAACAGAAGTAAACAGAAGACTTGTGTCATTCTATGATCTTAAAGCTGTTACTTTTTTCCGTGACCGGTAAGCAAATGCCTTCCCGAAACGGTCTGTCTTACTGAGTGGCCTTTGTGTCACAAGGATCTACAAAGCCGCACTCTTTGGTCCAAAGGTCCTCGGACTCACAAGGACATAGCACCCAGAAAGGAGGCTTGATATTTTTCTTTCACGCAGGCAGGGCCAGCAATTTTAGCTAGTCACCTCTGTACAGTTGTTTTTGTCACTGCTAAACATACAACCTAAAGGCCATGGGTTCAAGTACTCCAGAGTCATCCTTGAATCAAACGCCATGAGTATTCACTCACCTGATCCAAACCACACGTGTCTCCTATGGAATTCAGGTGATTCATCATAAAGCTCAAGGGATCCGGTGATGACTCTCGGGAGAACAGGAGTCTGAAAAGGCTGGGGACAATCTTGTTGGTCTTCATTTGCTCGTACACTTCTGTGACCTGGTAGAGCATGAGGAACTTCAAAGCTTCGTACAGTTTACACTCCAGGATGGCGTCGGAGAAGAGGCTGTTACACATGCTCCCTCTCTTGTGGTAATCTCGCATCCCACTAAACTCAGTCCACTACAACACAGGGAGAAGTGTGAACTGAGAAGTGTGAACTGGGGTGTGTGTGAACTGGGGGTTTGAATTGAGAAGGGCAAACATCAAGGTATGAACCACCTGTAAAGAACTAATTGAATAAGCCAAAGAGGAGGGCGGGCTTTTACGTAGTTACGTGTTCATGCCTACATTTTGAGGCTATTTGATTCTCTTTCACCGTAAGTACACCGCAGTGGGCTGAATGTTCACCTGCCTCCCCAAACTTGTATATCAAACGTCTTGGTCCAGGGAGACAGCATTAGGAGATGAGGCCTGTAGGGGGTGATTGGCTTCTATGGGTAGAGTCCTCACGAGTGGGATTGGTGGGCCTATAAGAGGAAGCCCAGCGATTGCTGGTTCTCCTCCTGCTGTGTGATGTCACGACAAACAAAACCAAAGAGCTGACCACCTGTCTATAAACTAGAAAGAGGGCCACCACCAAATGTCACTGCTGGCTGGACTCCTGGCCTCAGACTTCCAACCTTAACAACTGCAAGAAATAATCGTTGCTTGTTTAAGTCATCCAGTTTACAGCATCTCACGGGAGAAGCCCGAGCTACCCGCCTAATGCACAGATGCCTTACTTCTATATAAGACATAAAATAAAGTCACTTTTCTCAAAACACACCACACTGTGTAAACTGTCAAACATGTCAGTTCTCTATAGCTGCTTGGGGCCATTGGGTGGTCCAAAGGCTATGCCAGTGAAAAACAGTGCAAGAGACCAGTGTGGCCGCCACTCTGCAGAGCCCTCACGTGGATTAACTCACATCTTCGTGATAACCATCCCCGGTATATACTACTCATGGTTATCCGGCAAGAAGAGAGTTATGGCTCAGAAAGGCATTTCCCCCGATAAGCTGGAGAGAAAGAGACAAGCAAAGCATGATTTCCACCCCTCCAAGTCTGATCATTATTAAAAGTCAAGCAGAACTGTTAGTCTACTTATTATCCCCGCATGTACAGGGAGCAATGCTTGCAGGAGGGTATTTCTGAGGTCCGGATATTGTACCGTATTGGAATCGAAGTTCCCTCACGTGTCAGGTTTCCAACATAGCCACTGAAGCGTCTATCTCACTACTGGCAAAGCCCTCACAGAGGCCTTAGCACGCTGACTCTGGCTTGCTACTTGGAGGCTAAAGAGCAAGCTGCCACCAGCAGGGGGCGCTCTGCACTCAGTTTTATTTCCCTAACGCATTGGTTGTCGTCGTCGTCGTTGTTGGGTTTTTCTTGTTGTTTTGGGTTTTTCTTGTTGTTTTGTGTTTCCCTGAATACTCACCTGCAGTTTTAGTAACTCCACACATTTCCGTAACTTTCCAAACACATTGGAACCTGTGTACTTCTCAGGCCCGAAACTGTACTGCTGGATCCAGTTGCAGCCTTGAGAAAAGAGTAGCTTTTCAGGAAGCTTGAAAAGGAAGTAGATGCCGACAACGGTTAGTGTCTCTGCGCTTAGCACGCACGATTTGGGATGCCACGGCATGCGGTCTTATCTCACGGAGCAACCCTCGGAGAGACAACAGTGCCAGTTAAGAAAACAGCCCATGGCCACCTTTACTTTAGATTTGTGGATTGAGTGATTGTTTTGTTTTGTTTTGTTTTAGATTATAATCTAGACCAAAAAAAGAAAAAAGTAAACCTAGGAGTATATCCAAAGAAGCAATCTTTTTGTATAAAATGCCGTATGCCCTTGATCTATGCCTTTAGTATGTAACTAAATGGTGTAGGGAAAGCAGGGGCTGCCTTACACAGTGGTGTGGTGACCTTGCCTTCCAGACCCGGCTGTCCCTCATAGGCTGAGGAAGGACTTCCTACTCCTTTACCCTTAGCCTCACGTCCACTCTAAAGAAACAACTATACCACTCGCTTCACAGAGCTTCAGATTAAATTCTGGAAGGTGCAAAGGTTAGACTTCGGTGTCTATTTTAAGAACCCACTGACTAGTTCGTACCTCACAGCACAAACTCAGCAGCTAAGCCTGGGTTTTCTGTAACACCCTTTATTCTAGTTAACTAGTAGGGTTAGCCTGCTGCAAATATCTCGTGTCTGTTACCAAACAGAGTGACGGAGAACAGGTTTAAACAAAGGACATCAAGGAGACAGACCATGAGGCTGTGTACACACACACACACACACACACACACACACACACACACACACACGCATATATATATATATATATATATATATATATATATATTCTTCCTAATTGTTGCTCTGCCATCTTGAATTGGGTATGCTGCACTCAAACCAATAATTCAAGTTGTAAATCAAGAATGAATGTATGCCTGGGTCAGAAAGCCGCCTCAGCAGTTAAGGGTACGTGCTGCTCTTCTAGAAGACCTAGGCTCAGTTCCTAGGGGCCCACACAGTGGCTCACAACTGTAACTCCAGTTTCAGAGGACCCACTGCTCTTTTCTTGCCTCCCCGAGCACCCCATGCACACAGTGCATGGACATGCGTGCAGGCCAAACATAAGGTAAATAAAAAAGAGAGTGCACTGCCACCGACGATTAAGGACACGATAAAAGAAAACATCTGCCAATCACGTATCCACTAAGGCACTCATAGTCAAGACATACATAGTATTTTCAAAATAGTAATTGGAAAACAATCCCACAGAGATGGCAAAAGATTTAAACGGGTAGTTTTCCCAGACGATGATGTGGGTGGACAAGAGGTGTACAAAAGATACTCCACATCTATCCATTAAAAGCAAGGAAGGGCAGGTGAGATGGCTTGGTGAGTAATGGTGCTTGTTGGGCAAACCTGATGACCCAAGTTCGATCCCTGGGACCCACGTACAGGTGGGAGGAAAGAACCAAGCTCCACAGAGCTGACCTCTGACTTTCACATGCAGTAGGGCATATAGTGAAACAAAGAAACAATAGGAAACAAAATATACCTATTAGAACAGCTAAAAGCAAACAAGCCCAGCAATTCTAACAACTGGTGACCACACCGGGCTACTGTAACCCTTATGCCGCACTGATGGAGAGGCAAAAAGACCAAGCAGGTTCAGAGATCCATGTGGCAGTTTCTCAGAAAGTTAAGCCCACACCTCCCACACAACCAGGAATCTAACTCTTGGGCATTTGCCTAGATGAAACAGACAGCATAGCTATAAAGTCCTGTACGAGACTATTCTTAACAGCTCTGTTCACTGTTGTCACACACAGGAAGCAATCCAGATGCCCTTGTACTGAGAGCAAGCTGTGTTCTGCTCCTGTAAAGGACTATCACGTCAGAGCAGAGAGATGGCTTCTAAACTCGTCCAGCATCATGGGGAAGGGCAAACATGCCCTGCTGTGGGAAGGACACCATACTTAACAGGAGGCTAAAAGCCCCTTTATCTGACAATGGAGGTGCACAGGGGCACAGAAACCGATCAGGAATTGTGGGACCAGAGGTCTTGGGAGGACTGACCACAGAGGTACATGAGAGAGCCTTTGGTGTGGCAACTGTATGTTCTCCGCCTCTGTCAGTAAACATTTCTGTTACAGGAAAAAGGTTTGTGTTGTCAAACCACCCTACTTACGAAGGGCTGACCCTTCTCGAGGAAATCTGAGAACCACTGAAAATGAACAAAATTGGGAATGCCAGCATGCTGAGATGGCTCCTCTGAAAAGCCACGTGGGAGAGGGAGTTACCTAAAGGCCCTCTCAAAGCTCCCCAACACGGGGACCCTCTGAGCACAAAGCTACCCAGACAGGACAAGGAACCCACCCCATTGCGAGCATGTTCCCAGTGGGGAGTTGTACCTTAACGATGTCTTTTTCCTTCATCCATGATGGGAAGGAGAGGCCTTGGCTGAAGATCTGGAACAACACAGACCTGAGAGCGTCATAGTTATCTCTCTTCACTGGTCGAACACATTTAACATGGTACCTCCAGAAGAGTTCCTCATAAGCCTGTCAGTAAGAATGAACTCCACTGTGTCACATGCTAGGGACAGCTAGCTCAGTGAGCTCTGAGTGTCAGCGTTCACACTGAAACTGAGGTTCCAGTGAGCACACCGGAAAAATGGATCTCCAGTGGGGTGTGGGTCCCAAAACACCTGAACAAGCGGAGCACTGTAATTACTGTATGCAATTTTATTTTTTGTTTTAAAATATTTTCAAGATTTATTTTTAAACGATGTGCATGCATGCGTGTGTATGTGTTTGCGTGCGTGCGTGCGTGTGTGTGTGTGTGTGTGTGTGTGTGTGTGTGTGTGTGTGTGTGTATAGGAAGAAGGTTTTCACATTCATATAGGTACCCATTGAGCTGGACTTCCAGGCAGTTAGCAGTAAGCCTCTAACTGAATTCAAGGCCTCTGCAGAAATTGCAAATACTCTTAACTGCTTAGCCATGTCTCCAGATCCTTATTTATTTAAGTTTCATTATCACCATCACCATCACCTCTAGTGTGTGTGTGTGTGTGTGTGTGGTGTGTGTGTGTGTGTGGTGTGTGTGTGTGTGTGTGTGTGTGTGTGTGTGTGTGTGCTGTATGTGCAGGCCGCACAAGCAATCATCACATACATGGGTCAGAGAGTCATTCTCTTGAACTTAGTATTTACTCCCTGAGGCACTCCAACGGCCTTATGCATGCAATTCTACAGTGACTATGCTCTGTACGGAGTCTGCCCCGTGCTGTTTTAGATGGACTCATCCTGGAAGCCTGGAAGGTTATCTGGGGCTGATGGTGAATACAATGTAAGCACAGCAAAAAATTGTATACTTTTGAGACCACACCAGAGAGTACTTTGGACTTCCCCTTCCTTCTTTTGGCCTGAGACAGGAGTGGGCAGCATTGTTGGGGATATTTCCCAAGATCAGTCCAATGGAACATTCTAAACCCCTCAAATATTTACACCAGGGTGTCTGATGCTTCCAGTGAAGGCTCTCCACAGTGCATGCAGAAGTTTAACAAGTCAGAGAGCTAAACACTGTGCTGTACTCATGGTTTCTCAAGTTACAGGCCTGACTGACTTCTATCCCCAGCAGAACCAAGTCCAGGTTGAGGTCTGTCCTAAAGTGCTCACCTCTCAGCTTGATTCAACAGCCTAGAGTCACCTGGGAAGGGAGACCTTACTTGAGGGACTGACCACATTAGACTGTCTCATGGCATTGTCTGTGAGATGGTATTTATGAAGGATTGATATGGAAGAGACCACTGTGGGCAGCACCATCCCTAGTCAGGTAAGCTTGAGCCAGATCCTGAGAGCGAAGTCAGTAAGTAGTGTTCATCTGTGGTTTCTGCTCCAGACCCTGTCCTGACAGTGACAAGGTGTGACCTGAAAGTGTAAGCCAATTTAACCCTCTCCTCTCCAGAGGTGTTTTTGGTCAGGCTGTTTTATCACAATGACAGAAAAGCAAACTAGATGGCTTTAGAGCCCTAAAGCCAACATCCAACAATTACTCTGCTTCTGGTTTAGGTGCAACTTTAAGTTACACCCGGTTTGGTGCAGGTTGAACTTTGGGTTTGGGAAAGCAGAACTGAATGTAGCCTGATTCTGACCGACCTTAACATAAGCATGCATACCTTCCTCATCAGTCTAGCACGCGGGGTTTCTCCCTTCCACTCTCTTGCACAATAGCTGAGTAGATCTACTTCTGCCTCCACACTGAGGTTTCCTGGGTAAAACAGAATAAAAGGCAGTTAGTTTTCCTATCCCCCTCCCTCCTGGACCCCTCTCTGCCCTTAAAACTGAGAAAATGTGCACTAAGTACTTACTTTTGAACTTTCTCTGTAGATAGCCAATCCACCTGAAAGACAAGGGAAACAATTAGACGAAAACTCTCTGTTCCACCAGGGTGTCTTTGAAAAGGAAGACGACGGGATGACCCACCATTTCAGCTGATGCCCTAAATACAAATACAGGCTTCTGAAGTAGCTGAGGGTAGCTGACAGAAGAGAGAGCGCCGTCATCACAGAGGCCCTTGCTATTCTCCAGACAGCATGAAGGACTTGGCTTGGAACTAGTATCCAAGAGTGAACTTGGTCACTTCCTACAAAACAAACAGACATGCATATCATAGTTAAACGTCTGTCTTAAGGGACACAGAACACATTGGGTAATTTTGCCCCGAAGAGGCTATCGCTTTATACGATTTTTTGTGTATGCATGTATGTGCATGTTTGTATATTCACAGATGCATGTTTATATGGGATGCAAAGTTAGATATGAGTGTGTGTGAGTGAGTGTGTGTGGGTTGTGTGTGTGTGTGAGAGAGAGAGTGTGTGTGTGTGAGTGTGTGTGAGAGAGTATGTGTGAGGTATATACATAGAGAGAGAGAGTGTGTGTGTGTGTGTGTGTGTGTGTGAGAGAGAGAGAGAGAGAGAGAGAGAGAGAGAGAGAGAGAGAGAGAGAGAGAGACTCACAGGACAGTCAAGTGCACCATTCCTCAGGTAGCAGAGATGTATTCTCTAACTGGTCTTTGCTTAGTAAAGCTCAAAGCCCTAGAAATCCACTTGCCCTTAATGCTGGGATTACAAACACACCATCACACCCATGCTTAGGAGGCAAAGGCTAACACCTGAGATATCCCACCCACTAGACCTGCATAAATGTTTTTAACTTATTCCAACACTAAATCCAAAATTAAAGTATCATATCATTCCTACCACGATCAGTGCCGCATCCATCTTTCTCTACCATGCTCAGGATTTACAATGTATGGCAGAAGTACAGGCTTCCGAATCCTGAATTCACGCCCCGCTTCCAGGATGGAGCCTGTGAGCGACAGCTGACTATCCCTGATCTGAGCTACTGTGAGCTGAAGGGGACCCAGCAGGGAAGGGGCGAATGGAGTTTGGAGCAGCAGTGCAGTCTGGGCATGCGCTTGTTTCCTGGATCCATGCCAGGTGGGCTCTGGTGACCCTTGCCGCTTGGAAATATGATAGGTCGCAGAGTAGCTTGCGTCACAGGCAAGAAAGCCAATCAGAGAAGCCTGGGTGCCGCTTTCCACACCTGCTGCTTCAGATGCCCATCCTGATTCCTGGTCTAAACTGGCAAAAACATAAGAAGGCGGGGATCCAAGGATGGGCTTGCAGTATTCTGCCATATAGGAGATTCCCGGTAACGGCCTGTCTGAGCATGTGATATGCTGAGTACAAATGAGGAAGAGGACTTCTGAACGGTGGCCAAACCTCCTGGGGTTTGTTTTGAAATAATTTCTTCCACAGCAGATCACTGGGTAAAATTCCAGTGACCGACTGCAATAAAACTCTCATCGGAATGGAACCTCTGATTTCAGCATGTGTGGTCATCTGGATAGTTCGTGTGTATTTATATTCCCAATAAAGAAAAAGATTAACAGATAAAGAAAAAATGCTACTAGACAATTTTTAAAATATAATTCCCGAAACTTAAAAGAACATTTTAAAAAATGCTTATCAATCTAGAGCTGCTCAAATCATTATACAATTTCCCAGAAATTTAGCAAAACTGCTTGTTTAAAAACACAGAGCTGGGGGTTGGGGATTTAGCTCAGTGTAGAGCGCTTGCCTAGGAAGCGCAAGGCCCTGGGTTCGGTCCCCAGCTCCAAAAAAAAACAAAACAAAAACAAAACAAAACAAAACAAACAAACAAAAAAACCCACAGAGTTGGGCCCGGCGACATAGACGTTGGCGCAGTGGTTAAGCATGCTCTGCTCTTTCAGGACTCCGGTTCCAAGCATCCATGAAACTCTAGACCCAGGGGATCCGACACTCTCTTCTGGTCTCTACTGAAATGTGCGTACAAGGCACAAACTCACAAATACTCATAAGTTAAAAAAAAATTAAAACGTGGGGGTGGAGAGATGAGTCGGTAGATAAGAACACTGGCTGCTCCAGGAAAGGACCTGCACTCTGGTCTCAGTGCTCACATTGGGTAGCTCACAACCATCTGGTCGTCAGCTCTATGGAATCCAATGCCTTCTCCTGGCCTCCGTGGACACTTAACACACATGGCATTTCACACACGCGCACACACGCGCGCGCGCGCACACACACACACACACACACACACATACAAATAAAAACAGAAATAAATCTTAACAACTTAAAAATTCTAAAAAATGTTATTTTAAAAAGAAAACTATCTGTGTTTAACATCTATGATTTTAGACCTTTGCTAATTTAGATGTTTTTCTCGACTGATAATTCTGACACACACGATTATTTTTAGTAACTTTTTAAAAAGATTTATTTATTTTCTATATGTGAGTACAGTGTCGCTCTCTTCAGACAGAGCAGGAGAGAGCATTGGATCCCACTGCAAATGGTCGTGAGCCACCATGTGGTTGCTGGGAACTGAACTCAGGACCTCTGGAAGAGCAGTCAGTGCTCCTAACCACTGAGCCATCTCTCCAGTCCATAGTAACTTCTTAAAATCACAGAATGGGATTCTCTACGAATACGTAACTTTTATGACAGCTATAAAGATATTTTTTAGAAAAATGGAGTACTTTTTAGAGTATGATTTCTATGTACATACAGAGTGTTTGTTTGTTTGTTTGTTTGTTTGTTCTTGCCAATATCAGGGCTGAAGCCAGTGAATTCCTAAGCACACTTCCCAGCTTTGCTGGACCTTGTGCAACAAATGCCTAGCACTTCGGCAGAGCCAGTCCTGCGTGCCTCCTGAACATCTGGATGGTTCTGCACTCTTCCTTCACAAACAATGCATCGGTGAGCATCCAGCTCTCATTACCAACGTCCCCTCAAGAGTACTGGCAGCTTGTCTTTAAGGATAATTCTAAAAAAAAAAAAAAGAGGAAATGCTGGATCAAAGAATTTACACACTGTCAGTTCTGACAGGTGCTGGCTTCCAAAACAAGTCAGCAAGCAGCCCTCGAGCTGCTCCGGGAGGACTCACTGATGGGGGAGGACTGATAGCTTCAGGGTGTATTTCTGAACTAATCCAGAGAATGAGCTTCTTCAGTACACAAAGGCCAGTCACGTTTCTTCTCAGTGACGGCCTTTTTACCACATCTAATGTGACTCACAATCTGGTGCTCCTGTGTATCTGTCAGGGGTCAGCAGAAAGCCACCACAGCAGGGACCAGATAAAGTGAGGACCAGGTACAGCCCTCGACACCCCTCATCTTTAGATGCCATCTGGTGTGCATGCTTCATTCACCTAAGGTACCAACAGCCCCTTGGAGCATCTCTCCTCAGAATGAGGCCTTTCCTGATAGCCTGCTGAAGATAAGGGTTCTCTCTTGTGTTTCGTCATACCCTTTCTCTGTCTCCGGCTCCCTTCCTCCCTGCCCCCCTCTTCCTCCCAAGTCTGTTCCTCTGTCCTGCTCTTTCTTTCCCTTACCCTGGTCATAGCCTTTTGCCCTTATCCTCAAAATGAACCCACCCAGAAAGCAGGTACGGGAGCACCTTACCAGCAAATGACCTGGACCACAGGCCTGCACTCCTGGTCTGCCTCGACTCAGCTCACCCAATGTCCAAATTAGCTCATGCACATATGATACTCTGACAGTAAATATCTTCTCCTGCCCTCCATCTCTCCTCTGCCCCTCCCCCTCCCCTAGCAGTTCACTCTTTCAGATCATGTTTTCCTTTTTTTTTTTAAAACTTTTTACATATGAGAGAAAACACGCAATATTTTTCTGCTTCTGGCTAATTTCATATAGCATGATGCTGGTTACATCAATTTCCCTGCAAATAACATGGTTCCATTTTTTTATGGAGCACATATGTATATATGTAAATGTATGCATACACACATATTTAAAGTCGTTTTAGATGACAACATATCATGGGCCCTGGTACACAGCAAGTGCTTACTGTATGATTGCACGGGTTTTCATTTCACAATACAGAAGGCACAGAACTGCCACGGGGCTTTAAATGTCAGGAAAGGGCTGGCTGTGGTGTTTTTCTCAATAAGCACATAGCAAACACTAGCTGCTGTTTTCATTGTGGTTACTATAATCACCTTTGCTTTGTAAATTGGAGAACTGTTAGAGGAAAAGGTTAAGCAGACACCTAATGGGGGTTGCCCAATAAATGATAGAGCCAATATTCAAAGGTAGCAGCCATGCAGTTCTGGAAGCCGCCTGCCTGAGTACCTGGCTGTTCTATCTGTGAAGTAGGAAGCTGGATGGGCTTTCAGATCAGTGCCGGTAGTAACTAGAATT